>NC_138380.1:19732480-19851602 GCF_054177405.1 Leptonychotes weddellii
CTGAAGACTATCTGTACCTTCCCCTCCCATGTTTAGGATTTGGCCCCCGCAGTCCGCTCCCCGTGCAAGTAGCTGGTTCCCGTGTTTCCCACGGTGCCCGCACATATGCATATGCTGACCACGCATGCGCAGCCTCTCCCCGTATCGCACAGCCAATCCCAGGCATGTGCTTGCCTGTCCCCGGCCATGACTCGCTTGCATTAGCTAACTACCCCGTCTCCCGAGGTATGCGTCCACATAACCTGACTGTGTGGGAGACGTGCCAAGGACCAAGTCCTCCTCCCGCCCTGCCCCCAAGTCCAGCAGACTGCCATACCTCCAAAGCCTGACTTCCAGTTCCTGTTAAGATCCACGCCAATGCAGAAGATTCCAGGTCTGGTGGACTTGTTCTTCCGCCACAGGCGGTTCTGAAAAAGCCCAGGGCAGGTGACATTCACCCCTTCCCCAGGGGTGGGAGCCTCTGACATCCCGGCCTAGGAAGGCGGGTCTGGCGGGACAGAGAGTGGCAAAAGGAAGGAATCTCTAGGGCAGGCTGCGGCTGGCATGAGGATGGGCCAGGACGGCAGATCACCTTGTGGCTAAAGCCAGGATGTGGGGAGAGGCCCGAGGACAGGCGCAGGCTGCCGGCAGTGGCCTTCCGGGGCAGCAGGACAGGGGCGGAAGGGCAAGAGCCATAGCTGACCCGAGCCACCCGCCAGCCCCCAGGGAACCTCAGCTCAGCTTCCCAAAGCTGCAGCGACCTTTCCTGCATCCGCCCCCCCCCACCCCCGCCAGAGCTGACCCTGACCCTTACCCCTCTCCCTCCCTCCCAAATGCCCTCACCATGCTGTGGGTAAATGCAAAGCCATCAGGGTTGGTGACAATCTCCATGAAGATGTCCATGGCGTTCAGTATGTTTGTCAGGGTGCTGTCTTTGCCATATTCACTGACAATCTGCAAGGGAGGGCAGAGTGGGGCCAGGGGAGGGTTGGGAGGGATGGGGGGCGCTGCCGGGCTCTGCTCTAAGGTGGGTCAGGGCATTTGCACAGCCAGTGGCTGCAGGCAGGGGTGGCCATCAAGCCGTCAGATACATTCTTTGTGCAGAATGAAAGGCTTGGATTTTAAACAACCAGGAGGCAGAGGCTGGGTGTGGGCACTGTGCTAAGAAGGGCAGAGCTCACGGCAAGTGTTCCAAAGGACAGGAGGGGAGGGAGCCCCTGCGTTTAAACAAACCCAGTATAAATTTTCAACTGGAGACACCCCGAAATAGTCAAGTAGTCCCCACCCCTGCCCCACCCCCATCGTCTGCGCTGACCTTCTTGGCAGTCCAAATGCCAGTGGCGTGGGTGATCCACTCCCGGGAGTGGATTCCAGTGTCGATCCAGATGGCCCGGCGCTGAGAACCTCCAGTGCTGAACTGGGTAAAAGCACAAGGTCCCAAACAAGTTTGAACTGAGACAGCTGCAGGGCTGTCCCTAGGCTCCCAGGAGCAGGCCCCAGAGGTCTCCGCACCGCCTGGGGTGGCGCTCTGGGCCCAGGAGGGGAACTGAATGCGCAGGTACTTGTGCGAGTCCACGAAGTGTGGGGGCCCTGGGACGCAGTGGGGCACGTGCACATGGGGGAGCCGAGTGATCCAGCCAGAAGCACAGAGCTTCCTTCGACTAGTGTTTCTCAAACTTTAAAGGGCACATGAATCCCCCAGGATCTCACTACCATGCAGACTCTCTGTCAGCAGGTGTAGGGAGGGGTCCAGGGTTGGGCATTTCTGCCAAGCTCCTGGGGATGCTGCTGCAGGTGCCAGGACCACACTCTGTGTAGTAAGGTCTCAGACAACATTAAAGGGAGAACACGCACAGCCCCCGGGGGAAATCAAGGCAGGGATAGAGGAGGTCACATCCCAAGGGAGAGGAGGACACTTGGCCCTTTGGAAGAGTCCGCCAGGGCACGGTTGAGGGCAACAGTGCTCGTCTGCTCTGAGAGCTGGGTGTCAGGGGCCCTATGGGGTCCAACCTCCTAAGTGCCCTTTAGGGCACATGCTAAGAATTGTTTTCGGCGGGGGTGGTGGGGGGGCTTCACACTCCTACCTATCCTGCCTCCGCTCATGACCAAGGGCATTACGCTGCCAACTTTGCTCAAACTCTGTTTCCAGCGGCCACTGGGAAGGGCTGGGAGGTCTCCCCACAGACTCAGGCCTATCTGAGGGGCTGCCTGAGCCAGATGACCTCAGTCATTTGGAAATGAGGCCTCTATTTACCTCTCTTCCCATTCAACAGATGAAGCAACCAAGGGAATAGGGAGAAAGCCGGCTCCCCCACATTCACATCCCAAGACCAGCGTGACATGACCGCCACCCTGCAGTTCCATCTCCTTTGCAAACCTCCCACCTACTTCCTGACTGAGGATATGCCAGGTCATCGCACGGTCGCCTGCCCATACCTACAAGGGTGGGGCCCTGAACACCACAACCCCAGAGCTGTGGGTCACCTCGGGGCAGGAGGATATACATCTTCTCTGTCCCTACAACTCCCACCCAGCCATGACCCCACATGAGTTCAACCTACAATGAGGCTCTCATTGTAGAGTCTAGTGGTCAACACCACCAGCTCTTACCTTCAGGACAAGAATGGACCGATTTTCAAAGCTGTGGCCAATCCGAATTTTTGAGACAATATCTGAATACTCAGTTACAAAGTTGTCCATCCAGCTATATATCTGCAAGGAATGACATCTATCAGACGGGCACTTAGGCAGGGAGGGGCAAACCCCAGGGTCTCCCCGGATATTCTCCCTCCCCCATCCCGCCCTGCTGAATGCTTTCCCACTTCCCTTGAGGATCTAAAAGAACCCAGATGGAGAACTGCCCAAATCAAAGACACCCACCAGGCCCAAGGCAATGAGCTGCGGTCGGCCTGGATTCGAAGGCCACTCACCACACCCAGAGCTAAGCCTTCGCGCATGATCACCCACTCAGTCCCCAGGGTCAGCCTGCAAGGCTCTCGCGGGGTGGAAGTTTCTCTCGCTTCCGTTCGCTTGGCCCACTGAGTCCATCTGACAGACCCCACAGACCCTGCAGTGCTGTTACGGTCTTCTCGGCCCTTTTAGATTCTAAGCCCTCTGAAGGCAGGGTTATTTATCTCTGATACCAATACACACTGACAGACCATATTAATCCCTTCCCTTCCTCTATCAATGTACATAACTGAATTACCAAATATATGGAAAAAAAATGGATCTTCTATTACAGGCCCTGTGAAACAGGGAGAGTAATGATGACAATCAAAGAGTGGACAATACCAAAATCACCACGTCCTTTACATGAAAATGGGACCTCAGGGCGCCTGGGTGGCTCAGTTGGTTAAGCAACTGCTTTCGGCTCAGGTCATGATCCTGGAGTCCCGGGATCGAGTCCCGCATCGGGCTCCCTGCTCGGCGGGGAGTCTGTTTCTCCCTCTGACCGTCCCCCTTCTCATGTGCTCTCTCTCTCTCATTCTCTCTCTCAAATAAATAAATAAAATCTTAATTAAAAAAAAAAAAAAGAAAGAGAATGGGACCTGAGCCTTGAGTTTCTTTCTGGACTGGGTGTCTCTGTGTTCTCCTTTATAAACAAGTCACAGCTGGTCACGCCTGCCCTAGCTGCTGTCACTGTGATCAAGCATTTCCTCCAACCGAGGCAACTCTGTTCTACTCTACCAAGTGGCTCTCCAACGTGCCTGGCTTCCTGCTCCTGCTACACCCTGGCACCCACAGCTGGGGCCCCTTGACACCAGAAATGCTTGTGGAGAGGTCGAGACCCCTGAAACCCCAGCCCCAGTGTTGGCTATGGAGACGACACCACCTGCCAGTGACACGTCCCTACCTCAGCGTCCTGCCTAGCAGGCCCATTACTCTGTCCTGTACCTGCCCCGGGCAGCACTGTTGAGCCAGAGTTCTCTCTGAGTCCTCGCTTCTGGACTTCTGGGGAGCTGACTCTTTCTGACAGGCTTTCACCCAGTGTCTGCTCTGCACTCCCCCAGGGTCGGCTCACACTCTCCCACAGACTTCAGTCTTTCATCAGTCTCTGCCCGAGTCTGGAGACCCGGGGAGCCCAAAGGGACAACAGAGCCCAGAGCTTGACTGGGCAGACCTACCTCCTCCAGGGTGTGGTAAGAGGAGTAGCTGAAGCTGCTGGTGCTGCGCTCCAGCCGGCGGGACTTTGCCATGGCTTCTCTCTCCTCATCCAGCAGCACCTAGGAGACAAGGGCACACACTGGAAGGGAAGGGGAGGACGGGGCCAGGCCCGCCTCCCCTGAGCCCTGCCTCAGCTGGCTGGGCACAAAGACAGCACCAACACAGGAGAGCGAGCCACCGTGAGTGTGAGCTGCACAACGGAAGGAGACGCCGGTTGCTAGGTGACTCTGCTTGGCAAGCCAGCATTCGTGCCGCCATTTGCCAAGTGAGCACAGGGTGAGGAGTCCGGAGAGCTGTGTTCCAAGTCTGCCGCCAACTTGCTGTGAGGCCTTGGCCTCAGTTTCATCAGCATGAACACTGGGACAGTGAGAACCTGCCTTGCCCATATCACAGGATAAATGTAATCATGGATATGAAAGTGTTTTAGAAAAGTGCTCATGATCTACTGGTCCTCTAGGAACACTGCTGAGTCAAGGCCCAAGCTGAAGCACATACTCCTGGAGGAGCAGAGGGCTCCCCTGACCCACAACAGCCACTCTACCCACAGGAAGTAGCCTAACAAGTGACATCCAGGCCATCTGGAAAGCCAGCTGTGGACTAAGCGGGGCCAAATAATTATGGGATTAATGTGCCAATGGTCTTTTACTCACCTTCTCAACTGCCTCTCAAACATGAGTATAGGTGAGCCAAAAGCAATGTGCTTGGGTATCATTTGGAGTTGGTACTCAGTCCCCGCGTGCTCCTTCCCACTGACCACAGGGAGGGCACGTACTTGGATTGGATTGCCCTCCTACATCGTTCTGGGACACTTTTCCCAGCTTGGGACTCAGTGAGGTGGGCAGGTGCCCTTCACCCCAAGCTCATACCCTTACATTGGACAGACACACCCCAGGATTCTGTGCTGACTTGCAGCATGGCAAGTGCCTGGGCCTCTCAGCTGTGAAGGCTGAAGACCTCCCCCCAGAGTCACCCCGGTTTGAGCTCTGCGACCCAGTAAGTCTTGGTGATGCCTTGCTTCAGGCCAAAGCATCCTTTTAGTTTACCAGGCATCCCTATCCTCATTATCTCAGTTGATCCGGTCAGATGACCAAATGACAGGGTAGGAATTAAGTATTCGTGTTTTAGAGATAAAGCAGATTGGAGAGGTGAAGGGACTCAGTGGCAAAGCCAATAAGGGGCAGAGGTGAGGTAAGAACCCAGATACCCTATTCCTAGCCTTGGGTTCCTTAAGGCTGGCTAGCTATCAAAACCCTAAGGCTAATAAGAATAATAAACACATATGTTATTTATAATATGCATGATAGACATATATATGCACACACATAGATAAACATATCTACAGGAATATACAGTTGACCCTTGAACAATGAGAGGATTAGGGGCACCGACCCCCACACAGTTGAAAATCCACACATAACTTTTGACTCCCCAAAAACTTAACTACTAATAGCCTACTGTTAACCAGAAACCTTACCAGTAACATAAACAGATGATTAACACATTATTTTGTATGTTATATGTATTATATACTGTATTCTTACAATAAAACAAGCTAGAGAAAAGAAAATGTTATTAAGAAAATCATAAGGAGGGTGCCTGGGTGGCTCAGTCAGTTTAGCCCCTGCCTTCGGCTCAGGTCATGATCCCAGGGTCCTGGTATCAAGTCCCACATTGGGCTCCTTGCTCTGAGGGGAGCCTGCTTCTCCCCTCCCTCTGCCTCTCCCCCTGCTTGTACGTGCTCTCTCCCTCTCTCTGTCAAATAAATAAATAAAATCTTAAAAAAAAAAAAAAAAGAAAAAATCACAAGGAGGGTTCCTGGGTAGCTAAGTCCATTAAGCATCCGACTCTTGGGGGGACGCCTGGGTGGCTCAGCTGTTAAGCGTCTGCCTTCGGCTCAGGTCATGATCCCAGGGACCTGGGATCGAGCCCCGCATCGGGCTCTCTGCTCCGTGGGAAGCCTGCTTCTCCTTCTCCCACTCCCCCTGCTGTGTTCCCTCTCTCGCTGTGTCTCTGTCAAATAAATAAGTTAAAAAAAAAAAAGCATCCGACTTTTGATTTTGGCTCAGGTCATGACCCTGGGGTCATGAGACCAAGCCCGGTATTGGGCTCCATGTTCAGGGCGGAGTCTGCTTAAGATTCTCTCTCTCCCTCTTCCTCTGCCTCCACTTGTGTTCTCTCTCTCTCAAAATAAAGAAATAAAACCTTTTTAAAAACAGAAATCGTAAGGAAGAGTAAATACATTTACAGTATTGTACTGTATTTATATAAAAAAAATTCATGTATTCCCACACAGTTTAAACCTATGTTGTTCAAGGGTCAACTGTATGCTTATCTCTGTGTGTGTGTGTGTGTGTGTGTTTACAGAGAGAGCAAGCAAAAGCAAATGTGTAAAATGTTAACAACAGATAAAAAGTCCATCATACTACTCTTGCAATTAAGAGGTGTTTTAAAATAATGAAAAAAGCAATACCCCGAGCACAGGAAAACATGACACTAAAATGTCAAAAAATACCAAAATGTAAACAATGCCTGTTAGAATAGAAAGATTATGATTTTAAGCCATTTTTAAATTTTCTCTATTTTTACATTTTGGCAACATGCTTATACTAAAATACGTATGATCTTCTAAATGAATAAATAATACTAAAACAAAAATAAAAACCCCTAGTGGCTAAAATAAAGGAGCAGCCATGGACTCTGGCCTCCACCATCCCTGCTGCAGACGAGGCCACCGCCCAGTGACCACCTGCCGTCCCCCCCACCCCGCCCCAGTCAGCTTGCTCACAACCCTCAAATTCGCAAATTTAAAAGTAGGACTGGAGAGCAATGCCTGGACCTCATTTTCTTTTCTTTTTGAGCACCGACTGCATGTTAGGCAATGGTGACTGCAATGTCTTCTGGCCAAACTGGCTGGGCTGGGCACATTCCTCCTTGGGCAAAGCTGGGATTACTGGTGGAGTGAGGGAAGGCTGGACGAGCCTTGATCTGGTTAACCAGGCACCACCCTGGGAAGCTCTAACAAAAGGGACTTGTCTTCTCCCAGGAACCCAACGGAAATCTCAGCAGCCCACCATGACCAATGCGTGCCCTGACGTCACTCTGGGCCGGGCGTGACCAGCTGTGGAGAGCGGCTGCAGGGGAGCAAGCAGGCTGGGTTGGTGCACCCGGAAGTCCCCCTCTGGCCCCACAGGAGTGAAGGGTCCGTACATCCGAATGCCTAGGGAACTGGTGGAGGGCCTGAGGCAGTGCGAGGGTGGAAGACAGGGAGGCGAAATTGGGAAGACAGGACCAGAGGACCCAGCTCTTCCCACAGACCCCCAGGGATGCCCACAGGAACACAGCTCCCACGAGGCTGTTCTTTGTTCCACAGAACAGCTTGGGGGCAAATGGGAAATCAGCACCGAACTGCAAATAACTTTCCAAACACCCTCACAGGCTTGTGAATGGAGACAAGACCCGCTTACAGATTGGGAATGCTCAGCCCTCACAGCTGGGCCCCAGTTCCAAGAACACTAATCTACCCTGGCCTGAAAACTACACAGATGTTTGCTCCCTTCACAGGGCCGAGGGAAGGAGACGGGAGAACTAAGAATGCAGTCTTGCCACAGGCTCAGGGAAGCCTAATTACAGCCCTGTCAGGCTTCTCAGAGAGAAAAAGAAACAGCTCACAAGTAAGCCATTTGCCTCCCTGGAAGCCATAACCTGACAAGGAAAGTAATACCTTGGTGTGAATTAATTTATGACAGGGGTAAGGAAGGATGGGAACACTGAGCAGAGAACAGCACCTCCAGGATGGAGGAGGGCAGGAGGCCGAGGGAGGCCCCGGAAAGGTGAAGTTGACGCCTGAAGGGAACCGGCACTCGGCAGCTGAACTCCAACCACAGACGCAAAATGGACGCGGCTCCGGGTAACAGCGGATGGGGAGCGTCTCACCCCCCACCCCCACCCCGCAGCCACCCCCGCTCTGTGACAGTAGCAGCCACCTCTCCTCATATGCCCCTGCCCTTCTCTTCCAGGCCGCTGCAAGGCGGGCTGCAACCGCAGTCCGTGCCTACATGGCGGTGGCTACAGATCTGGGGTTCTCCGAATGGACCCCCTCCGAGGTCAAGGCTGAGTGGTGGCCCCACTGCCCAAAAAGCAAAGTTAAATCCACCCACACCAACAACATGGGCAACTGCTGAGGCCGCAGATGGCACAAGAGCAGAGAGAGTCAGGGCCTGTAGCCAGATTGTCTCAGGTTGAATCCTGACGCCATCACGGACGGGCAAGTCGCTCATCTCTCTGTGCCTCGGTTTACCAAAGTATTAATCTCTGTGTGCCTTCATAAAGCGGGGGTCATGTTATCACACGCTTGAGAACATTCTTTGAAGCGTTCTCGTGAGGTGTAAAGTGCTTGAACCGTTGCCTAACACTCAGCTATGAGGAGCAGGAGGAAGAAGGCAAGGCAATAGTCGTTCTGGGGGGCGACTCCCGGACTCTGTGGTGGAACAGTCATTACCAGGCATGAACAGGAACTCTGGAGTCCTCCAGAGAGAAGTGGTATCTGGAGGACTTGGATGGCAGATGGCCCCCATTAATGGTCAGTCAGCAAAGGCCCGCCTTCCAGGACCAAGAGAAGGGCCAGGCCTTCTCTCCCTGCCCGCTTGGAGCAGCCGGACTCTGCCTCTCCCTCAGGCCCTTGCCCATGACTGCTGCTTTCCCCCCTTGCCTTCTCCTGCTCATCCCTGCCTGGCCTCCTCCCCTTTTAAGAGCTGCTGCCCAACCCCACCCCAGCCACCGTCATGGCCACTTTTTAATGTCTTCTTTTCAGTGAACAGGTGTTTGTTGAGCACACACTGGGTACGAAAGATATGGCAGCCGAGGAAACAAAACTGCCTGCCTTCCTGGAGCTTACAGTCTGGCAGGGGAGACAGACAATAAGCAGCATAATTACATAAATTAGATAGGATATTAGAAGGTGGTAAGTGCCAAGGAGAAAAGTGAGGCAGTGGAAGGAGGGAGGGAATTGGGGAATGTAGGAGAAGGGTACAACTTAAAACAAGGTGAAAAGGTGACCTGTGAATAAGGTTTTGAAAGCAGTGAGGGAATAGGTCATGCAGATACCTGCAGAAACAGCATTCCAGTCGTAAGGACCAGGAAGGGCAAAGGGCGCTGCGGTATGAATCTAGTCAAGGGCTCTGAGCCAGGAATGGGTCAGGTAAGTTCAAGGAACATTAAGGAGGTCCAGGTGCCTGGAGCAGAGTGAGCAAGGGGAGAGCAGTCGGTGATGTGGGAGTGGGGCATAGATCATGTGGCACCTTGTAGCCATTTTAAGGACTTTGGCTCTTACTCTGAGTTGGGACGTCATTAAGGGTTTTAGGCAGAGAAGTGACATCATTGAATATAATATGTAATACTAATAATTTTAAAGGACCCCTCTGAATGCTGGTTTGAGACTGGGCAACAAGGAGGCAAGGGTGGAGTTGGGAAGAGCAGTAGAAAACTCCTGGAATAATCCAGGGGTGGGGCTGATGGCGCACTGGCCTGGGGTGGCAGCATAGAATGGTCAGATACATTTTTTTTTATTTTTTATTGTTATGTTAATCCCCATACATTACATCATTAGTTTTAGATGGGTCAGATACATTTTAAAGGGAGAGCTGATGGGATTTGCTGACGAACTGAATGTGGGATATGAGAAAGGAGTCAAGGATGACTCCAGGCTTCTTGTCTGAGTGACCAGAAGGATTGGCGTTGCCATTTCCTGAGACGGAGAAGGCTGTGGAGGAGCGGGTTGGGCAGGGGTGGCACTCAGTTTGGAACAGTAAAGTCTGAGATGCCCATTAGCTAAGCAGGCAGGTGGTAATGCGGAGGAGGTGGTGGGATATAGGAGTCTAGAGTTCAGGTTGAATGTAGGAGTCAGGCTGGAGCTCTAAGTATGGGAATATTCAGGGGGCTGAAGGTATTCAACACCATGACCCTGGATGAAGGGATAGAAGAGAGGTCAAAGGACAGAGCTGGGAAACAGGAAAACAACATGAAAAGGAGCAGCCAGTAAGATGGGTGAGACAAGAGAGGGCAGTGTCCTGGAAGCCAAGACAGGACATGTTTCAAAAGAGGAGAGAGTGACCAGTTGTGCTGAAAGGTGAAAGAACAAAGGGCACTCAAAGTTGACCACTGAGGTGGACCTAGGAGCTGTGGGTGATGACACAGTTTTGGTGACATGAGGGGTGGACGGTCTGCCCAAAGAGAGGGATGGAGATGGCAAGTATAGCCCATATTTCCAGGAGTTTTGCTGTATGGGGAAGCAGAGAAATGGGGTGATAGCTGGAGGTGGAGGGAAGGGATCAAGAGTAGATTTTTTTTTAGGGCGGAAGAAATAACTCCATATTTGTATGCTAATGAGAATGATCCGGTGTGGGGGGGGATTGGCAATACCCTAAACTGTGTTTTGCTCTAGATGCTCAGAGCACGGGTGGTTTTTGTTTTCTCCTTTGTGCTTTCCCCTATTTTCCAAATTATCTAACATGAATATTTATTAATTTTGTAATCAGAAAAAAGCCATTAAAATCCACAGAGCTGATTGCTCAAGTGAAGCTTTTCCATGGTGACTCATCCTAGAGAGAGAAAAAAAAAAAAACTACACCAAAACCAAAGGGCTGAAAAAAAGGGGGAGGTGAAGAAAAATTAAATGCAAATAGAGCTCACTCGGAATCAGATAATTTCTTGCCTGGCCCACTGCAATTTCCTCAGCACCCTCCTTCCTGTCAGTCTCTCCCTGCTCCTGTCCCCAACTCAACATTGTCACTCTCAGAGGGATTTTTCTTAAATGCAAATCTGATCATGTCAGAGCCCTCCGATGGCTCCCCCACGATTTTTGGGATAAAATCTCGACCTCATCACCCAGCAGAGGATGCCCTTTGTGATCTGGTCGGGCCTCATCGCCAATCGGGGGCCCCCTTCCCCTCCCGGTCCCCCCCTCGCCTGCTCTTCAGCCGCACCGTAATTACTGCCTTCTGAGAGCCGCGTGTCCTCGCTCCCATAGCAACCTGCTGCACTCCATCAGCACACTCATCCACTCCATTGTAATCACTAATTTACTCCCCTCCACTCCCCACCCCCATGACACCGGCGCCCCTGGATACAGGACCAGAGTTCTTATCTTTGTATTTCCTGCACCTCGCACACAGTAGGTATCTCTGCACCAGTGGGTGGAATGAATGCATCCACCTCTTCTACCTCTCACAGCCCCCTGATCACAGCTGGGGGGCGGGGGGGGGCATTTCCCTTCCTCAAAAATCTCCAGGGCCTCTGGCCAAAGCAAAAGCCCGCACCAAGGTTTTTCCCTCTCCCTCTCAGCCTGGTGCTGTCCAGCAAACACACCTCCACTTCTTTCCTTCCCCCGCATCCATTAATTCAGCTAAAATTTATTAAGCCCCAACCGAGTGGCAGGTGCTCTCGTAGGTGCTAAGGTATAAAGACAGACAGGGGCCTGATCCTGGACCTTGAGGGGCTCAGGAGAGGGGGCTCTGGAGACAAAGACCAACATAATAGCAAGGTCTCTGTCTGGGAATGCTCTTTCTGAACCTGCCAATAGAGTAATTGCTGCGACAGTTGAGGGCCCACCGTGCAAGAGACACTATGCCAAACACCGCGGCTGAGAAGGTTCGGAAGATTCGGAAGAAATTCGGCCTGTGCATCAATAACTGAAACATAAGGCTGGAGGCCAACAACCTGAGTGGTGCAAAGCCTTCCCCTCCTGTTAGCACCTCTGAGCTTTTCTCCTCCTGGACACTCTCCCCCTCATCACCACAAATCAACTCAACACAGCAGCCTCCCCCAGGGGCCGCCTGCTCCCTCTAATCCAAAATGGGATCTTAAGTATGACCATCAGAGCTTGATGCAGTGCAGACAGAGGGAGTTGTTGGTGAAAATCCTGCCTGGCTGGGTGAGGGCTGAGAGTCCAGGGCATCTTACTAAAAGGGAGTAAAAAGCATTATCCCCCTCCCATTCCCCCCCCCGAGGGATTCCAGGCCCAGGATGACAGGAGAGGACAGGCTGAGGAGAATGGGGACGACAGCTCCAAAGGAACCAGTGGGCAGGCTCAGAGGTGCCTCTGGGGCCATTCCTGATGTGCAGAAATCAACAGAAAATTTTGAGAGACCTCTTCATATCTGTTTGCCAAATGCTGCGGGGTTTCCAGGGCGCGGCAGAAAGCAGGGAAACACAAACTTCAAAATTCAGGCTTGGGCTAAAGATGAGAAGTGAGTGCTATTTCTTTTTTTTTTTTTCTTTTTTTTAAAGATTTATTTATTTATTTATTTGAGAGAGCGAGAATGAGAGAGAGAGAGTACATGAGAGGGGGGAGGGTTAGAGGGAGAAGCAGGCTCCTTGCTGAGCAGGGAGCCCGATGCGGGACTCGATCCCGGGACTCCAGGATCATGACCTGAGCCGAAGGCAGTGGCTTAACCAACTGAGCCACCCAGGCGCCCGTGAGTGCTATTTCTTTTGATGCGGCACCCTGTCTCGTCTGCGGGAGTTCCCCATTTTGGTTTGTGGGGGATTAATTAGAGAAAGAGCCCACCCCTCCACGCTGAGCAGCAAACACATGTGCCTGATGAGGGATAAAGGTCTTTGAATGGACCTAAGGGGGCCAGCCCTGTGGTCGCCTGGGAAAGGAACGTTCCTAATGCGTTTATCCCCTGGCATGTGGTGTCAAGTGCGTGCAGCCGGGAGACTGGGTTCCCACACTCCCAGCCCTCAGAGATGAGCTGTATCACAGTGTGGCTGGGGAGGAATCTAGGTGGCTACGAATCTACAGGCCCCCAACAGCATCTGCAAAGGGGTGCGGCCAGAGAGGCCTAACCAGCACGTGGTGCCCCCAAGAACTGCTGTAGGAAGGAGGCTCCCTGGGACATCCGTGAAGACAGAACACTGGAAATAAAATGTCATGACGTTCAGAAAAGACACTGTAAGGTGCGCTGACCAGCGGGGGTGGGGAGCTTGGCGTGGCCGGGAGGGAGGGTCCCTCTGCCCTACCCGAGGGCAGGTCTGCAGCCACCTCTCCCAAAGCTATTGCCCTGGGAGCGTCCTGCCTGGGAGAGGTGCCTAGGACTGAGAGCACTGCGGTACTGGTGTTGGGAGGGAAACCACAGAGGGCAGCTTCCTTCACCTCTTGCCACTTCTCTGGAGTGAAGGAACTCTCTGGTACTGGATGGCTGAGACACCGCAAGGACAGGAGGGACAGTCAGAAAAGCCAAGGGAGGCATCCAGAGCTGCCTTCTCCTCGTGCCTAGGAAGACCTGAGTTCCCTCCTCCTGGCTCTCCTCCTTGGCCATTGTGAGCTGCGAATCCCTCCCCAAGAGGACTCGCCCACAAGTGGCCGCCATTACCACACTAGGAGACCCTCCCCCTGTGGACTCTGTCCTAGATTTAAATATTCTGAGAAGTGTGAGCTTTCATTCCTTCCACAGCCACTTCACAAGAATGCAGATGGAACTCTAGAAACAAGATGTCCACTGTTAGCCCTGGCTTGTTTTCCTCCGTGTTGGGCCCAAACCAGAAAGGCATGGGGAAAGGGGGCCCCTAGCCGCAGCCCTGGGGCAGGACCTCACCTGGATGTCCTTTATCATGATGCTGTAAGCAAGGCCGTGAGACTCCAGGTAAGCTTTGATGTCTTTCAGTTCCGAGAAAGGAACTCTCATATCCACAGGGAGGCTGGGCCTGGCTGGGCTACGCCAGAAGTCCACCTTGGTCACAAAGGAAAGGAAAATAGACCCATTTATCATGTGTCCTTACTCACCATCCTCTAGGCACCTTAGGGAGCCAGGTGATCGTCTTCTCTTACACGGTTAAAAGGGCCCCAGTTCCAAAATGAAAACCCTAAGGCCAAGCAGAAAGACAGGGGCAAACAAACCAAATCCCCAAGCTGAGCTCCCCTCCATAATTCCAAGCACCTTCATCTCTCAGCCTCCCCCACACACTGCAACTTCACCTGGACCCCAAGAGCCCTACACAGTTGCTAAAAGTGAGACAGCTCATCATATGGGACATGAACATGGACAAGAACCCTGGTCAGAAGAGGGAGGCATCACTGCCCCCAAGCCCCGGAGAGGTGGGAGGCACCCAATCTGGATTCCCATGTCATCCAAATTTCCCAGTTTGTAAAACGGAGAGAACTGTTATAAAGTGTTGTGCGTCTTGGGAGAGAGGGGTACTCAAACAAATAGGGACAAGGGCTGCGGGCCACCTCCAGAAATACCTGGTTGTTTCAACGGCCCTCCAACAATACCCTTCTATTCTAACAGTTGAAGAAATGTTTTCCATCGTGGAATACTTGCAGAGGACAATGTTCTTGGAAACAAATGCTCAGCCTGACAGGGACGAACCCAAATAAAACACAGGTTTGCCAAGCTAAGCCATTTCAGTTGGGAAACAGATGTGTCCAGGCTGCACTCGGCATGGCGTCCCACCCAGGGACCTATGTGCCTCCCGTGTGGCTTTGGGACATCCCAGTCACTTGCGAAGTGGCCCCTGACGGGGTCTGCTCAACAGCCCCCCATCTAGGACAGAGGAGAAAGCCAAGAAGGGCCACCCAACCTTCTGGGCGAGTGTTCCCAACCTTTCCTGAAGAGGAGCCGCATGTGATTTTCCACAGTGTTGTGCTCTTTGGCAGAGCTGTCTGGCGGGCAGGCTTGGGGTGGGGGGAGCAGGCGAGGGGGCCGAAGTTATAAACCTTCCCCCCAGGAAAAAAAGGAGATATGCCAATAATTTTACATATAGTGCAAGCCACTATAAGAGAGTGCACCACGTGTTCCTCAGCTCTTAGGAGTCCTCACCTTCTGGAGCTTCAGGCCCTCCAGATCCCTGAGAACTGAAAGCTGCTTCTCATTTTTAGCCAGGACTCGAAGAACTTGGTCTCTGGAAAGACACAGGGAGGGCAGAGGGAGCTGCGGAGAGGGCTTCCTGGAAGGCTGGGCTGCTTGGAGGAGGTGGAATGAGAAGACACCAGGCCAAGGGCACCTGGTGGGAAGGCTGGGAGGCCAGAGGACCCTGAGCAGAAGGATGCGTAGCTCTGGGAAGCACACAAGTCCTTCAGCCTGGGATAGGGGCCGCTCCAGCCTGAGGACAGACCACCTAAGGGACTAAAGAAAGCCTGGCAGAGCTCCTGATGAACCCAGCGCCAAGACGGGGGAGGAAGTACGGGAAAGGAACTGCGGGGAATGGAGGAGGGCTGGAGAACAAAAGGAATGAAGGGGAGAAAGGCATAGATCCAGGGGACAGGGGAGACCAACTGTGGCCCCAAGTGCTCTTCATACAAGGACCCGGGGCCGTGGTCTGTCAAACCCTGGGCCTTCTCAGGCCTTCTCTCAAGAGCTTGAGGACACAGAAGGGGAGATCAGCCTCACGCTACCTTTTGGGAGGAAGCTGAGCCCCTTCCCATCCTGCTGGAGGAGCTGTGACCTCCGGCGTCTGCCGCCTGGGATGGCGCTGCTCCCTCCTTGGCTGGCTCAGATATCCGGGAGGATGAAGGCCCTCACTAACCCCCTCTCTGATCACCACTATGGACATACCATGGAGTAGTCACCTTGCATGATCTTTGGGAGGCTGAGAAACAGGTCCCTAGAGGGCCTGGTGTGAGACACTAGGGCTTCTTGTTATTCACAGGAGGACAATACTGCATCCCTAGGGCAAGGAGACATAGTCTTCTGGCGGTTACTAACTTCTTTAAGAATCAGAGGAAAGTTATAAACCTTCCCCCCAGGAAAAAAAGTAGATAGGCCAATAATTTTACATATAATCAAGAATCAGGGGATTCGTGGAGCCCTGAAAGCTTCCCCATGGGCCACCGATTAAGAACTCACGTGGGGAGAGACAATAACACAGCTGCTTGTCCTGCCCTTGAGCATGGGCATGGGAGATTATGGACCTGAATGGAACTGAGGGCCCGACTCCCTCCGCTTTGGCCAGGTCCCAGTAGGACGGCCACCTCCCCTCGCCCCCCCCCCCACACACGCACACCTGGTCCCCAAGCTCTCCACAGCCACCACCCCCCACAAGGTGGAACAGCCACTCACCCTGTGAAATTCATTTGGCCCAAAGCTGCTGCCAGAATAAAGCTGAAGACCAGGAGCGTCCACCTGTCCACAGGGGACGGGCCAGGGCCCACGCCTCCTCCAGGGGCGCCCTGCATGCTTCTTCCTTCAGGCGAGCTTCAGGGGCCTTCCTCGTGGGCAGGCATGGCCGAGGCCTCCAGACCACGCGGCACCTAAAGGCCGGCAGGCCCGGCCTGAGAACAGGCGTTAGGTTCTCTCGGGGGAGACCCAGCATGTGACTCCCACGCGCAGGGCCTGGGGAGAGCTAGGGCCACCCCTCCCCACTGCCAGGCAAATCCCCTCCTGGGAAGAGGAAAGAGGGAAAGAGAAGACAAGGCTCTTGGCTTTCTTTCCTCCCTGGAGGTTTGCTGGGCCAGCCTCTGGTGAACAGCAAATCCTCCATCTCCGCAGAAAGATGAGAACAGCTAGAGGCCCAAGGAAATCACTCCTTTCCTCCCTCTTCATGGAACGTTTTCCTTTTGCTCTCCTTCTCCCTCCCCATCCACTCACACTTCCCCTGGGCCACGTCCTCGTCACACATAAGGGTGTGGACGCCACGGAAAGAACGCTGGGTTTAGAGACAGAGGCCTCCTGCTCACTTCCTGTCTAAAAGACTGAGGGCAACTGCCCTAATCTCTCTAAATCTCAGTTTACTCATCAGGAAAATAGGGTTAATAATACCTCCCCTCCCTACCTCACGGGGGCTTGGGGGGGTATTAGATGAGACAACTTGGGTGAACTGGCTTGGCCAAGCCTGCAAAATAGAACATATTATTATTTCAAGAGCATTAACGCTTAGTCACAGCTGCGTCTTAGGTCAGGACGTGAGTTGCAGCAGGCAGAAGGGGGACAGAAGGGAACGGAGAGGGGAACCAAGGAAAGAGACACATAGCATAAGAAGGAATTCGGGGAAGCCGCCCTTTCCTCTATCTTCAGCCGGTCGCCGGTAGGCTGGTGCAGGTGGTGCATTGTCTGCTAGACACCAAGGTCACTGCGAGCATTATGGTTCTCGACAGACAGCAGAGTCAATTTCTCGGTCCTGCCGAAGCCCCATACAGCCCCCTTTATGGTCTGGGAAGAGCGGGAATAAAGCCGAGGCCAGCACACAAAGCAGTCATATTGGAAGGAGAGAGTGAAAGATGATGCCTGAATGGTAAATGAATCTAACAGAAAATCCACAGGAGGCCGAGGAAAAGCAGAGACTAAATCCAACAAAGTTGTTCAGCAGAGGACGTCAACAAAAGGCCACTTAACTGTCACCGGCGATTCTCAGAAGCCCCCCTCCCCATCCATCCTTTCCCAGAATGGCCAATTAACTGGCCATGTGTGCAGAGAGGGGAGCTCTTTTATTGACAGAATGCCCTGCTCCCACACCCCGCCGGACCTACTCCATTATTTCGTGGTTCAGCTGTTCAGACATGCCAAACTCTCCTAGAACCCTGGCTTTGGGAACTCTCAGACAGAAACATTAGCAAAGGGTTTAAGGACCTAGAAAAGAAAGCAATTAGGCTTTCCACCCAAGTAACATTCAGCTTTAGTAGACATACGAATAAAAGAGCGTACTAGTAAACAATAGCTCAGGAATTTAAAAGAAAAAAAGGTGGGATGGTGCTAGTCACCAAAAGTACCCAGCATCTTCTTGTTCAAAAGCATCATTTAAGTCACTAATAATAAGACAACTATCCCTGTCTTTTTGGTTTAGGGGTGGGGAGAGAGGGAGAGAGAAAGAAAGATCGAGCGAGAGCAAGAGCAAAAGAGAAAGAGCGAGAAAGAGAGAAGGGCACTTCAGAATTCTTGAGAACTCTATGGCAGCCCTTCCAATAGAACTTTCTGTGATAATGGAAATGTTCTATGTCTGCACTGTCCAATGGGATAGCCACTAGCCACTTGAAATGTGGCCAGTGTGACTAAGGAATTGAATTTCTTATTTTATTTAATTTTAATTAATTTCAATAATTTAAATAGCCACATGCAGCTAATGGCTATCACATTACACAGCATAGTTCTGTGGGAATTCACCAGCCCTACAGCAGTTGCCTCCAATGGCTGGACTAGAAGCAGAGACACACAGCTCTTCTTGACTTAATACCTAATATTGGCTTCTCACTCAAAATTAATTATTCATCTAATCATTTACTCAATAAATGTCTACTGAATATCTGCTATGTGCCAGGCACTTGCCAAGGTGTGGGAATAAAACAGAGAGCAATAACAGACCTGGCCCTTAGATTTCTAATGGGGTAAGTAGACAATTAATTTAAAGAGCATGCAAATAGTTGTAAAAATATAGCTGGTGTGTGTGCCACAGTATGCCATGAGGAGAGGTACCATGGACTCCATACAGACTGAGGAGACAGAGTATTCTGAAAGAAGTTCTGTTGGAGGACTTTTATCTCCTGCAGGTGGGGGGTTTAGATGCCCAAACAGTCCTGCCCACGTGAAACAACTAAAATGCTGGATAACATATTTTTAATAACTTTTAAAAGGTATCACTGAGTTGGCATGAGAGTAAGAATCTAAAGATCTCAAAAAGGAGTAAAAGCCAGACAGCTCAACGGTAAACAGATTTTCCCCTGGAAGAGTTCTCTCAAGCCCAGTTCCTGATCTTCCTCCTAGGAGAATATACCTAGTATCTAGGGTCATTTTCCTTCTGCTCGAAGTAGATCTTTTGAAACTTTCCTTTAGTGATGTTCTCTGTTTTTATTTGTTTGAAAGTTTTATTTTGCTTTCGTTTTATTTATTTATTTATTTATTTATTTATTTATTTATTTAATTTGTCAGAGAGAGCACAAGCAGGGGGAGCGGCAGACATAGGGAGAAGCAGACTCCCCGATGAACAAGGAGCCTGATGTGGGGCTCAATCCCAGGACCCTGGGATCATGACCTGAGCCAAAGGCAGACGCTTAACCGACTGAGCCACCCAGGCGTCCCTCATTCTTTTTTTTTTTTTAAGATTTATTTATTTATTTGGTGGGAGGCAGGGAGAGAGCACAAGTGGGAGGGGTAGGGAGAGGGAGAGAGAATCTCAAGCAGACTCCGTGCTGAGCGCAAAACCCGAAGTGGGGCTCACTCAATCTCATGACCCTGAGATCATGACCTGAGCCAAAACCAAGAGCAGGACATTTAACCTACCACACCACCCAGGCACCTCTATTTTGCTTTCATTCTTAAAATAGTTTAACTGGGTATCCATTCCAGGTTGATTATTGTTTTACTCTCAGCACATTGGAAACATCTCCCACAGTCTTCTGGCTTCCATTTTTACTGTTAAAATGTAATTGATTAGTCTAGTCACTGTTCTTTAGCAGGTGATCTTTTCTTATCCCTGGTTGCTTTGAAGATCTTCTTGTCTTGGATGTTCTGCAGTTTATCTTCATGTACTTATTCTTCAACTATCCCAAATAGATCTAGAGATGCAAAGTAATTGCAGTCAAAAGCGCAACAGTTCCACAAAACCTCACGAGCTGATAAAAATGTATACGAAAAAACACAAACAAACACAATCCTAAGAGTCGAGATAATCCTGAAAACAAAGTGGGAGGACTTTCTACATGACACATTAAAACGTATTATAAAGCTGTAGTAATTAAGACACTGTAGTATATTGGCACAGATAAATAGGGCGCAGAAACAAACCCAAGCATATTTGGAAACTTCCTTTTTTGCAGACTTGGCATAGCAGATCACTGTGAAATAGACGGACTATTCAATATATGTTTCTGGGATGATTGTAGATGTAGATGGAAAAAATGGAATTAAATCCCTATTGCACCACACATAAAAATCAATTCCAGGTAGATTAAAATGCTCACATGTATAAGGCAAAACTGTAACACATTTGGAAGACAATATAGAGAATATTTTCTGAAGTTGGGATGGGGAATAATTTGGGTAAATAAGACATAAGGAAAAAAAGAACATAAAGGTTCCCATAAAGGGCAAGATGGATAAAATCAACAAAATTAAATTAAATTTTAAGAACTTCTGTTCTTAAGATCCTTGACAGAGAATAGAAAGCCGACTTCAGGGACGCCTGGGTGGCTCAGTCAGTTAAGCGTCTGCCTTCAGCTCAGGTCATGATCCCAGGGTCCTGGGATCCAGCCCCATGTCAGGCTCCCTGCTCAGCGGGGAGCCTGCTTCTCCCTCTCCCACTGCCGCTCCCCCTGCTTGTGTTCTCTCTCTCTTTCTGTCAAATAAATAAATAAAATCTTAAAAAAAAAAAAAAAGAAAGCTGACTTCAAACTGAGAAGATATATTTACAATACATAAAACCAGTAAACTATTGATAACCATGATATATAAAGAACATCTGTACATTAATTTTTTTTAACGAGTAAAACATATGCAAGGCCATTTCATAGAAGAGCACTCACAAGTGATCTCTCTCAACCACTCCTGGCGGAAGTTTAAATTGGTGAGATTACCACCAACAGTTGTTACCTAGTGAACTTGAAAAGGTACCACATGCCCTATGCCCTGAAAATTCCACTCCCACCTATGCGGCCTGGAGAAACTCTTGCTCAGGGGCACCAGCTATATGGACAAGACTGAACAAATGGAGGTATAGTTGTATTCATACCGAACACAACAGAGTAGAGAAAAATGAACCAGCTGTAGCTGCATGCATTCAGTGGACAAACCTCAGAACCATAAAGCTGAGTGAAAGGAGCAAAATCAGAACATACCATATGTCTCCATTTATATTATATTCACAAACAGGTAACACTCAACAATAGATTGTTTAGGAATATGTACACACAGGATAATTATAAGGAAAAGGAAGGAAATTATTAGCACAGATTAGTGCTTTCATCTGGAAAAGAGAAGGGAGCACAATGAGGGGCACATGCAGGCTTCTAACAGTGTCCGGTCTTGTTCTTCAGCTGAACAAATAATAGTATTTTATTTTTAGCAGGCTATGGAAGACTCTCGTATGTATGATATACTTCACAATAAAACATATTTCAAAGGAATTATGGGAAAGCTAAATTCTTATTTTTCATAGTGAGAAATCAATAGAAAATGCCTAAAACAGGAAAATCAAAAAGTAGCAATAGAAACACCTTCCCTAGGTTTATGGATGTGAACGTCAAGGCTAAAAGAATTCAGTATGGTTGTCGCTGGAGAACAAGACATGGGAAGGAGGAATGAGGACTTGGCTGCTTTTTATAACAAGTCTTATAAAACTATTTGACTCTTTAAACACTGCACTATATAACCGGTTAAAATAAAAGTGAAGTTTAGGGAGCCTGGGTGGCTCAGTCAGTTAAGCGTCCGACTTTTGATTTCGGCTCAAGTCATGATCTCAGGGTCATGAGATCGAGCCCCGCGCTGGGAGGGGAGCCTGCTTGAGATTCTCTCTCTCCCTTTCCCTTGGCCCCTCCCCCATCGTCCTTTCTAAATGAATGAATGAATGAATAAATAAAGAAACAAATAAATGGCAGCATTTGATACCTAGAGCAGTCAAATGCACAGAGACAGAAAACAGAAGGTTGGTTTCCAGGGGCTGGTGGGGGCAACCAAGGAATTAATGTTTCACTGGGACAGTTTTGTTGAGGAAGATGAAGAAATTCTGGAGGTGGACAGAACTGAGGGTCGCACAACAATGTGAACATACTTGATGCTGCTAAACTGTACACTTAAAAATGACAAAGTGGTCAATTTAACGTGATGCCTATGTTACCCCACAAAAAAGGTGCGATTTGAGCTGAGTTAGGTAAAGATACGAAGGAGTTAACTAGCCAAAGCAGGCGTGGAGGTTGCAGGAAATCTGATTCTTGCCCTGAATCCCTCTTCATTAAAGGTATTAATT
Source organism: Leptonychotes weddellii (assembly GCF_054177405.1). Taxonomy (NCBI): domain Eukaryota; kingdom Metazoa; phylum Chordata; class Mammalia; order Carnivora; family Phocidae; genus Leptonychotes; species Leptonychotes weddellii. The sequence goes on from NC_138380.1 coordinate 19,754,513, forward strand.
CCCACTTTGTTTGGGGACCTCCCTGAGGGTCTCCAGAGACGGCATGAGGTGCTCCAATATTTACAAATAAAACCCCCAAACTAAATTATGTTTGATTTCCAAAAGTCCCCTTTGGGTGTTTAATGGAAATAAATATATCAAATGTAATTTTAAAACACAGAGAAACAAGAGTGTCATCATTCACATTACAAAAGGATTCTTTGATTAACAAGAGGATTTACCATAGTTTCTTTTTTTTTTTTTTTTTTTATTTATTTGAGACAGAGAGAATGAGAGACAGAGAGTATGAGAGGCGCCCCTACCATAGTTTCTTAACATAGCCAGCTCCCCCCACGACACTCAAAATGTGATTTAATTAACAAAAAACAGGCTTATCCCACCTTCCAGAAATATGCCAGACAGGGAGTAATGAAAATCCAAGAAAACGGGTGCCTGGGTGGCTCAGTTGGTTAAGCGACTGCCTTTGGCTCAGGTCATGATCCTGGAGTCCCTGGATCGAGTCCCACATCGGGCTCCCTGCTCGGCAGGGAGTCTGCTTCTCCCTCTGACCCTCCCCCCTCTCATGTGCTCTCTCTCATTCTCTCTCTCTCAAATAAATAAATAAAATCTTTAAAAAAAAAAAAAAGAAAGAAAATCCAAGAAAACAATAACCCACCAAAAGGTGGTTAATGCTGCTCTGGAGTTTCCAAATCCACTTTATCGTTCAAAATCCCACACTGCGGCCACCCCCCAGGGGAAGCCATAGCCAACCAACCATATCTTCAATTTAGCTGATCATGCCTTGTGCCTCCCTCCGCCATCACACACTGTAGATTCTGCTTGTTTGCAAGCATCAGTCTAACCATCAAACAATCCCCCTGTGGGCTGGGGCTGTGTCATCTTCACCCATGTGACCCAGGATCCCCGCATACAGCCCAGATCACTGCCCACGACCTACCTACCTATTGATCGATTTGCTGATCCCCTCATTCCAGTGACTGCCCAAAGTTTGGGGAGATTGGGGAGCTTGGGGAGCCTGCCTCCTAGGCCTTCACCCCTGCCTCCCAAACCTTTGCTCTGTTCTGCTCCCATTTTTAGTTACTGGACCCACAGCCAGAGACCTCACTTGGTGTCATCCTTAAGGGCAGCTTTCCAATACCAGGGTCTTGCCTTCCCCACCTCCCCGGACTGGTGTCCATCCCCAAACCTAGGCCAAGCCGTTGGTGACAGCTTCTTCGGCCATCCTCTGCTACATGGCTGCCTTCAGCTGGGCACCCAGCTGGCCTCCTCCCAACTGCACTATACCCCCTCTCTTCCCCACTGGTCCAGCCACCCACCAGGGGAACTCTGAGCTCCTGCCTGCTTCCACCTAGTCTCTACAGGGCCAAGGGTTTGCATGGTGACATGCTCTGGCTCCCAGCCCATAGTTCTCACCACCCTGTGGCTGAGGGCCTGGCCACCAGAACCCAGCTAATGACCACTGTGAGGTGCCCAAGAGCCTGTCCCCAGCAACACGGAGGGTTGGCCGCCACCACCCAAGAAGCCACTTCTTACTCTTTGGAGGAAGGGTGTCTGCAGGCCAAGGGGTGCAGCTAACCAGGACCAGCCCCTGGGACTGGAGAGCTACCTATACATACATACACCTATATATGGAGCTTATGAAGTCCTGACCACATGGAAGAAAGGGAATGTGACCCAGGCACTGTCCCTGTCGAGGGACGGCACAATCTTTCTGGAAAGGGCCAATAATAAATAATAATAGGTTTGGGGACCACAAGGTACGATAGAGCAAGAGTTCCCACTGAATTGTCTTTTTTACATTTATTTTTTTTTTAAGATTTTATTTATTTATTTGACAGAGACACAGCGAGAGAGGGAACACAAGCAGAGGGAGTGGGAGAGGGAGAAGCAGGCTCCCCGCCGAGCAAAGAGCCCGATGCGGGGCTCGATCCCAGGACCCTGAGATCATGACCTGAGCCGAAGGCAGTCACTTAACCAACTGAGCCACCCAGGCGTCCCTGTCTTTTTTACATTTAAAAATATAGCTCATTGGGGCACCTGGGTGGCTCAGTCGGTTGTGTGTCCAACTCGATTTCCGCTCAGGTGGTGATCTCGGGGTCATAGCATCAAGCCCCATGTAGGGCTCTGTGATCAGCAGGGAATCGGCTTGAGGATTATCTCTCTCCCTCTGCCCCACCCCCACACTCTCACACTCTCTCTCTCTCTAAAATAGATAAATAAATCTTTTAAAAAATAAAAATATAGCTCAAGTAAATCAGAGACAGATGTTAGAAGCATTCCAATCAATCCAATGATCTCCAAAATCAGACATTCACTCCTATTGGGGGTGAAGGAAGAAATTATTAAGATGTCTGTGTACTTTTTTTTTTTTTAAGATGTCTGTGTACTTTTATCTCACCCTTTTTTTATTTCAATTTTTGTTTGTGTTTTAAAATTACATAATGAGTACAATGGTATTTGCAAAAAATTTACAAATAGGTAATGATGTATGTTGAGTGTGACATGTTAACAGTTTTTTCATTATAGGGGTGCAGGATGAAAAACCATCTGAAGAATGCTGGCCTAATGCTCAGGGACTGATTTATTTTGAAAAAAGCCTCACACTCTCATGCTTTTGTTTCGAAAAGTGCTTCTCCTCTCACATTGTGTCAGATGGCAAAATCTGAGTTTTTAATTGAAATTTATTTAAATCAATGTTGACAGATATTGAAGAATTTCACTATCTTTGAAATCAATGTATTATGGGGGAGGAAAAGCTATTTTTTTTGAGCACTGCTATGATCAAGGTTCTCTTTTGGGAATCTGATGTCTGGTGGGGATTTTAATCTTTGCTGTTCCTTTTTATCACAAAGAGTCAAAACCTTCTTCCTCTGACGGGCCGCTGGGATCAAGAATTTTAAAACGAATGCTTGGGTCCATGTGAACTTCGGGCTCTCTTTGACTGACATACAGTCTCTTCTACCATAACAGACTTTTGCACAATAGGACTGCAGGCGAGGGGTGGGAGGACTGCTTGCCAATGTAGCTTCTCACCTTATTTGGTTTCATCTAAACAGCAGTGTTTTTTGCATTTTGCCCCTATTTCGTAAAAATTAGTGGAAAATGTAATCTAAAATTATTAGTGCCTGTGATTAAATAATTGAGATAAACTTGATGCAGCGGAGCTAAAGATGGAGGTAGACATTCTGGAAGGAAATAGCCTCACTCGGACATTTGCTGGATCAACCCAGGTACGAGGTATTGATTATGGCAGGAGAAGAACAAAACTATGAAAGATGTTGTCAAGAACTGTGAACGCTTGAAGATTCTGCCATACCTTCAAGTCAATATGTTAGCTTGCCACTATTTCATAGTTGCTGGTGGAAGAAACAAAAATCCCAGGCCAGAGACAAAAGGACTTTGTTATTCATGGCAAAATCCAAATTTGTACCTTGGGCCCCATTTTCCACAAAGGGGGTCAGACAACACCTGCAAGGGCAATAGGCGGAATTACAGAAGAGGAACCGTGAGTGAAGGGAACCTGAAACCTCTTACGATTTCTATTCTTCTAACCTGGTATGATCTGGACACGCAGAAATGGAAGGGATCCATGGAGAATCATCTCCCTACTGATGTATAAAACGCTGGGGAGATGGCACTGGAAATTGGGTTTAAAACAGTAGTCCTCAGCCTCGGCTGTCCATTAGCAGCACCTGGGCAGATTTTTACAGAACCGAGGTCCAGAGATTGTTTTACCTGATCTGAGTTCACAAAAGCCCCCAGGTGATCCTCCTGTATGGGCAGGGTGGAGTCCACCTGTCCAAAAGATTATGAGGTGAGGAGTAATTAGTCGTACTTATGTTTAGTTCAGCACTTCCCAAACTTTGCTGGGTATATGAATGACCTGGGAATCATGTGCAATGCTGATTCTGATTCAGTAGGTCAGAGCAAGGCCAAAGATGCTGACAAGCTCCCCGGTGTAGCCTGATATTGGCATTCAACTCTGAGTAGAAAGGTTCTGGCTCGCTGGGAATACACTTCTCATCACAATCTGTCTACTGCTAGACTTTCACACTTTAGGCTTTATGTCCATACGCGTTCGGGAATTTATCACATACGAAAGGAGAAGGCAGCCTGCCTCTAGAAGTGGGTCTTGCAATAAGAATAAAGCCTATCCTTCCTCGGGACCACAGAAAGATTCTGGGTGTTGAGATCATGAGAAACTGTTTGACAGACACCTGAAAAACGGAGATTTAGAACACAGCAGGTAGGACGCCTGGGTGGCTCAGTCAGTTAAGTGTTTGCCTTCGGCTCAGGTCATGATCCAAGGATCCTGGGAACAAGCCCCACATCGGGCTCCCGGCTCAGCGGGAAGCCTGCTTCTCCCTCTGCCTGCCACTTCCCCAGCTTGTGCGCTCTCTCTCTCTCTGACAAATAAATAAATAAAATCTTTAAAAAAAAGAACACAGGGCAGGCCATTAAATCCTAAGCAACAACTTCACTGTGAACCTTATGTTGCTCATATATTGATGAAGGTAACAGTTAGGAAAGGGTCCACAAATTCGGATCCAAGTGTCAGAGAAATAAAAAGTAAAAACCTGATATTGCTGGAGCAAAAGCCCCATCATGTTTGAGCAACTCAGGAAAACATTGATCAACTTGTTATTATTTCTCTTCCTACTGGGAGTAAGGGAAATATCTATGGACTGCCTTTTCCTAATCTCCTGGTTTCATTCCGTTCTTTTTTTTTTTTTTAAGATTATTTATTGAAGAGAGAGAGAGCATTGGGGGAGGGGAAAAGAGAGGTGGGGAAAGAGTCTCAAGCAGACTCCATGCTGCGCATGGAACCCCACACGGGGCTTGATCTCAAGACCCCAAGATCATGACCCAAGCAGAAACCAAGAGTCAGACATTTAACCGACTATACTCCCCAGGCGCCCCTCCTGGTTTCATTTCTGAAGGTCATGATGCCACTGGCCTCTGAGACTTCGGAGCGGGCATCTACATCCTTCCGCCACCCTGTAGTCCTGGCAAGGAGGGGAAACACCCTCTCCCAGGGCCAGTGCTATGCCTTACCAGGCCTTCCCCAACCTAGCAACGTGTCCACTATCCACCTTGATCAAATATCTTTCCGGCTCCACAAGTCCCTCACTTATTTTCCAGAGCAAATGGAAGGTCCCTAGACCGGCCAGGCACCAGGGAGCCTGAGGACACAGAGAAACATGCCCCTTAAGTACTGATCCTACCGATGGCCCTGGGGCAAGAGGGAGGGAGGGAAGAAGATCTGGTGCGTTCTTCTTTGACATGCCTCCTTAACAAGTTAATACCTGTCCACCAACAGCTGCCTCTGAAAGAGCTTTAGAGATACCACTTCACAATGTGACATAGGTCATCAGCCTTCCTTTCCACTGGGCCTGGCGTCTCTGAGTTTTCTAACAGAGCTGTGCTGAAATTGGAGCAGAAGGGCTTTGCTTTCTCTGACCTCTGTGTTTCCCACATCCATCAGAAAAGCACAATGCCATGGCAATGTATTCAAGAGCTGAGGAAGGCAGACGGCCTCAGACAGTTAACGAAGTAGAAAGAAGACACCGGCTGCTTCTAGATCAGACATGAAGCTGATACCACCAGAGGTATTCAGTCAATGTATCTTTATGAGGCACCAGCCTATGCTCAGATGCTGGGGGTCTGAAATAAAGAAAACCTTGGCTCTGCCCTTGAGAAAATTATAAGCCCCAAATTCAAGTGAATGGTTTCCGAAGGTTAGTCCAAGTTGTTTAAATACTCAAGAAAAATAAATATATCTATTTGCTTGTTGAGAGAAGGGGACATTTTGTCATCCAAATTTTGAGAGGCTAACAGTTAAAGGTGGGGTTTGGTGGTTCTCTGGGTCGTCTAATCCCTATGAAAGGGCGTTAAGGCCTAAAGGATGGAAATAGTGTTTGGGGTTCATTCCAGATGTTTCATAAGAAGTAAAACATTAATTCATTAATTCCAAGTTCTCCCTGGATGGCAATCTTGGGCTCAGGCACAGGAAGGGCAGGCCCACAGGAACCACACAAAACACCCCTCAATTGTGGTCATCATCGGCCAGCAGTGGCAGCCAGAGAGGGAGACCTGGCCTCCTATTTCCTCCCTACATCCCCTCTCATCACTGCAAAACTGGAAACAAAGGTTCCAGGAGCCAGGCGGATGACATAGGGCTGTGAGACCAGAGGGGCTGGAGGAACTCTGTGCATTTTAAAGGTATTCAAATTGCTTCCTGAGCAACAACCTATGAGACTGGTCTTGAAAATCTGCTTCATCATTTCCATCTGTGTATGTTTGGGCATGCTACTTCACCTCTTTAAAACTCGGATTCCTCATCAGTCAAGCAGGGATAGTAGTAATAGCCATCCTGCATATATCACCCGGTGGTTGTGATAATTTAATTATCCAATATCTATAAAAGCATTTTAAAACTATAAATCATTACAAAAATGCAAGCAATGTGACCAGTATCAAGTCTTTCTTATCTCTGAAGGTTTAATTTATGCTCTCTCTTAGAACTTAGGCACATGCATTCCAAGCTGTTTTCCAGAATTCCACCAATTGGTTGGGAAAAGTACCCTTTTCCTGCTGCCCTAACTTGTTGAGAGTATGGCTTATGCAATTGTTAACTCGCTGCCCCTGCAGCAAATCAAATCAACAAATATTTACTAGCTGCTGAGCTCGACCTTGCAGGAGATACAAAAAAATAATTAATTAATTAATCAATCAATCAATCACACAAAACCATGAGATTCACTTTTTTCATTAAAGGAGCAAGTTGCCCAGCTACACCACAGTACCCATACATCGTAGAGGAGGAAAAAACTGTGCTCTCTGGATGCCCCCAGTACACCTGGAGCTTTACTTCAAATACAAGAAACAGCTGGTGCTCATGATTTAAGGCTCAATACAAATAGTAGAGTGGATTTATTTTACAAGCTGTCTGGTTTGGCAAAAGTCCAGAATTCGTCAAACAGAAAGATAAGGATGATGATGACAATATAAATGATTCTTCATAGTTGGTCCTAGTAGTGACATAAAAGAAGGGCAACCTCCGTAGGACGTTCCAGGGCTGGAACATACCCTCAACTTCACTCGCAAGAAATTTACAGTGGGGTCTTCCCGGCACCTGTAAAAATCAGAGGTGACGCCATAGACTTGACATGGTTGTTCGTGAAAGCTGGACCTGTGAAGGCTTCAGGCAATAATCCTTTGTATTAACCCAGTAAAGGGGCATCAATATCTATTTAACATGGGAAAGCTCCCAGAGAAAGAACCCCAATATTTCAAAACCCAAATAATACTAAAAATGACTTAGCATCCAACGAGCGCTTTTCTGTGAACTGTTGAGATCTTTGTCATTAAGCCTCATGAAAAATCTAAAGGAATTTAGGGGAAATGCCAATCATCTGATTCATAAATGGATGTCCACCTCTTGGTGAGAATAATGATTCAAGCTAACACACACTGAGAACTGCTGCTGCCGGATAAGGTGCTTCATACTTTAATACATCAGCTTCCTGAATACTCTTGAGACACTATTCTAAATACTACCATTATTCTCATTTTAAATGAGGAAACTGGACCTCCCAGAGATTCCATCAAGGCCCGAGGACACATGGCCAAGTGAAGGAGCTGGGCTATCCTAACGCTCCTCACCCTCTGTAACCCAGAAGACAGAAGTGGATGTGGTCTGTGTGTCAGTCCCCAGGTGGCTGCAGTTCCATGGGTGGCTCTGGTTTCAAGTGGGCAGCACAGAGGTGACAGCTAGTCCCATCAACAGCCATGGACTATATCCCTCATCCTCAGCCATGTCACCGAGGTCTTCTTTTGGACCCCCACAAGACTGGGTGTAAGACTTGGGGATGGCTCAACAAACCCCACTCCACCCCCAGTACTGCAAAGAAAGAACTCAAAATACTTTTTTCCATTATCAATGGACTGTCCTTTTTCCATCCTCATTGTTGTCCTTAATAGTGGAAAATTCCATAGAGACTCATTTGATGAGGCACGAAAGCCTTCCAAGCTTAAGTGTGTTTCAGAAATTTAAGTTGTGCCCACGAATGTTTATGGCTCAAGTTTTCTCTTTCTCGGTGGGGTCTTCACTTAGAGAACAGAAAATATTAATTACTTGTCTCAGGCAAGAGACACACTGCTCTTGAGATTTTCCACCTGTAAAATGTGGATGATAACACCTAGCCTACATTTTTCATACGGTTTGGGGAGTACAAAAAGGATACAAAGAAGAGAGTTAAGAAAAATTTTATACCACAAGCCCAAACCCCGTCTTCTCTAACTTTCCCAATCAAGAGGCCCCACCACCATACATCTCTCTCCTTCCAGCAGCCACTTTTCTGTTATTTATGGCAGCTCTCATTAACCAAATTAAAATTTTTAAGTACTTCCTGTCTCTCCAACGACAATGAAATTCCATGCAAGAAGGAATTTTGTCTTCTTGTTTGCCAGCGCCTTGCCAGCATCTAAAACTGTCGCTGGCACACTAGACACTCAATAAATGCATATTGAATAGGAAAACATTTTTGTGTTAAAATCTCCACCTTTATAAACATTTTTAAAACTGGATTTCAGGTCCATAGAAATAGATTAATCATAATCCTTGGCTAATGGCATGCTCATCATTGATCCATGCATGGCCCTCTTTTATGATTTATTTAGCTATTGAATTAGGGTTTGTTTTTTTCTACATTAGGTAAAAATACCTGAAAAAAACCAGAACCTGAATCTAACCATAGGGCCCTGGCCCCTATCTCATCCCCCGCCTCTCCCCATCCAAGGTAATCATCACTCAGAATGCCAGGCTCTTCACTTCCTGTTGTCTTAAGTCCATTTCCCTAGAAGCAGAGCTTGAGATGAGATTCTTGTTTAGGTGATTTTCTTTGAAGGAATTCTCAGGAGAAGGGGAGTTTGGGAAGCAGGACAGGATGGCGGCGGTGGGGGGGAAGCTAAGGAAGGATGTGGAATCAGCTGGAAAATGTATTCAGAGTTCTGGAGCCCACACTGCACCACAGTGTGACCCTACGTTGAGGCAAAAGATTAGCTGTTTGTGCCCCCAAGTTAGTCAGTCATTGGCTGACATTTGGGGAGGTGATATAGGGAAAACAAGTACATAGCTTCCTGTGTGAGTCAGCCCCTATTTGGCTAACAGCAATTCTCCAGAGAGGGAGGGAGCCTTGAGCTGTTGGCAGCCAACACTCATAGCAGCTGGGAATCGGTACACTTGAACAGGAAAAGGGGTCTGAGCATGTATCCTATCTTCTTCCCTTTCTCTACAATTTTATCAAATTTTGTATGTCTTCCTGAAAAGGAATTATTACTTGCATTTTGTTCAGTTATTTGGAACTTTCTAGAAAGAAAATCATACTAAATTTTCTTCTGTGTATAATATTTCAGTATGTGAAAATACTTTATTCACCCATTCTCCCACTGGTGGACTTGCTAGTTGTTTTTAGGTTTTTGCTATTATGTACAGCGTTGCTGTGAACATTCTCATTATGTCTCCTGTTGTATATGTGCGAGAATTTCTTGGGTTTATGCCTGGGGTAGAATACCTGGACCATAAGGTGTGAACTTCAGAAGGTAATGCCAAACTATTTTCCAAAGTGGTTTTACGAATTCATATGCCCACCGATAATAGAGATCCTATCATCCACCTCCTCTCCAACATTTTGATTTTTGTAAATTGAAAGAGTATAAAATGGCATCTCATTGCAGTCTTGACTCATAAGTCCTCGATCAAATACACCTGTTTCCTCTTCTGTGAAATGCTTGCTCACAGCTTTTGTCCATTTTCTCTTGGTTCTTTGTGCTTATTGATCTGTAGGAGTTCTTCATATGCCCTTTGTTGTGTGTATATGAATATAGTGAACATCTTCTAGTTTATAACTTTACTCCTCACTTCCTTTATGTGTCTTTTACCGAACAGAAGCTCTTAATTTGATTATAGTCACAGGTATTCTCTTTATGGCTTTTTATGTATTGTTGAAGAACTCTTTCCCTCAAGGGATCTAAAGGACACTCTCAGTCTTGGGGGTGAGGAGTCTACACATAGAGCCAGGTTACAGGCCAGGCCTCCTGGGGCATTGCCTGGTCCAAGGCAACCCTGACTAGCCAGCACCAGTGACCAACTGGCTGGCTCACAGGTGTGTTCTGGTTATAGAATTGGATATATCATGCTATTAGAGCTGGATACCATTAAAAATTCTAATCATAGACTGTAATTAACTTTCCTTGCTCTGACGCCCTGCTCACTAAACAACCTTCTGATTATAATTTGGCTTCCCCATGTATCTTGCCTACAGGGAGAGAATGTACTGTGCAGACCGACGTGAGGATCCAATCCACTAAACAGTTACATGCCATGATGTAAATGAATAAATCCGTATTCTGATTTTATCATCTGCCTCATCTGAGCTCTGTGGGCGTGAGTCAGCATCCCCGAGTCTAATCAACGTGGACACTGAGACTATCAAGCTCCTGAGCTGAAAAACTAAGAACTAGACCCAGGACCAGAGTGCAATCACCAAGGTAACACTGTGCCCTGGAGGCCCCTGGGCCTGACGGGGAGAAGGCCCTCCTACATGTCATGCGATACAGACAGGGATTAAAATTGACTTTTGACATTAGAAAGAGCTGCATACTCAAAACCATGGCTTGGTTCCATTCAGGTGAAGGTGAAGAATAGGAGATGATCGTGAGACTCATATTGAATATTTATTTATTGGCTTATGAGCACACACCAGATGCCGCACAAATCCTAGGCAGGAGGATAAGATTTACAGACATGTTTGAAAAAAGGAAAAAAAGGGGGGCGGGGCAGATGGTATGTGCTGAGGAGGAATGGAACAAGAGAAGCCTGACTGATGAATCCTTGCTCCACCTTGACGCTCATGGTCCAGGATGCGAAATAGAAGTTGTCTTTAAAGACCAAAAGAAAAGCCAGGAGAAGGAAACACAAGGTACACCAGACTGCAAACAGGAATGTGCCAGGGCAGTGAGATTATCCAGGCCAGAGGAGTGATTTAGGACCCATAGGGTGAGGGCAAGATCTTTGAAGTGAGTTCAAAAGGCAAAATAGAGGTGAGCCCATTAGAACAGATGGGGATAATTTAGCAATCCTATTAGATCACCACTTCATTAAGGGTTCCTGGGTGAGCAGTACCTATGGTGACACAGATCCCCTTCTGGGACCCCAGTTACAATGTGTAAAAAGGGAAGAACGTGATCAAAACTGTCGCATCTGGGAATTTGGGGCCCAGTGATGAGAAGTGACCCACTATTTCATATTCAGACCCCAAACAAAAACCAAAAAAAAAAAAAAAAGGGAAGATGGCCTCTGATAACCCTACAAGATTTATTTTTCAAAGACAAATATGTTCAAGGAGTGCGATAAATGAAAGGAAGTTCTATGTCACCTCTGAGACTGATCTCAAAGACAGGCACTGTCGCCCACAGTGTCTCCCTTGGGGCCCCAGCAGAGCAAGGTCACCAGCCTGGCTAGATTGGACAAGGCCAGGGAACCATCTTAGATGTCTTTTTTGTTCTAAAAATGAGGTAGAGCCGTGCCACCCAGTACGGAATGATGCTAAGTGTGGCCTGCCCAACCAATTATGTGAAAGGAAGGGCACACAAAGGGCTCAGGAAATAGCAGGACCGAAGCACAGCAGGGTGGCAAGAGCGCCTCTCTGAGATGCACCACCAGCATGCATGAACTTCAAGGATGAGGGCTGGGGAGGGGCTGACCTGTGCCCCCCACAAAACCAGAGGGCTCTGAGTCACACATGGAAGAACAAGCTCCCTTTAATCGTGGCTTCAGCGAGCACGCATACACGGGGGGAAATAACTGGAGACTGAGTGGGGCTCCTCATCTAGTAGAGGTTGTCCCGCACATGCTCCATGATGGTCTTCAGGCCCAACCAGGTCTCCTCTGCAGTGGGGATGATCTGGTTGGCTGGCAGGAGGAAGCCATAGTGCCCTGTATCTCTCAACTCAAACGTGAATGCATACTTGATGCCATTATCATACGCCCAGTCAATGCTGCTCCCGCTAGCTGGATCTGTAAGTCAGAAAAGAAAGCACCTTGGAACCCCAGTTCCTTTCAGGGTTAGATGAGTGGGCCTCAGGAGTTCTGCCTGCCTGTGGTTCCTGAGGGATGTAGAATTCTTTCTGAAGGTCATCAGGCCACCAACACACAAACACTGGCCTGATCCATATGTCTCAGGCTGTCCTATACGACGAACGTCTTCATTCATCACAAACCAAGAGATTTTAAATCTTCGTGCCCACCTTGTCACTAACTCACTGTGCAGACTCCTTCTGGTCACTCAAAATCAATCTTCACAGAGTGTGACAGGTAGCCTCCAAAACAGCCCCAATGATCCTTGTCTCCTGGTCTTCACATCCTTGGGTAGTCCCCTCTGACACTGAGTGGGGCTGCCCTGACCTGGGTAACTAACAGGAGATTGCAGAAATGATGGTGTGTGACCTTCAAGGCTAGATCATAAATACTATGGCTTCCACCTTGCTCTCTCTTGGATCATTTGATCTGGGGAAAGCCATGTGTCAGAGTGTGTGGACGGTGAGAGAGTGTCCTATAGACAGGTCTTGGTGGTAAAGATTGGAGGCCTCCTGCCGGTACTCAGCACCTGAGTGAGCCACCTGAGGAGCAGACCCCTCCAGCCCAGTCAAGCCTTTAAAGGACTCTAGCCCTGGAAGACACCTTGACTGCAATCTTGGGTGAGGCCCTGAGCCAGAGCCACCCAGCTAAGCCATTTTTGAATTCCTACCCCAGGGAAACAGTGGAAGAAAATAAATGTTTATTATTTTAAGCTGCTAAGTTTTAGGATAACTTTTTACATAGCAAGGGATAACTGATACACAGAGAGAACGAAGCACAGCCCTTGGGACTTCCCTTTGCCAAAAGGCTGGGGAAAAGAAAGAGGCCCATTTTCCTGCTTCTTCCCAGCCAAACTCTACTAGAGCAGAAACTGGCTAAAAGTGCAAAGTGTGGATGACACTGAATAATAAAATAGTGATGTCAATAGCAGCTATCATTTATTGAACATCTCCCATGAGCCGGTCATCTATATTGGAAAGTTTACATTTATGACCTCATTAATCTTCAAAAATCCAGTGAGGTGGGTATCACTGTCCTTGTTTTTCAGAGGAGGAAATCCAGGCTCAGAATGAGGAATTTATCTAAGGAAATATTGACGGAAAATGGCAGGACTGGAATTGAAACCCAAGGCCATCTGCTGAAAAAAAGCCCATGCTTCCCTCAACCTCCTTCCAGTCCATTTAGTATAGTACATGTCTGTTAAATGAAAACACAGGTCCTTTTGTTTTTCCATCATTCTCGAGGGTTGTTTCTCATGATACCACTTGTGATTTTTCTAGAGATGCTGCTTCTACTGTGATGACACGCCCCCTGAGGTTATGAAACAGGCTCTCCTATAGTCTCTGAAATCCTTCCTCCTCTACCCTGAGAAAATGCTGAATAAAAAACAGATGATGGTACCAGAAGTTTCTAGAGGTTGTTTATATGGTAAGCTCAAGTATTTCAGAACACATATTAAATTCAGGAAGGAGGCAAGAAGTCCTCTGCAGAGCAAAGTGATCAAGTGCATGCACTTCACTTTATTTGGGTCCCTGCTCAAAGTCTATCTACTCTTTTCTTTTAAGATTTTATTTATTTATTTGAGAGAAAGAGATCACGAGTGGGAGTGAGGGGCAGAGGGAGAGGGAGAAGCAGACTCCCCCCTGAGCATGGAGCCCAATGTGGGGCTCGATCCCAGGACCCCGAGATGCGGGGCTAGATCATGCCCTGAGCCAAAGGCAGACACTTAGCCAACTGAGCCACCCAGGTGCCCCAGTCTATCTAGTCTTTTAACATTAATGGGAACATAAGATTAAAAACACACTGTATTTTGGGCTCCTCGCTCAGCAGAGAGTCTGCTTCTCCCTCTGCCTCTGCGCCTCCCCGCCTTGTGCTCACTCTCTCATGCGCTCTCTCTCTGTCAAATAAATAAATAAAATCCTTTAAAAAATAATAAGATAAATTAAAAATTTAAAAATGTAAATAAATATTTAAATAAATATTTAAATAAATAAAATAAAAACCACACTATATTTTTCAATTAACATTTAAAGATTATTCCCTATTAGCACATACAGACATACCTCATTCATTTAAGGGGGGCACACTGTTTCATTGTGTGCCTGCACCAAATGTGTTTTATGTGTACTGTACTGATGGACATTTAGGTGCTCACCAGGCTTCTATGACTATAAACAATGCTGTCATGAACATCCTTCTTACTCACAATCTATCCACGAGTCAAATGAGCCCAAAGAACTTGTGTCCCAGCCTTTAGTAGTGAAGAGAAGGGGAGAAGGTTCCTAGAGGCAGGTGGCCTAAAAGCAGTACAGTCTGACCAGGGGAAGGAAACATGAAAACTCTAAAAACGCAGACACAAGAATTAAAGAAGCAAAATGGGCTTGGGGCTGTCCAGCACAGGGATTGAAAATACAATATGGCACAGAAGGCCTTCAGGACATTACAACTGATGTTCAGAAAGCCATTCCGTCATGAAGAAAGGAGCTTAAATCCCTTGTACATGCTCTGTTTAAAAAGGCAAGAAAGTGTGAAATTTATTTGAGAATTATTTTCAGCTAAAATGGTTAATCTAAGAAAAGGTCTGGCACTTGAAGGGACAAATGTTGACTATTCATGTAGCACATGCAATAACCCATGGGATCGGAGTGTTATTATACAAAAATTGACTACATTTTTGGAAAGCAAGGAGGGCAGGCAAAGCCTTTAAACAATACAGAAGATGTGCTCTTGAAAGACTTAGGAAATAACTATGTCTTTTGGACAGCGCTCAGGAGAGCCTTCCTCCTCTTGTTCTGGAGGAATCCGATGAGTATCTCTTGATTTTGGCATAGCATATGCTGGGAAGAATGTGTTTGATGTGGGATTACAAGGCCATCCTTTAAACTGGTGTTTGACCCAAAAGCCAGGACTGTGGTGACCCACAAAGCTCTTTTGAGAGGGCCTCGTCAAAGGACTCCTACCAAGTCTCTTCACCTCTCTGCAGTCCTAAACTCAGTTCTCACTAATTAAGCAGAGGATGGAGAAACTCTCCTGATGTGTTTCTTCTCTGAGGAGTTCCCATTTAACAACACTAATAATAATCAACCATGAATAATTAATGGATGGTTGCTGCAATTAAGCCACACAAACACCAACATCAGGCTAATTGCTTTATGCAGCAAGGTGGCATATGAAACACAGACAAGAGTGCTGAGGTCGGAGTACAGAGGAGAACCCAGGAGGGGGGATGGAGAAACTTCCCAGAAGAGGAAGACTGAAGGGAACAGCTAGCCGAGGGTGGAGCAATTGGATGGGAGAGTTACAGTATGGAAGAGGACAGAAATATCAGCGAGTTTGCAGGGGGTCTGAGGGTGGACCAACCTTTAAAGCTAGTGCCCTTCTTTTCCCCTCTAGTGTCTCTAACAGTTGTTCGTATTTTTATTTCCCATTGATAGCTAGACTCTCAGAGAATGATAATATTCTTCAATTTGATCTTTAAGTTTAAAGCTCAGGCTCACGGAATGAGGGAACTGGAAGGATCTCAGTAGGAACAGAGTGAAATGCTCAGATGAAACACGTCAGTGAGAAACCAAAACAAAGGTATTTCCTCAAAATGAGGCTGAAGCTGTAGGTAATGAGCCTGAAGACCATCTCAGGTTTGGAGTCTTGGTAGTTTGTTTGGTGGTTTGTTTGTTTGTTTTTGGCTTGATGCTAACCATTGCAAAGAAGACCCCAGCTCCCGGCATGCTGTGCTCCACCACGTGGTCATTTCTGATGGGAAAGTGAGGGAATCTCTTCCAGCCCCACTCCCGCCACCTCGGTCTGCCTCTCCAAAAGTGGGTTTCCTTTGAAAATGGAATGATGGGCCTGAGGAATTTTTGATAAACTATGACAGGATCTTTCATGGACTAGAAGGGACACAGACTCTAGCACACTAGAAGGACTAAGCTCACCACGGGCACATGACAGATAGCATGACCGTGGTGGTGGTACTGATGAAGATGACCCCCTACAGCAGCCATCATCCCATAAGCTTGACGCAAATTCAGTCTATCGCCAACAACAAAAATAATCAGGCTACAACATAGTAAGTCTAACTTGCGGCTCTTCTCCCAATTTATTGCAGGTTTCCCCTCCAAGCATTTTCTGAATAACTAAGACAGAGAGTACTTACAGACAGTGGTGCAGATAGGACCCACTTGGTACGTAGTGCCCGACAGGGAAGCCAGAGCTTTGGCCGCACACCTCGCCACCTTGTCCTAGGAGGGGGAACCAGTGGAGTGAGAAAGAATGGATCCCACAGCCTGACATCCCTCAGCTGTTCTGCACTGCAATGGTGTAGAAGATTCTCGGCCCTTCCCTCAAGTTTCCCTTCCAGTCTCCTTCTTTTCCATCCAGCCAGAGCCGAAGCCTGAGACATGAGATGTGGAGGGCTGCTCACCAACCCAATCTAGTAAATACACCACCATCTTCACCCATCCTGAGGGACGGGAATGTCATGTTCATGAACATGTGGGAAGGCCAAGTATGTTCCAGAGAAAACCTTCTAAGAGTTGGGTATTCCCAGAGTGGAGGTGGAGACAGGGCCACCATATATGGATGTGCCTATGCCTGTCTGAGACCAGAATCTAGCCCACACCTAGCATGAGCCCTGCATCTGCTGGGAGGTTTAGAGGCTAGCTGTGGCCCTGGGCAGGGGGGCGCTCTCGAGCTGACCAGCACAGAGGGAGAAGCCTGCAGTCACCCTACAGATGCCAGCCCTGCTCATCAGTCCACCCTAAGTGCCTGTTCACATCCTAGGGCGAGTCATTATATGCAACGCAGAGCACCCCTAGGCTGTAGCCTGCACCCTACTTAAACTCTACCTTGACCGGAATGAGGAGCCCCTCCCCCTTACCCACCACAGGGCCACCCACAGTTCTTGGCAAGCAGTGGGTCCGTCATACATTTTGGTCAGAAAAACAATTGAGAAGGAAAGGCAGGGGTCAGGCGCGGTTCTTGAAACTCACAGCAAACACAGAAACAAGAAGAACGGTCTTCTTCCTGTCCCCAGTAGGTCTGTGGCACATTCCAAAGGGCAGGGAGAGAGACCAGGCCCTTAATGAAATAAGTCCAGGCTCCCGGACTTTCCCTATAAGCTGTAGAAGGACTACTGTGGCAGCACCCCGGGGTCAAGCAGGCCCAGGTCTAGGTGGAAGGTGTCCCATCACTCACCAGTTCATCAGCATCTGGGGCCTTCTTGACCGTGTACCCATATGGATACATCAGCAGCTGTGAGTAGCTGTGCAAGTCGATGAAGCATTTGAAATTCCCATGTTCTTGGATGAAATCTACCACTGACTTCACCTCCACTTCCGAGTTGGCATGGTGTCCGTGGTATACTTCAGAGCAAGGGTTGTCACTGGCTCCCTCTCCTATGGGGGGAGTGGCCCAAGCAGAAACATGAACCCATAGGCAAGAACACAGAAATGCAGGACACTCAACCCGGAGGAAGGGCAGAAGGGGCTGGCCGTGAACAGGTCAATGTGAGGAGCCCCCCAGGAGCCTAGTCCGCAATATGTGTTGCGTGGCGGGGGGCACAGATGTGGGAGGGTACTGGATCTGCCACAGCTGAGGAGGAAAAACTGGAAGGACTCCTTTAAATGGATAGAGTTGACCTTGTATTGCATCACTAACAGTTGTCATAAATAATTCATATCATACTTGACAGTGAGTTGTAATTAATAAGTATTCTAGATAATTAATATGAATACCAATTAATAATGAAAATGACTCCATTTATTCTGGTGTCAACTCATTCTCTTGGTTCAGATCTTAATGGCCAAGTGCTGCCAAAAATAATCTATTGTTGTGGCTAAAGCCTCACATTTGACAGGTATTTAGAAATATTGCCTTCTCTTCTACTTCACGACATAGCTCCCTGAGGTACTTGGCATGTGTGTAAAACCACCCCACTTGTGGGAAGATCTGACTTAACTTTGATGCCCTCGGTTCCCACATTTCTATCAGCTCCTTTCCCACAGGCCCATGATTCTCCCCGCCACGGTGTATGTGGCAGGCAAGTGTGCAAGTGCAAGAAATACGTTGAGGACAGGACATCAGCACAGCTGTGGAAGAGCCAGAGAGAGCACTACTGGGTTCTGGAGCTGCAAGGTGAGGCTCGATTCTAACTCTTGACCACATGCTCCTGAGACTGTCTCTGAGCTTCGACTGTCTCCTTTCAGATAACAAAACTCACTCACTGGATCAGGCAAATAAATAAGTTAACACACAGGAAAATACCTGGCAGCCAGTGGGCACGACTGTAGGGATGACTTTTCAAGAGCTGGAACTCAGAATCCGGGTCTCGTAAGCCTCATGCCCTTTCCATGACACCAAAGGGCTGCGCGTCACACTGACGCATCTAGGGGTCAACTGCTAGAGTTGAGGCCTCACTATGTCCCACAATCTGGTCTGTTAGGGCAACGGTGCTAACCGCTCTCTTCCCAGTTACCACCAGGAGCCCTTCCACCCACCCAGTCACTCGCTCGGGAGAAACGGGGATGACCAGGGCACAGGGGGTGGATCTGTACATCTAAGACTAGAGCCGTTTTTAAAATAGTGTTCTGGGACGCCTGAGTGGCTCAGTCGGTTAAGCGTCTGCCAGGGTCCTGGGATGGAGCCCTGCGTTGGGCTCCTCGCTCAGCGGGGAGTCTGCTTCTCCCTTTGCCTGCCGCTCTGCCTACTGGTGCTCTCTCTCTCTGTCTCTCTGTCAAATAAATAAACAAAATCCTTAAAAAAATAAAAAGTGTTCTTTCAGGAGAACAAGAATTGCTGAGTCATTTCCTTTCAAAATTACCTAGCCCAAAAAATGCTGAAAAAGAAAACCAACCCGAGACAGAGTGTAAGGGATTGGCCCAAGTCTCTCAGTGAAGCAGGAATGGAGCCAGCCAGGGCCCTGTGGACCAGGCTCCCCGGGACAGCAGGGAGGGAGGGAAAACCATCTCCCCAGCCTACCTGCAAAACCAGCATTCCAATTTCTATTTGGATCAGCGCCAACGCAAGGGCTTCCAGGATTGTGGGACCGTGTCTTCCTCCACAGTCGGTTCTGAAAAGTCCACCAAGGAAGGAACAAGCATTCAGAGATGGTCAGGGCACAGGAGAAGTGAAGGTGTTCTCTGGGGCTCTATGATGGAGCAAGCTGCCTGCAGCTCTGCCTGGAGGATCATCGGGGCTCCGGTCCTCACGGACTGAGCAGTCTCCTCTTGTCTCCCGGAGAAAGGAGGCTCAGCCCTTCGGGCTCAGAAAGAAGGACGCCCCCAAAATGCCCCGATGCCCCTGATGCCACCTGAACCCACCGAATGATTTTTGGCTTTGGCAGAAGGAGGACAGACAGACATCGTATGCCCAAACGATCACTGGTGGGACAGGAAGTGCACAGCAGCTGTTTTATTCTTGCCTAAAAAACTCACCTGAATCCAATCAAACTTCAAGCTCTGACTACTAGTGAATAGGAAGGGAATACGGGGGTACAGGAACGAATGAAACACAACAAAGGAGCCATCAGCCAAATTGAGAACGTGAGACATTCTACAGGACAATTTACTCTGATTCTCCAACAAATGAATGACATTTTTAAAAGAGGTGTGTGTGGCAGGGGTGGGGGCGGGAAACTGCCATAGATCTGAAAAGGCTGCAGAACCACAACAACCAAATACGGGTGCAAACCTTATTTGAGTACTGATTTCAACAAACTGACTCAGAAGACATTTAAAAGATAACTGGGGGAATTAGATGATATTAAATAAATTCCATTAATTTTTTTTAAAGTGACAGCAGTGTATTGTTTGGGTTTTTTGTTGTTGTTGTTTTGTTTTAATTATCATCAACCAGAGATGCATACTAAAGAAATTTGGGGTAAAATAACCTGATGTCAGGGATGTGCTTTAAACAAAAGGAAAAAAAAAAATGTGTGGGAGGGGAAGAAATGAAAAGAAGATTGGTAAAGTGTTGGTAATTGTTCAAGATCCACGATAGGGAGTTCATTAGACTATTCTAAGAAAAAATATCCTCTGGTGACTCTCGGCTCAGGGAACGAGTGAAAAATGGGAGCCCAAGGAAGCCTGTAACATGCATGCATGTGGGAGTTCTCCCCACGTTCCTACAACTGTTCAGGTGCTACGGTGAGGAATTCAACAGACTCTTCTTAACTTCAAGCCCAGCTCATTCGGTATTACTCACTTGAGTTTGTGTGTACACATATCCGTCAGGATTGGCCACAGGCAACAAGAAAATATCCATTTTCTCCAAAATGGAGGTGATGGCTGGATCCTTGCCGTGATCAGATACAATCTAAGCAGAGAAAGGAAGCTTGTCAGCTATGCCATGGCCAGCTGGGGTGCCCAGTCTAAGCCCGTGTGTCTCCCCCAGATGCCCCCCTGCAGTCCCCTGCCACCCTCATAGACACAGCTCTCGGCAAAGCTCTTGGAGCGCCTCAAAACCTGGGGGAACATGGCATCATGATGCCATCAACTGCTACGAGGCTGGGCCTGCCTGGTTGACTCACTCCTTCCAGGGGGTGGCAACCAGGGAGGGAAGAGCCACACATTATCATAGTTTGGGGAAATCTGGGCCCCCATGCTAACGGGCGGGGAAAATAAATCCTGCACACACAGCACCCCTCCTCTCCCTAGTGCTGCCTTAAAGCAGACTCTCGGAGCGGGTGCAGGGGGGTGACATGGAGGCAGCATGAGGTCCCTGAGGGTCTGGAGGGCTAGGGTGGGTCTGACGGCAAAGTTCATCTGAGTTTTGCTGCTGAGAAGACTCTGCTCCCTTTCTGCGGGGCTGACTATGGGTCAGTGTTTCGGGGCCACCTCTGCAGCTCATTAGCTTGCTTGCTGCCATCAAGGGACTTTGTCATTTAGCCACAGTGGCTTGACCAAAGGGCTCTGACCTTTTGCTTCTCCAATCGGGAAAGGCCCCCCAGCCTACTGTGTCTGTGCAGAGTGCCTTCCCACCTCGTCCCCCCAGGCCCAGCCCCCTGGGGCCCTGCGGAGGCACCCTGGGCCCACCAGAATTCTCAGCTAATACCAGGCGACATGACCTTCCTCGCAGTCCAGATCGCCGTGGCCTGAGAGATCCACTCCCGGGAGTGGATGCCTGCGTTCAGCCAAATGGCCGGCCGCCGCCGCCTGCCTTCTGCGGTGCTGAACTGTGGGAGGACAAAGAGGCCAGAAAATGACCCTCCTGCCCATGTATCCACTCACCTCTCCTCTCCCCAGCTCACCCCTATTCATTTAATCCATTTAGGATAATTCAGAGACCAAATGTTCCTGAGGGCACCATCTATTTATCAGGCTTATCCGTGACGAAGGAGCTTAATTGGGTGGCAGGCCCAGCCGCAGCCCCGGGCCACTCGAGCCGCTCTGGGGTTGGAAGCAAATGGGAAGGGGAAACTATTGCTATTGTGCATGAGAATACCAGTGTGATCAGAGATAATATTACGTCTCTTGAAAGACCTCGAAGGGCATCCCAACAGAGAGAGACACAAGAGTGCAGGAACCAGCCTGTTCTAGTTGATGCAATAAATGAATTTGATTTTAAAAGGAGGAAGAGAGGGGCGCCTGGGTGGCTCAGTTGGTTAAGCGACTGCCTTCGGCTCAGGTCATGATCCTGGAGTCCCGGGATCGAGTCCCACATCGGGCTCCCTGCTTAGCAAGGAGTCTGCTTCTCCCTCTGACCCTCCTTTCTCTCATGCTCTCTGTCTCTCATTCTCTCTCTCTCAAATAAATAAAATCTTAAAAAAAAAAAAAAATTTAAGAAAAAAAAAAAAAGGAGGAAGAGAGAGGTTCACTATAGCTCTTTGCAAATGGCATTAAATGAATTCTGGCTCCTGCCTTATTTAAGGGTGGGGCCGGGCCACCTTGGGTCAAAGCATGGTGCGAATGAAGCCAGAGTCTCCATCAGGTTGGCAAATAATCTCAATTTATGTGGATTATTTTAGAGCGACCGGCTCAGTGGCAAATCTCCTCTGGCTGGTAATTCAAGCCACGAGCCTGGGTTCTTCAGGGCTTATATGAAGCTAAGGATCTGACAAATTCTTAGCACCTTCAGTTGTTCCGTGGTTCATATCTCCAAATTCCTTTTTATTCATTTGGCTGGATTATTTATGTAATTTATGTCCCTGCCATAAATTCTCTACCTCTTTTGCCAATATAGACCTGAATCTGTTAGAAATATCTAGAAATTAGGCTTTGTGCAGCCAAGGATCATAGGCTGGGCTTAAAATTACATCAACCCTAAAATTAGCTTCCTAGATCGCTTTTCCAATAAGTACCCCTAAAAGCAGAATAGAATTTGTAGAACTATCCCAATTTGACTTGCTTTTTAGAGGTAAGAATGAAGGCAAAAGATTGTGGCCCATCTGAGCGCTTTCTGGAAGGCTAACCGACCCACCCTACCCCCATCCCCACTACCCCTCACCCATCCACCACCACTACCCCACCCGGTTGATCCTGCCTTTCAGTCAAAACTTGCAATGGGATGGACTCCTTCTAAGTTCTAACTCCTTCCATGTTAGGCAAAAACAGGGGACTCTCAGTCACACCAAATTTGAACCTCAGTAGATGTCTCCCCACGTCCCTGAAGTCAAGGAGAGCCTAAAAACCTGCCTTCTTCAGAAGTCTGAGGGCTGGGTCCTGGACACAAGGGACCAGGAGCCTGAGTCCAGTCAGGCCTCTTGAAGAGCCTGGGGACTCACCTTTAGTACATACATGGGCCGGTTTTCAAACGAATGCCCAATCTTCACCCTGCTCGCCAACTCAGGAAAATCTCCGGCAATGCTGTCCATCTCACGGTAAATCTGAAGCATGAAAAGGTGAACTCAGGGGCATTTGAGAATTTTGTTCAGCTCTGGGTAGGTATCTGTGAACTTCATCTTACTGATCCCGATGACTTCTTCATTGATTTGATCAATGATTAGATCCAGCCCTGTGATCTCAGGGTTGACAGTATTATCGCCATGGAATACTTATTCTTGAAGAACTGCCTAAAGAGTCCTTTTCTACAACATTCTAGAGAATAACACATTTTATCTGTCCATAAAATTATAGGCCACTAAATGAGAGAGACTTGTGCACAGTGCAGTCCTTCACGCTGCACCAGACTGGATAATCAGCCATCGCCCCATTTAGCCAAGGTTCTTGAAAACGGTCTTCTCTAAACCTTTTCATCACTTCCTCCACCAGTGTTTTTTTAATTAGCATACACCCGATATATATATATATATATTTGTTTTATAATATACATATGCTATGTCTATTACATATATACAATACATTATGTATACCACTGGAATAATGTACCAAATATGTTATGTACATTATAAAACAAGAAAATAGAAGCAAAATGGTGGCATTAATAATAAATATAAACGTATGTGGGACGTAAATAGAAGTTGTAATAGTTTCTTCCTCCATCCCAGTGAAGCATCTTGCTCACACCCTGTAGTACAAGCACACCACTTCGGAGATTCCTCTAATGGCCTTAAGAGAAGGAGTGAAGAGCTGTAAATCATGGCTACAAATGCTTCCATTTGGTTTCAATTTCTAAAAAAACTTGATTTAAATAGAGTTCATCCATCTTAGTTGCTCAAAACTTCTGAGGGCAAAAGAAGGAAATAAAGAAATTTCTATTTAGATCTTAAAAGTGGAAGAGGGAGCTTTACAGAGGAGAAAAATACGCAATCAATATTGAATAAAACTCCAGCTTCAGTGGTTTATCAGAGTGGCAGTCAATATGGCAGACTGAGCAGAAGCGAGAAACCACCCCCCCAAATATATACTCAAGCCAGACAAACTACAATAAAAATAATTCACAGCCAAGCTTAAAAATCAAGAAAGGAGACATTGTAGGGGTCAGAAGTGAGAAGCTGAGTTGAGGGCGGAAAATGGAGCCTCGGGACCAGATATCTGCCTTAGGCATTGAGGGTTTACAGCAAGTCAGGAATAGTGATCAAGGGCACAGGACCCAGGGTGGGCCAAGGAGCTGGAACCTGAGAGCCGAGAACCATCCATTCCAGCCATGAAAAGGGCCTGGAAGCTCTACCTACTCACCCTAGAAAGTGAAGCAAAAGCTGGATGCCCACCCTGAGCCATGAGGGGCAAGAGAGTCCCCCATGAGAAGTTAAAATACCAAGCTGTATCGGGAGGTAGGGGTCCAAATTCACACTGCCAACATGAGGGGGACGCTCAGCCGGGAAGCCAACAGAAACAATGACAACCACAACAACACACAGAAAATCTGAAATTGGAAACCCTGGCTGAGACAGACATAAGACTCCCACCAGAGTCCCAACCAGGCCTAAGCGGTTACAGGATGAGAGCTCTTCAAAGCTGTTTTTAGAAAGAACTGCATGTGATCAAGCCAAGAGGGAGACGGTACACCGAGGCACAGCAGAAGGCCTCATGGGGGCGGGGGGGCATGGGGGAAGCTGCAATCAGATGGCAGTGACCCCTAAAGCCAGAGAGCAAAAGCAAGTGCATGAGAAAGCGTGGTTCCCATAGCAGGCAGGTGAGGGGATGGAGTTCCTGGGGTCTTGGGTGACATTTGCAACCACTTAGCTCAGCTAGGGAGTGCGCCACGTTAACGAGGCTCACGTCATGGGTCTGAGCCCCGTGTGCGCCCTGAGCTCTGCTTTTGTCCATGGCCCTGGACTGAACTCCTAACTTTATCCAGCTGTTTTGCAGATGTATGTCATTGGTCACAAAAGGGATCAAGGGGCAGTGCAGTTGGAAGTATACACAATAAACAAAGCTACTGACAATCATGGGAAAGAAGTGAAAACAGTTGGTCAACCTTGGAAATAATCCCTCACCTAGAAGAGAAACAACTCAAAGTATATGCCTCACAAAAAGCATGCCAGGAACCCCATCTTTGGATATAAAGAACAACGTGTATGCAGGTATGGGAAGGAGAAAAACAATTTCATTTTGAGGTGTTGTTCTGAGCTAGTAGAGAATGTCCAGACTAATGTAGAAGACATTAGCGGTCGTAAGGAAACTGTAGGATACGTGATGCAGTCCCATTCTATAGCCCCTCTTGATTCCTCAAGTTCTAATATCATATTAAGTGGTTCTGCTCCAAATTTTTTATTGGAAGGGTTGGCTTACCTTGGAAGTCAGTCATCTATATAAAGTGGTTTTTAACTAAACACAGCACCAAAACACATTATAGAACAAATATGCATTATAAGTAATCATGATAAATGCGTGGAAATATTTGGTTAACCTTGGAAATAACCACTTGTCTACTTGCCTGGAATAAGTAACATTTTAATCTGGGTGAGTAAAATACAGGGATTATGGTGGGGTATAAGAAGGTTGAATTACAAGGATGGAAATGATTGTAATTATTTCATGGTTTTCTTTCAGGGGTTGCCTTAGAAAAGAAGGATGCATGTGGGAGAAAATGTTCAGTTGTGTTTCACTATGCTCTTAGGTGCTGGTGGGAGATAAACAACCCAAGAATTACAAAACAAACTGAAGTGTTCACATTTTAGCCCCTTAGGGAAGGGGTACTGTGCTAAGGACTAATGCCTCCTGGAAGTAAGGAAAGGGGTTACAAAACCCAGGATGTCAATGACCTTGATCTTAACCTGCTCCGAGACACTTACAGCTTCCAGGGAGTGGTAGGCCCCATAGTTGAAGCTATTATTGCTCCGCTCTTGTCCTTCATTGTGTTGCATTTCTTCATCTTCATTATCTAAAAGGGCCTAAAACAGACACAGCAACGCTGTGATGTGACCCACTGGAGATGGAGGTTCATGTCGTTTCTGCCATATTTTGGCACGAGCTGGCCAAGATGGCGGCACCATTGGCACACAAACGTCAAGGTGTGAAAGGCGGTCAGATTTCTTCCACATATCGATAAAAGCTTATTTCTTGGCACCCAACATACATCACCCCATTCAAAACCCACTTACTCCCCAAAAGCAACATATGTGCTATTTGGTTATTCTATACTATGAATTCTCTAGACATCAGCCCGCATCTGGTATCCAGTGTCTCTGAAATACACAGCTTGGGAAACCATTCAGAAACAAAGAAATTCTTATAACCACTCATACTTTGAAGGCTCCTGGCAGATGTCCGTGACATGTGAGGATGATTAATAAGCTCACAGCTGCTCATGCCATCAGGAAACTCCCGGGCCAAATCACCAATTAGTCCATAACCCACCTCGGTGAGGGAGAGAACATGAGCCAGACACTGTCCTGCTGTTCGGATACAGGTCGTGAGGCTTGCGTCTGGCTTGGGTGGTGATGTTCCCTCTGCTGAGAACTATTGGTGACATTCCCTCTTTCTCAAAAGATGCCTTTTATGACTGGTCTCCAACACCCCCAGGCCCCCCCCGCCCACATACACACACTTTTCTTCCCTCTTGACTTCAAATACAACAAGGGAGAGAAGCTTCATACTTGTGGGGCATCTATGACAGACCAAGTACCATTGGGCATTTCACATACACTTAATACATTTAATCTTCTCGATAAATTGTATGAAGTAGGCATCGCTGTTACCATTTTACTGATGAAGAAACAGAGGCTCAAGACGTTAATAGCTTGTCCAAAGTCACACAGCTGATAGTTAGCAAAATCAGGATTTGGATACAGATCTGTCCAGTTCCCTAACCTTTGTATGCCCTTTCTACTACAACATGTTCCCACTAACAAGTCACTGCATTTTACTTCCATGGACCTCAATGAGTTCATCTATAAAATGGAGAAGGATAAGACCATGACTTGCACATGTCTTGGGTCCACTCTGGGTGCTTTGTCCTATGCAAGACCAGTTAGGGACCTCGGCCTACCCACCTGCAGGTCTTCAATTGTCACTGAGTACTCTAAACCCTGGGACTTCAAGAAGGATTTCACTAGCTGCAGACTGACAGATGGGACCAGGACATCCATGGGATGACCGAAGGTGGAGGGAGATTTCCAGACGTTGAGCTGAAGAGAATGGAAATAAAATCAGATTAAAGGACAGTTCAGGTAAAAGGCACAATGAGCTCATTCTTCTAGAACAACTGCCAAAAGTAAGGGTGATCCCTGAGGAGCTGGGTTCTGCCCAAGGGTAAACTTTGCCCATTTCATAGCTGTGTCTGGTCAGGCCTACCCAGAAGGCAATACCTGGCAAAATCCAAGAAGTAGTAAGTCAATGGCAGATAGAAAGATGGAGCCCACCATTGAGGCCGCCCAGCTCCCAGGACAGCAGTGCTGTGATCTACAGCGCTTCTCCCCATCAACCCTCGCAATCGTGTGAGGGCCCGTTGACTAATACAGGACTATACTAACAAAAACTCTCCAGGAGTAACAATGTCAGTGGTGCAAGAGTCTCCTCTCACCAAAGTCAGAGATACCCAAGAGGACTAAGAACTAGGTACCTTAAGGTTGTCTGAATTCACTAGCTGACTTAGTTTGCTGATCTCGTCTCCATTTCTGACGTTAATCCTAAAAACTTGGTCCCTGGAGGGAAAAAAAAAAAAAAAAGCAAAAGATAATGGTGAGCTTTCAACTGGCAAATAAACCCCAAGCCTATGTCCCAGACATAACTGGGACGAATGAGAGGAAATGGTCTAGTCTTTGGTTATAATGTATAGCCATTAAAAATAAGACTACGTGGCAAATATGAAAAAGTGCTTATAGTATAACTTGAAGGGAAATATTAAGTGAAAGAGCAGGACACAAAATTGTATGTATGCCATGATTACAAGTATGGAAAAAGCAGATGCATTGGAAGAAAAACAGACAACGGAAATATAGCAAATGCTGACAGTGCTTATGTCCGGGTCGTGGGATTATGGATGACTGACTTTTTTTACCCTTGTATCTGTTTTCTGTAATGTGGTCATATTACTTTATAATGAAAAACATATATATTTTGCAGAAAGGAATGTTCCTGAGTTACACGCAAAGCTAACTCAAGACATAAAGAAGCACTTCTTCACTGTCAGGGGCGAGGACTGAAACTCTGGCTGAAGGTCCACGCTGGAAAGAGCTGGAAAAGAGAAAAGACCTTCCATCCTCAGAGGGTTAGCTATTTGCTGGGTGGTCTCTCAATCCTGTCCAGCTCCAGAACTCCATACAAATGCGAAGTACAATACGGGCTAAGGTGCTGGGGCTGACTTGGGATTCACTCCTCCCAAGGGGGCCCTGAGAAGGGCCCAGAAGGGAGCCGGCCAGTCCCGAGCCCCCCTTTGTTGTTTGTCCTGAACTTGCTTCATCTACACCATTTAGCTTCCGCAGCAGCGGCAGGGGCCGAGGCCCCTGAAGTCCTGTGTGTGGGTGGGAGAAGGCCGAGCCTGAAAAGCTGCCTTTGTGCTCTCAGCCGGCTCAGGGAGCCAGGGGAGCCATTAGGCCGTTGCTAGGTGACGGCCCGAATGAATCCGCACTCGACGCTGTCACATGCGTCATCCCTTTACACGAATGAATGCGGGAAGAGCTGCTGGAGAGGCCTGTGGGCTGAAGGACCTGTTGACAGGGAAAATGGTTCTGTCACAGGGAGCTGAATGTGCAGCCTCACGTGGCAGATCCGCATCTTCTCATCAGAAAACCGGCTCAATCCAGATGGGACTCTCAGGGTTTCACTTTGTTCCAGGAGGTTCTGGAGAATCTCCAGGGGGTCTAGTCCAGCCCCAAAGAGGCAAGGTCCACCGCAGAGTGGCTGCCACTGCGGGTGGCAGGTCTGGAGGAAATGCCAGCGCCAAAGGGCTCACTTTCTCCCAGCTCAACCAGTCTCCACAGGGTCCTTGGAGGTGGGCCGCCAAGCACAACCCCTGGCAGCTGCTGAGGCCTGGCAGGTCTCAGTCTGAACCCAACAGGCTTGCTAGGAGTTGAACCACAGCCCTGTGAAGATGGGGAGTCAAACCACCATCTCCCCGACACAGGCAAGCAGCCTCCCAAAAAAGGAACAGGTTTAAAACAGAAGGGAAATCCTTACTTCTGGCTAAGTGCCAGGGCCCATCTGCCGAAGTTACGCTCTGTCACAACCCACCCCCAACACTCCAGAAAAAGAGGAGTCTTTAAAATGAGTGTTCTAGAAAGCTCCTGTGCACTGACATCTCTATCGGCAAAATGAGGCATCTGTAAAATACAGCACTGACTAGAACAATGAGAAGGAAGGAGGGGAGGGAGAAGGAACAGGAAGAAAAGAGGAATCTAAGAATAAGGGGCTCTCAAGAGTATGAAGATAATGTGACACAGGCACCCAGAGCATGCAGTTTATTTTTCCTGGAGTGGTGACTTCACAGCAGAACTTCCATACTCCTGGGCACAGTCCATGACAGTGGATCTGTCTGGCCCTGAGCATGAGCAAATCCACAGCACATTTCATCAGGCCCTATCAGCCAAGCTACAGAGGACAAAGACACAACTGGAGTACAGAGAGGCAGAGTGGAAGGGCTGGTGCAGAGTGGAGCCCTTCCCCATCTGTTTCTCCTCCACCTCTCCCTCCTCCACCCTCTCAGCTCCAACCTTATTGAAATCCCAAATTCACCATGTCTTTTGCCCTTCCATGCCTGTGCACATGCTGTTCCCTCTGCCCGGATGGCCCAGCCCTTTTCCTTATCTGCCTGGCAACCTCATGCCCAGGCTTTAGAACCAACTGTCATCACCCATGAGGTTCTCCCTAACCCGGAGGCAACATTAGGGACAGCCTTCAGAGGGCACTAAAAGGGGGGCGGGGGGGTGGTTGGCAGATCTAACACCATTCTCATGAGCATAAGTCCATCAAAACACAGAAGCAGAGAGAACGTTAAGTAGGTGTCGGTGAAGGGCAGCCATTTTCTTGCCCTAATCATCCTTGTCTCTATTTGAAAAATGCTCTTTCCCAGTCCTGAGAGTGCAGAGAGCTGAACACAACCTATCTCTGCCGTCTGGAAATCCATGCAAAGATCTCAAACTCTCTGCAAATGAAGGTCGGTCTAGTAGAGGGCATATATTGGGATTTGCAAGTTGCCATGTCTACCCCTGCTAGTCCACCCAGGTGTTCTTGGTGCTCCTGGCGCCCTCCTCTCATTCACCCTCACACTCATCCCACATTCTTTTTTTTTTTTTTTTAAAGATTTTATTTACTTTTTTGACAGAGAGAGACACAGCGAGAGAGGGAACACAAGCAGGGGGAATGGGAGAGAGAGAGCAGGGAGCTGAGCAGGGAGCCCAATGCGGGGCTCGATCCCAGGACCCTGGGATCATGACCTGAGCCGAAGGCAGATGCTTAACGACCGAGCCACCCAGGCGTCCCTCATCCCACATTCTGACAGTCAATAGCCCCCCTGGTGCTGAGCTTCTATCCCTCCCTCGTTTCCATGCAGGCAAGCCAAGGGGCCTGTTCTTTGTGCCTCTCTTGCCCATATCCCCGGCCAGGCTTAGCAGCCACCACAAGAGTTGGTTTCACGGAACTCTTAAATGCCTGCCAACTACTGCTGATGCTCCAACCGGTTCTGCAACTACGTTCCTGTTCTCTGCCTGCCCTGTACCTCTAGGCATCCTGGCCACCGGCCCATCCTTAAGATGACCAAAGGGCAGGACAGAAGACACCAGCAGAGCGAGACACTGGACACTTGGTGGGGGGGGAGGGCTAGGGCATTAGGTGGAAGGAACAAAAGCTGGGGGGTGAGAGTGGGGGAGAAAACCCATCATCTCCATCTCCATTGGTACTGTCCCCCCTCCTAGCCAACCTGTGCTCTGGCTTCCCACCACTTGAAAGCTCAGAGAGGCCAGCTTCCCCTTGCTAGAAACGTTCACTGAGCTGGGTGTGTGGGACATGTCTATGAGCCCCTGGAAGGATCCCACCACCTTTGCTGGGTTCCCTACTATAGGGGGAGAACAGATTTTGGGGTGAGGATGACACCATCGGTTAAAACCACCTGCAATTAGCTCAGACACGCAGCCCTTTCTGTGTAAGCTCCCATGGTGGGCACTCCAGCGCCAGGCCCAGCTGTCTCAACTCAGGTGTCCGCTACATTGTAAGCGAAGTCTGCATCCTGAGAAATAAAGATTTTTCCAGCCATGTGAATAGCTGCAGTGAGAGCCTGACAGCTCCATGCATCAGCCCACACGGCAGCAAGCGTAGTTATTACACACCTACTGCTGAGCTGCCTGTGGAAAAATCTCCTTCTCTGGCCACCTGCTATGCCTAACCCCTCTGAGCTATTTGACAGCAGACACCAGGTGTGAAAAGAAGTCATCACCATAAAAATTACTCAATCTCATATAAGTAATTACCTCAATAAACAGCCCCCAAGTCCCTTTAGCCAGCTAGCATATTAGAGAGTAAACTAACAGATACAGATATATCTGTGAGATAGAGGATTCTATCTGGAGATTAACTTGTGTTACAGCAAAAGGGTATGGGTTTTGCCTTCGGAGTTCCAGCTCCCCTGCTTACCAGCTGAGTGGCATTGGGCAGGTTCCCTAACCTTTCTAAGGCTGAGTTTTTTCATGTTCAAACTGAGGAAAATAACACCCCTGCCCGGCAGAGTTGTTGCGTGATCCAAAAGATAATGCACATGAAAGCTCTTTGCAAATGGCAAAGCATTAGGCAGTAATGAGTTATTAGAATTCCATCTTCTAGCAGGGGACCGTGGCATCCTTTCATCTCTCCCACCTCCCAAATGGCCTCTCCTCCGCAAACCGCAAAGCATTCTGCATGGAGCGTGTTGAGCATGTGTGTACACGTACACGTGCGTGCACACACACGCACAC
Organism: Leptonychotes weddellii; assembly: GCF_054177405.1. Taxonomy (NCBI): domain Eukaryota; kingdom Metazoa; phylum Chordata; class Mammalia; order Carnivora; family Phocidae; genus Leptonychotes; species Leptonychotes weddellii. The sequence continues at coordinate 19,786,372 of NC_138380.1, forward strand.
ACACACAGTGCACAGGTGTGCCCTTACATGTCAAGTCTCCCCACTGTGGCTAGGCAAGAGCTAGTGAATCTCCGTGTCCCAGGCGCTGATGAGAAAGCCCCGGCTCTACAAAGCCTTCCTCGCTAACAGAGAGGTGAAACCAAAGAGCCTAAGACCCCGGTTTTCCCCTAAGCATGGCAGAAATTAGAAACAATTTCTGGGAGTTCTTGGTACTTCATAATATAGAAGTAAGAAAGTAGAAGAGGACTGAAACTGACTTTAGAAATAAGAACTGGGAAGGAAAAGAACTGGCAGGAGATTAGGGAGCCAGGGAGGGACTGTAGAGGCCACCTCATCTTGATTTCACAGATAGGATTAAGCCTAAGAGAGAAGGAGCTTGCCCAGGATGACACAGGGCAGAATTGGGATACGAGCTCGTGTCTTCTTTCCCAATGCCAACTCCACTTGAGATATAATCAGCCATTCATTTTCAAATCCATTTGGTTCCCATATCACTGAACCAACCAAGTAATAATAATAAGTCCAAAAGGAACTTACCCAGGGCGCCTGGGTGGCTCAGTTGGTTAAGCGACTGCCTTCGGCTCAGGTCATGATCCTGGAGTCCCAGGATCGAGTCCCACATCAGGCTCCCTGCTCAACAGGGAGTCTGCTTCTCCCTCTGATCCTCCCCCCTCTCATGCTCTCTCTCTGTCTCATTCTCTCTCTCAAATAAATAAATAAAATCTTTAAAAAAGAAAAAAAGGAACTTACCCAAAAAACTTTTCTCGGCCACAGATGCTGAGCCCAATAAGGGCCCCAAAGAACAGTATCCACTTCATGTCCCAAGGGTGTCAGTCATGGAGTGGCTGAGTCAAGTTGTATTTATAAGAAGTGTGAGGCAGACTCATGTCCTCAAAAATGCTAATGTGATTCCCAAGCACCCTTGCAACTGTGATGTACATCAAGCGGGCTCCTACCGATGAATCTTACATTCCTTTTGGGTGATAAAGGCCTCTTGATTTACAAGATCAGGAACTTGCTCCTCAGACTGGAAGTCTGTGCCAAAGGTGCCATATTGCTCATCGCTTGGTATTTAAATAGTGTTTTTTCAGTAAATAGGGAAGTCCCACAGTGCTGGAAAGAATTTACTGAGAGGCCAAATTGTAAACCTGAAATGGAGTTACCTCTAGAGTTAAAAAAAAAAAGTGAAGACTATCAAAGAAACCCCAAGCCAACTCCAAGACCACACACTTGATAAGCCCTGTCGGAGAATTTCACCAGAGCAGGCCATGATGATGAGAGTTTGTGACCTCTGATATGAATCTGACACCTAACTCTTATGACTCCACTAAAAAAGTAGAAATACATGAGGTCATTGGGAAAGGAAGAAGTGTTAGTCTGGACGAAATATCAGTTTTCCTTGGGGTCTGAGTAAAGGTAAGGCTTAATGGTATTATTAATAATGAGACTTTTTTACATTTGCTAGACTCTGAGTCTGGTGTCCTTTCCACCAAATCACATCAGAATAAATGAAAGGCACTCAAGATCTCCATGACTCCTTAGGGACTCTGAGGCCTTCAAGTCTGTCCTGGGAGCTCCAAATCCTCAAATTCAGAGCCCCAAACCCAAAGCCTCCCCCATCCCACTGTCCCCATGGTCTACATCATTCTTTCTGCTCTTGCTCAAGGGGGGTGGATACAACCAATGGTCATTTTTGGGGGTGTTAAAGAAAAATTATTCTGAGACTTGTTAAAACTGTAAGGAAGACTTTATTCAAGATTATTACAATAGGGCTCACACAACAGAAGAGAGTAATTGTGTTCAACTCCAAGTACAGTAAAGAGAGCAGAGTGAAGGGGGTCAGTAGATGGAATACTGCTAAGAGGAAACATCAAGGGTAGGGGTCTTCTTGTTTAACTGGACTCACAGGTTCTTGCCAAAGGCAGACCAAGGACTTAGTCATCAAAGTTGGAGGATGAGGAATTCAATCAGATATCAAGGACTAGGGGATGATTTAGCAGGATTCTTTGCTAAGACTGACTTAGACAGGGCCCAAGGACAAGGCCTAGTCAAAAAGAGGGCCCAGAGAAGCTGAAGTAAGTTTGGGTCAAGGAGAGTCTTTGTCAGGAATTATGGAACTGGGGGCTTTATCAGGACTCTTTCATCCTTCGAGCACTGAAACGGAACTCCTACACACACCCTGGTCCATAACAATGGTTGGGCTCCGAGACAGATTTCAGCTTTGAAATTAGTAACAAGAGAAGCTGGGAGCTGAATCTGCAAGAAATGTGAACTAAAGAATCAAGGACCCAGAATTCACTTCCCACCTTCTTCTCCCAGAGAAAACCATCAAAAGGAAGAAAATCTCAATCCCTAATGGAAGTGAATGTCTAAAAAAAATTATATAGAATCTGAGACCCAGGTTTGATGTGTATCATTGGTTTGGGTTCCCACTTGTTTTTATAATGCAGCATACTAGAAATGGGAAAAAGCCAAAGGCAACAATGGGACCAGAAGATATGTAAGTACCTAGGATAATGTGTGACACAATGTAGTTGTTTAATTAGTATTTATTGAATAAAGAAACTCGAAAGTCCCTTGCTAGCTCCAAAATGCTGCTCTATTAAGGTGAAGGGGCTGACACATGCCACAACATGGATGAACCTTGAGGACATTAGGCTAAGTAAAACAAGCCAGTCACAAAAGGACAAATACTATATGATTCCATTTATATGAGGTACCTGGAATAGGCAAATTCATAGAGACTGAAAGTAGAATAGAGGTTTCTGGGGGCAGGACAGGAGGGAGAATGGGGAGTTAACGCTGAACGGGTACAGAGTTTCAGTCTGGGATAATGAAAAATTTCCAGAGATGAATGATGGTAATGATTGCACAACCTTGTGAATGTACTTAATGCCACTGAATTGCACACTTAAAAATGGTGAAAATGGTCAATCTTATGATATGTATATTTTACACAATTTTTTAAAAATTTTTAAACGATGTTGGGAGCCTTTTTGCTCAGGATGGGTTTTGTTTGTTTGTTTGTTTGTTTTTAAAGATGAAGGGGTACAGCTCAGTAGCTTGTTATGTTTTAGGGCAACATAAATCAAAGAAATAGTGCTCCAAGATCAGGATTAGAAAAAGGAATAATCACAACCCAACTTTGCTTCAAATCAAAGAGCTTTTAATGGTGTCTATTCCCCAAAGCCCTAATAGGGATGGTCTCGCACATGCTCTATGATTGTCTTCAAGCCAAGCCAGGTCTCTTCAGCTGTGGGCAAGATCTGACTGGCCGGAAGGAGGAAGCCATATCGACCGGTGTCCCTCAGTTCAAAGGCAAATGAGTATTTGATGCCATTGTCATATGACCAGTCAATGCTTCCTCCACTGGCTTGGTCTGAAGGGCAAATGAGAAAAAAGTCTGGTTATGCTATTCCCTCTGGCCTCTCCAGATATATAACCTCTATGTTAGGTTTCACCAATACCAAAGATAAGTCAGGCCCCTCTGCATGGTCCTTGAGAGCAGGGATAGCTTCATAGGGGGTCATGCTTATGAAAAAATACAAGATTAATTTGAAAAGCAAAAGGTGTTATTCAAAAGGACGCTATACTTAGCCTTCCTTTGGTGTTTTTAGGAGCCTCTGGCTTCACCCACCCATTTGGAATCCTACCTGCTCTCCTAATTGGCATCTTCTACACCTTAAGGAGGCCACACCACTTCCTTCTTTAGAGGAGTGCTAGAACTAGACATTATTTTCTCTTGTGGGAGAAGAGGGATTACAAATAGAGTAAGAGATTTGGGCTCTGCCCTCTGGGAACTTCCAGCATAAGGGTGGAGTAGGTTTTATTCTGATATCAAATAATATGCCCAGGACTTACACACGATGGGTTATACCAATAAAGTAATGTGCACCTGTGTAACGTGTGGCCGCTGACATGACAGATGATGAAGGAAGGTGGCATTAACCTACAAAGACTTATGACAATCATGATTCAGGAGAGCTGAGCAATGGTCGGGCTCTGAGGCCCCTCCCAGGGAAGTTGGGTAGAGGTCAAATGGAAAGGTTGGGGGCAGAGATGGAGGAAATTACCTAGTCCCTAAGAATGGGGCTGGATGGAGGGGAAGACCAGGGTGTTGTACCATGAAGAAGTAGGATTAGTGGTTAATATTATAAATTAACACTATAAATGCCTGTGACCTGTGTCTTTGCCTTCACCCGAATGGTTGCTGACTTGAACTGAATCTACCTTCCAAAATTACTAACTTACGCTACCTGACTACAGCCTATCCCACTAAGAGGTCCATGGTGGACAGAACACTGGCTTCAGATTGAATCCTGATTCTGCAAATCATTAGCTGGGTCACCTAAGGCACTTACCTCTCTGAATCCCAAAGGTTTCATCTGTCAAACAGGAATAATACTATAGTACTTATTTCACAGGGAGAATTAAATGGGAGAACATTATGTGTATGATTCCAACACTTGTTGAGCACTTACTAAATATGTTAGGTACTATGCTAAATCGGTTGATTTAATCCTCACATCGGTCCCAAGACAGATGCTAGTATTATTCCCGTTTTACAGATAAGGAAACTGAGGCTCCAAGAAATTAAGGGAAGGAGCTGGGATAAAGTATGTAGGATAAGCATTCAATAAATTTCAGTTGTGATTATAACCACCATTATCAATAAACGACTAGGATCCTATCAAAAAAAGCCAGACCACGTGAAAGATAAGAGGTACCTGGAGGGGAGTAATTCACCAGGAAACTAACAAGCAACATTTATATAGTGCCTTACAGTTTGCAAACACTTTTATTCTACATCCTGTCTTTTGAGCCTCTCAACAACCCATTTCACAGATAAAAAAAAAACAAGGGAGGATGAGTGACTCACCCGAGATTACTCGGTTCCAAAGTGGCAGAACTATAACTCAAACCCAGGCCTCTATCCCCAAGGTCTGGGATTTTCACCCTCTACCTCTCTGAGAAAGAATTCAAGTGACAACTTCGCCTATTGTAGTGCAGCTCCTCAGAGCCCTTTCCAGGTGAGAAATTACCCAGGAAATGTCTCGCCTACCACAGGAGTCCAGCCACCTCTTGGGTGGAGTGAAGCAGGTGTTCAGCCCAGAGCTACATACCAATCTAGGGCAGGAGGCAAAAAGTACTTAATTGGGACCTGTTCTTAGAGGCAGTGCTTGCCCATGCTGGCATGAGGCCAGAATCAAGGATAACAGAGTCAGCTCTGGGCAAAATGCAGCCCGAACTTACTTGACCATTAATGGTCAGGTTCCAAAAGATCAGACAGCAAACCCTACACATGTCTGATACTTGCTTATTAGAAATATCTGTAAACTTACCAAGAGAAATACACTAAACCTGAGCCTTCCAAGGTGTACCTTTCACTTTCAGATAAGAAAGTGAAAAACTAGATTCCTTGTAATATGATGGTTGAGACCCCATGTGGAGAGCACAGGATGACATTCTCAACTCCAGCCTCCACTCAGAGGCCACCCAACACAGAAAGCATGCAACCCTCGGCCTTAAGTGGCCATCCTGGCCTTCCTCCCCAGCGCCAACAATCCCAGGGCCCTCCTCCCTGGGGGTTCCTCTGCCAAAGGGGAGGACAATCCCCCATGGAACGTGGTTTAAAAGGTCGGGGCAACTGTAAGCAGATCAGTCTTCCCAGAGAAGAGCCTAAAAAATATGTAACAAGAGCTCCAAATCTGTTCGTTCTGTTTGACTTGGTAATCTTGCATTGGGAATATACACCAAAAGGATCGTCTAAAAGAAAAAGAAGTCTGGGGGTGCCTGGGTGGCTCAGTCATTAAGCGTCTGCCTTCGGCTCAGGTCATGATCCCGGGGTCCTGGGATCGAGCCCCGCATCGCACTCCCTGCTCCTTGGGAAGCCTGCTTCTCCCTCTCCCACTCCCCCTGCTAGTGTTCCCTCTCTCGCTGTGTCTCTCTCTGTCAGATAAATAAATAAAATCTTTAAAAAAAAAAAAAAAGAAAGAAAGAAAAAGAAGTCTGTACCAACATGTTTGTACCAACATGTAGTCGCACCATCCAGCAAACAATACAAAGGCCCAATAACCAGGGTATAGCAATCTACTGGAATAACAAACACCTAGAGTGGAAATGCATAGAACCATGCAGGAAATAACAAAATAATATTAACTGAAAAAGGCTGGACCCAAAATAGAACACAGACACTGATTACAACTAGATAATTATATTTGTGTTCGTCGACAAAATTATGAATGAAATTGAAACATAAAATGCGATGATTATTGGATTTCTTTTTTCTATAAAGTCTTTTAAATGCCTCATAATAGCAAAAAAAAAAAAATAGAAAAGAAAATGAAAGAAAAGAAAAACCATAATCGGGGGGTGGAGAAACTTTCACGATCAGTTTTTGGATTTCCATCAATTGTCCTAGATATGCTAAGTGAACTCTTGCTCCTTCGCTCTCCAAGACTACCATTAAGAAAAGTGTGACTAGGGGCGCCTGGGTGGCTCAGTCGTTAAGCGTCTGCCTTCGGCTCAGGTCATGATCCCAGGGTCCTGGGATCGAGCCCCGCATCGCGCTCCCTGCTCGGCGGGAAGCCTCTTCTCCCTCTCCCACTCTCCCTGCTAGTGTTCCCTCTCTTGCTGTCTCTGTCAAATAAATAAAATCTAAGAAAAGAAAAGCTTGACTAACAAGCGTGCCTTCCCTTAGATTCCCAGCACCACCCTCGTACATGTAGCTGGGCTGGCACCTCCAGCCTGTCTGCAGGCTTGCTCCTCTGAGTCGAGCCTGATCTACCCACCTCTGCTTGACTCCTTCTTGTTCCTCTTCTCCCCTACTCTGAAGTATCACTGCCTTGCTCATTTCTTCCCTCTCCTGGATCTTCCACCTCTCCCTCCCTATTGGTCCTTTTCCCACAGCCAATAAATAAGTCTCTCATCTCAGAAAAGAAACCCTCCATTTCTCTCTCCTTCCCTTCTCATCTGGGCTCCTCCAAAGAGCAGTCCACACACCAGACCTCCGCGCTCCCCCATCCCCTGTGCTCCTCCAGTGACCCTCACCATGCTTCTGAAACCTTCTGGGTACGGTCACCAATAAGCTCGTCATAAAAATCCAGTGGTAAATATTCTGTCCTCGTCATAATTGACCTTCTCATAGCCTTTCATCATTGTTAACCCCTGCCTCCTTTCCGCCGACTGCTCCCCCCCACCAGCTTCTGAAACACAAGCTTCTTGGCCCCTCTGCCCAGCCCCGCTGTGTGGCCCTCCCTCACAAACCCCCTCTGCTGTCTGACAGCTTGCTTCCCTCCTCCATCCAGGGCTCTTCCCGCTCCAGGTGATGTCCTCGCTCTCCTGTTCCAACCATCCTCTCTATGTCAACCACTCTTAAGTCTCTCTCTCCACAGAAGCCCAGAGCCATGTGGCCCAAAGCCTATGGGACATCCCCACTCGAAAACACTACAGTTATCTCAGCCTCAACTTGCCCAGAGCTGAACTCATTCTCTCTCCAACCCCACCCCATCTTTCACCTTCCTGGAGGTCTCCCTCTATTAATGGCCCCGTTCAATGACCTTTGGTGAGAAACTCTCAACATCTAATGACTGACCAAAGCCTTTTGGTTTTCCTTGCTTCATGTCTTCCTAGGTCCTCCATGGCACTGCTCTAGCGTGGACCACCACTTCCCCCTGAACAAGTCCTACTCTTCCTGTGGGAATTTCCTACTTCCAGCCCATCACACTTCATCCTCCCCATGGTAGCTAGTGTGTTTTATTTAAAACACGGTACCTCAACACACTCACTCCCTGCTGAAAACTCTCCAATGGCTTCTAGAATCCTTTGGGTTAAGACTTAAACTCCTTAACATGGCACCCGAAAACCTGAACCCCCACTCCCCTTGTTCCCACCTTCTTCCAGCGGTTCCAAACCTCCTTGTGGTTCGCAGAGTCCATCATGCAGTTTCTTACTTCTGTGCCTTTGCCCGTGCTGTTAAAGAGCCAGAATGGCCCATTCTTTTCCCCTCCTCTAGCTATTTGGTGAGCAGCCATCAAAATCCTGCCCTCTTCCGTATGTAGCTTTTCCTGATTCTGGCGGTTTAATCCTCCCAACTTTCTAACACTTTTGTATCACATCTAGCCTACTACTGCACACAGCATACTGAGGTTCATTTGTCTTCCTGTTTGTCTCCCACATTAAACAGTGAGTTTCCTGTGGGTTCTCTATGTCCGTAGTACTTGGCATAATGATTAGCACATAGTAGAGGCTTAATAAAAGTATGCTGAACAGAGTGCGTGCCTGTAAGAGGTATTTGTTTCCAAAGGGTCCATGGGCATGGGAGTACAGGGAGACTCCTGAACATTCAACTGTGGGCTCTTGAGTTTCTGGGTTTGCCCATAAGCAAGTGGGGAGATTCCTCTGGGGGACTCAGACTCTGCACGGGTACATTAGGATTTCCCACAGCACTGCAGCTGTTTCTTGTTTCTATCCCAGTCCACCGTGGGAGAGGGGAGTCTCAGAAAGTCTGACAGCAGGCTCCCCAGCTTTATTCCTGACATTAGCAGTATTCCTGATTTACCTCCCCTTTGTCTCCCCAAATTCTACATGCACAAATGGCTGCAACAGAGTCTATCCACTGAAATATCTGGGTCCTTTTAAAGAGTTGCCCCCATTCTGCCCCCACAACCCAGTCCACGGCATTACTCAGGGTATAAACCCCTCTGAGCCAAGAAAGGAATAATTAATAAAAGTGATGACTTAGGGCCAAGTCTTGACAAAAGCTTATTTTTAGGCAAAGAGATTCCACATAATGAGAGTGAGCTGGAAGGATCAGGACAAGCAGAGAGCAATGCACATAGCTCAAATATTTAGGAAGCTCTTTGTTCCGGATATCACATAGTACCTTGTTGGGGGAAACCGGGCAGGGCTGGGCGCCACACACAAAGACCTAACCATTTCACATCAGGGTACTGAAAGGCTCTGGCCCAAAATCACATGGTGCCCGCTTAGTGGGTCATTTGTAAAAACACATTAGATACTTACAGATGACTGAGCAGATAGGTCCCACTTTGTACTTGGTGCCGTGCAGGCTGGCCAGAGCCTGGGCAGCCTTTTTGGCCACTTCATTCTAGAGTGAGAGAACCAAGGAAAGGTAGATGGATAACACTTGCTTCTTGAAGATCATATGCCCAAGGGCAGAATGTAGAATCGGGCCGTCTGATTAACTGGACTCTCTGGTTAACTCAGGCTTAAACACAACGCCCTTTCGTTGCAGTCATTTTCACTGAGAAGCAAACACTAGTTCACTTCTGTTGGCTTCGAAAATACAACACACAGACCTTCATTGTTTATTTCATCATCCAGGTGTTTGCAATAAATACACCAGGGTCATTATTTTGCCACCATCCCTCCTTGTTCAGGGGTGTAGGCGGAAATAGGGTGGGAGTAAGGGGCTAAAGAGAATACGTACTGACCCCATGATGTACCCGGGAAGTTGATTTTTTTTTTTTTTTTTTTTTGCTAGATCCCTACATTGGCTTACCTCCTTATGATTGTCTCTTTTTCCAAGAAGTAGAGCTCAGCAAAATATTTTCCATTATTTGAGGGTTCCAATTTTGACTGATTGGGGCTTTACTGTCCTTGCTAGGGATAAATGTAAGGTCTTGAACTTGGGTCCAGGAAAACAACTGTACAATTACCAGATGGGGGAACCTGGCTCGGCAGAATCCTCAGAGAGCCTGGGGGTTTCAGTTGTCAATGAGCCCAACATGAGTCAACGGCACGGTGCTACTGCCAAAAAACTAATGTGACCCTCAACTGTTTAAGCAGAAGTGCACGGTCTGGAGGAGGGCAGCTATGGTCACGCTCTGCTCTGCGCTGGTTAACCCACAAGTTTTATGTTCACTTCTGGGAGCTACCCTTGAAGAACAGAGATGATCCAAAGCATGTTCGGAAAATAGCAAACCAGAATGGTGAGGGAACTTGGGGCCATATTATGAGTGCTTGAATGAGCTGTGGGTATGGAGTAGGGATACGGAAAAACCTAGCAGAACCAGGTTACTGGTCTTCAAGTGATTAATGGATTTGCTTCTTTTCAAAGACAGCAAGATGATAAACCAGGGCTGGCAGGTAAAAACCATAAGGAGAAGGTTTGGGCTCTCTATGAGGAAGAACTCAAAAAATCAAATCTGCTCCAACACGGAACAGAATCCCTTGGGAGGCAGGAAACTGTCCAAACACAGGCTGGATGACTATGTGGCAGAGATATGAGCACCCAGTTCGGATAATTTAAGGTCATCTAGGTCTACTAAAAGTACCTTTTAGGTTCTTTTCAATCCTAAGGTTCTTTTTCCCTTGATTTGGCCTTGAGTGGTAATACTCACCAACAAAACCCTGAAAACTGCCCTACAGGGCTAAAATCCAATGGATGAGATGAAAGATACACCCGAATAGGAATAATTTGTTGCATTTCTGCCAGGAGCTGCTGACAATAACATATTTGAAAGTAAATTGACCAAAAGGTCCCATCTCAGGGTTTATCTCTAACATATGGGTCTCAAAAATCAAGCCTAAAAGCCAAATTGGGAGTATCTGCACGTTCTCTTCAGCTGGGGATAGCTCTTGCTCAACTGTAAAGTAGCCCCCTGAGATGTCACCATCTGACTTAAGGCTGCCACCAGTTTGCTCATTCCTGAAACAGGAAAGATGATGGAAGGTAGCAAGTTAGGGAAGGGAGTGTCTAATGCCCAACATCACACACCTGTGCAGCATGATGGCAGGTCACAGAGTGGAAAGCACCAGGAAGCTATGAGGCAAAGAGCTGGGAGACAGTACTGTTTAGCATCCAGCATCTGACAGCATCTGACTACAAATCTAAGAGCCTCACGTCCAAATTCAAGTGTTTATTTCCTAAGCAGCAGAAAGCGCATCCTGGGAATTTATGGTCAAATTGAGGCTCCTGCTCATCTAGATTAAGGCAACAGTAATTTCATGAATTCTATTTCCCAAGGAAACTTAATTTGGGAAAGTCCACAACCAGTCTTTCAAACCTCTGCCTGTATCACAATCTTCTCAGTGGTTGGACCTATTCATCTTTGTAACCTGTCACTAATACACCCCCATCTCAGTACCCGACTTTATGACTGAAACTTACTTGTCCACACAATAGACCTTTGTGGCTGAGCTGAAATGACATTTTGGAAACTTACCAGTTCATCAAAGTTATCTGACTTGGTACATGTATACCCATAGGGGAACATCAGCAGCTGGGAATAGCTGTGGAGGGTAATGAAGGCCTTGATCCTCCCGTGACTCTTGATGAAGTCCACTATGGATTTCACTTCAACTTCAGAGTTGGCACGGGGTCCATGGTAGGAATCAGAGCAAGGGTTGCTGCTGGCTCCAGGTCCTGATGGGATGCAGAAGAAGCCCAGTAGAAACAGTAAGCTTCAAGGAGATGCTGTGTGGATACATTTACCGTGCATCACTAAGTTCCTCCTCAGGAAGTCAGCAAGACTGTCCCTGTATTAGGTGGAGGTGCTATCTAAGGGCACAGGAGGCCAAACTGAAGTGATTCTGGACGCATCCTCTCTTCTTTAGAAAGATGGTTCCTCTATATGGCAGAAAGAGCTATCAAATTAGATCATCTCCTCTCTGTGGGAGTTGTTGGAAGGAAAGCTAGATTTAACATTATGGATGGAATTCCTGCATTGGGTGGGAGTTGAGCAAGCTCTTTTTCTGGGATTTCTTCCAATTCTTAGCGTCCAAGAGTAGAAGATTCTATGCACTGTACTTCTAAATCACAAAGCCACAAATGCAAGGAACCTCTGACACCCTTTCTGCAGTGAGGAAAGCACAACTGCACTTGACAACAAGGCCACCTTCGGCCTTGATTTTCTCAGCAACTGGAGTTCCTCGTGACCACTAAAGTGGTCCACTGTGGCCTGGCCAGGGCTCCGAATGCTAGAGAAACTTCGAGGGGATCAGGAGGGGCTGGGACTCCCCAGGGTCTCTAAATGATATAGACAAAGTATAAATACAACCTGTCACTTTATTTCAAGATTATTTAATAAGAACCATAATATTTCAGGAAAAAAATACCTGACATTGAATTCCTGGGCATTGTTCAGTATTTTGGATCTGATGCTTTGATTTTTTTTGTTTTTTCCTACGCTAAAAAAAACCATTATAAAAGCGATGAATGAACTTGCCACTCATCCATATCCTGTCACAATTCCTGAGTGGGTCTTTTCTTGGTTCAATAACTCTCATTAATTCATTTGTCTTACAAATACTTAGTGATTGCCTTCTATGTTCCGGATACTGTACTAGGTGTTAGCGACAGTGCAGTGAAAGACAGTTTCTAACCTCACTGTGACCAGACCTAGTGAGGAAAAAACAAACAAATTTCAGTTCTGTGATTAGAGAAACATAGGAGTTTTAACTGGTCCCTAAAACCATAAAGGAGCCCCCCAACCAGGCTGCCACTGAACCCCAAAAAATTAGAGCCACAAGTCAACAAAACCCGAGCAGCAAGCCAATATTTTCTCTTTGAATCTGTTTTGAAAATCAATTTCTTAATCCTATTTGTACTTCTTTTTAGTTTTCTTTCTCGAAACATCCAGAGATGATGTAATGCTTCTCCTCTGAATAGATCCTAACCCCCTCTAGTGGTTGGTTCAGGCCTTCCTGAGTGAGGCCTCCCGCCATTGCGCCAAGTCTTGCTCTGAAAACTCAGAAGCGAAGCCGAGCTGGGCTACAGCTTGTGGGAAAACTAAGATGTGAGACAAAATATATTCAATGCTGCTCAGAGATCTGTGACAGCGCTACGCGCCTGTGAAGGGAATTTACTTAAGTGTTTTTCAAATAGGTTTTTAAATGGCTTCAATCCTGAATGGGCTTAGCAGGCTGACAGCACTGCAGAACCCTGCAAAAATAGCTAGTTGGCCAGACAACTTCGGGCCATCCCTGGGGGCAAGTCCCCGTGCTCACCTCCAAAACCTGCGTCCCAATTCCGGTTAGGATCAACACCAACACAGGAGCTTCCTGATACCTTGGACCGGGTCTTCCGCCACATACGATTCTTTAAAATCCAACCGAAAGATAAGACAGGAAAAAAAAATGACGGTCACTCGACCTGATGAGAAGGTCCCTTTAGAATCCTGTTCATTTTCCTTGCTCCCTTCTGGGAAGGCCCCTTTGGAATTACACTAATTTCCCTGGCCCACAAAGGTGTCAAACAGTCCTCCTACGGGGTTCTGTGAGGAGCTTCTTGGTCATCTCACCAAAATGAGAAGTAAATAATCCCCCATCTCCTCAAATCAATACCTGGCAAACCATTTTCCACAGGACACCAGTTCTATTCAGTGTTATCAATAATAAAAACTAACAACAACAACAACAAAAAGTGGGGAGAGAGCAAGAGTTCTGTGATAGAATATTTCAGGAAAATATAGAGCTAAATTCACTAAGGTACTTCAGCACTTCTAAGAGTTTTTTAATGCTTTCGTGTTTTTTTCTGCCGCTCCAGGAGAGGGATATGGTGGGCGGTACTTCCCAAACTTGACTGTGCAGCCCTCTATTCATAGGATATCTCATGAGGTGAGTACTAGTATTTGTACGAGTTCTTTTTGAACACACGTTGAAAAACACTAGCGTAGTCAGCTCTCTCCAAAAATAAACTTGAAGCTCTGATTCACTTTGAATATATGTGGGGTCACAGTTGCCACAATGGGGTTCTGTAATAAGATTTTAAAGGGGGAAAAAATCTACGTAACTCCTTTTAGTGATATTACAGAGGATTTCTTCTACAGATTGTAAGTAAAATGCTAAATGCATTGTACTGCCTACCCAAATCCTACTGCAATCTAATTGTCAGCAGGTAACATCCGCCTCCTCTTTTCCATCAATCCCACCACAAAAAACGCAGAGAGAATTGGAACAAATCTCCTAGGTGACTCATGGTGAACACTGAGCTCTAATAGCCCAGCCTAACAGCTGAAATGGGCTCTGACCGAGGCAGTGTGTAAAGACATCGTGTGTCAGAATAAGAGGTGATTATAAACTCCACTATATGCCTCAATTCAGGGCCACTACTGAGAAATTACGCATTCTGCTTCTGGTAAACCAAGAACAGAAAGGTTACTTTTGTTTTTTAAGTTCCTACACATCTCTGTAAATTCTTGTTGAAGAAAACGGTCCAGGCTTACTCTGATTTGAGAGAACACATATCCATCGGGATTTGTGACCGGCAGCAGGAAGATATCCATCGTGTCCAAAATGGAGGTGATGGATGGATCATTTCCATAATCAGAGGCAATCTGAGCAGAGACAACACAGACGTCAATTTCACACTCCCCTTTCACGGGGGAACACAGGATGGAATATTAAGGCAATGTGTTTTTTTTCAGACATGAACTAGATACCACTGCTGGTCAATGAGAGCCTGCCAGGACTACAGCCCAGTCTCCTGCGATGCTCATGTGTTTAATATGCCAGCATCTATACTTTTATTTCCAGTCAGAATAACCTACTTAAGTAAAACTCAGATATCACTTATCCATTCTCTCTCAAAAGTAGAATTCTTTCTATTCATTCCGAGGAAGCATTTTGCAATGGTATATTGTGGCTTATAGGGATCTGTGAACCAAAGACATTTTTTCAGTTTTCCTTCATCATCACACAGACTAGCTTTCCAAAAGTACTCATGACAACAACAGATTACTTAAATGTGTAGAGACTTTTCTGAAGATACAGAGGATCAGTTAAATTCCATTTGGGGAATTAAATATCTACTTGCGATCAATTGCGGTGGAGTTGAAGTTTCTGCTGGATTAAAATTTATTCATTTCCTGTGCTCAGCCATCCTAAGGCATTATTATTCAACTGTTAAATATCCATTTCATAATACCCTAAAGGTAACTGCATTTTAATTGAAGGGAAAAATGTATCAGTCAGTATACACGTGGTTGCACATGCTTGAATGATCTGATGTGGATTGATTTCCTTTGCTCATGAATTAACATTCTGATTTATAGCGTGTCATTTTTGAATTACTTAAGCAATACCAGACTAGGTCACACCCAGCCCACTGTCCTGACTCTTAATTCCAATGAACGTGTGGAGGAAAGGTATCGCGACACTGACTTCAAAATCAGATTTGGAACATTTTCAGAAAAACCCAAAAACCCTTAACTAATTTCACTTTGGATCTATGGGGCAAAGTAAACTCTTCTAGCACCTGTTTATATTTTCCATCTGAGCCCCTTTGGTGATTTTATAGATTTCTAGCACATCGTCCCTCAGCCCTCAGGGCCCGAGGCAGCAACGCAATTTTTCTCGAGCCTGTTCTTATGCTGAAATCTGACTCCTGGGGTCCTTACTTAGCACCCTCTCAATCTCTTCTGGCTGTGCCTATTAACAGAGCACACAGTGGCCGGCAGGCCCGGGCACAGTGCCAATGTGCTAGCTGGGGCAATACCGCAATCCCCAAAAAGGGTGAACGGGCCTATTTGCTGCCGGTGCAAAGAAAAGCTCGCTGAGAGCATCAGCCGTGAGGACCACAAAGAGCATTGCGTGATTAGGTGGGGCCTAACCCCAGAAAGTCAAAATAATCGAGGAATTATAGGAAAAATGACCTTATTTGCTGTCCACAGTGCAGTAGCTTGCGTAACCCACTCGCGAGCATGGATCCCGGCGTCCAGCCAGATGGCTGGCTTGTCTCCTCCGGTGCTGAACTGTAAAACAGTGTGGAAATGTGCAGAACTCCACTGCTGCAGGCTCCTGTCCCCGATCTTTTCCCCTGGGGCCTTGTCTGTCCCTTGTTCTGTACTTGATGTGATTGAGAGAGAAGGAGGAGGTGTAGACAGAGATGCTGTCGATTAACTCTTATTTCACGTGATTTTTCTGATCCCCTGCTTTTAATAGAAGTTTAAATGCAGGCTAACAAGAGGGCATAGACTTTTTCTCCTGTGATGTCTGTAAAAACTCGTTGCAGATAATGTAATGACATGAAATCATTTGTTGTAAATTTTACAAGACAGGTTACAGAATAGTATGATGCCTTTTTGATTCTCTTAAAAGGCTAGTTCATGTATGTATGTTTATATATGTACACACACAAACATATGAGACAAAGGAAGAGGGGAGGAAGGGAGAAATAGCAAGATGTATTACAAAAAATATTAACAGCTATCACCCCATAGCCATGGAACTCGGGGATGTTTTTCCTTTTTTGTTTCTCTATTTTCCAATTTTTGAATCATTGTGTTATTTTTGTAATAAAAACGCTTGTGATAACCTTTTGAGTCCTTCATAAAAACAGCATGGTAGGCTCTGGAGGTGTTTTCCAGAGTTTAAATTTTATGATCTAAGTGTCTCAGTTTTATTTGGAAGAGTGGCTTTGCCAATTGGATCAGTAAATGGGGAGGAAAAGATTATTTTTGCACCATCAACTTCTATCTCTGCACTGCATTCTAAACATAGCAGATAAGGTAAATGAGAAATGCAAATCCTTGCTAAAAATTACATTTCAAGGGCTTCGAAAGTTTTAGTTATAAGTGTTTCATGTCTTTTCCTCCAAAGGGCTCAATCGTAGAAAGTGGGGAACTTTCAAAAATCACATAACATTCTCACCCACGAACTACCCTAGAGAAGAGAAGGCCAGGACAATCCGAGGGGGAGGAGAATCTGGGATTTCCTGGCCCAACGGGAGGAGAAACAGGGGAGAGGGAAAAAAATGTTTTTTAAGAAGGTAGTAAATATTAGCAAATGTACCACGGTGTCATAAAGTAGGCAAACCACTTCTCTCAAGCCTGCTTCGGGAGAAACACTGTGGAGAAAACCATCTGTCCCAATGAGTCCGTTGGTTCTCAGCCATAACATTACCAAATTTAGTAGGGAGTTGTGACATTATCGCTCTCTCCTTTTTTTTTCCGCCCGCTTTCACAAACTCTTTCTAGGAAACCTGGTAAATAAATTCCACTTTTTCGGGGCAAAGTAAAAAAGCTTGAAACTATCAGCACTAAGACGGTAAGAGGTTACAGGTTGGAGTAAAACCCTAACCTTTTTCAAACTAGCAAACAAATGCCTTGGTTTTCTGGGCATTTGCCTGTGCAGTTCAGTTGCCCTGTCATCCTCCCGCACACTGCAGGGACGCTTCTGTTTTCAAATGCAGCTCAGGCAAGTACTTGGCGCCTTTTTTTTTTTTTTTTTTAATCCCTCGGTTTAAAAAAGAGAGAGGGAAAAGAAAAGGGAAACAAAGTATAGAACTCCTACCTTGATTAATTACAGAATACCTCCCCCATCCCCCCTGCCTGCTCACCCTGAGGCCCGCACCCCCACGTCCATCTCCCCTCTCACCCCCGGGGCCCGCACCACCTCCCCCAAAGCCCCCACCTCACGGCGGACCACCACCCCCATACCTCCCTCACCCTGGGGCCCTCGTCATTTCCTCCATCGCCCCCCTTCGCCCTGGGACCCCCGTCACCTCCTCCATCCGCCCCCCTCGCCCTGGGGCCCGCACCGCCTCCCCCTTCCTCTGTTCCTATTGGCGCGTTCGCCTCTGGTTCCCTGCGAGCGAATCTATCAAGATGAGAGCATTAATTCACTCCTGCAGACCTGCGTCAGCTTGCGCAGGAAAGAGAAAAAGAAAAAGAAAGGGGGGTGGGGGTAGTGGGGAGGTGGATACTCAAAACCAGCAAGGACCGGTTAGGAGGAGAAAAGGGAAGGGGAAAAAAAAAAAAAGAGAGAGGAACTGCTCTGCAGGCAGAGCCGGGACTGACGGCCCGCCTGGGAGCGGCGAGATTCTAGAAACCTCGGGAGGAAAACCCGCAGCTGCACCTGTGTACCTTGAGCACGTTCATGGGCCGCTTTTCAAAAGAATGGCCAATATTCACTTTGCTCACTAGACCCGGGTGCTGAGCAACGATGTTATCCATTTCTTGGGAAATCTGAAATGTGTAAGAATAAGTAGACATTTGCAAATGAATGATGTGATGCAGCCATTAGTGACTTTTCTCCCGCCTCCATTTCCATTTCCTCCGGGGAACGGAGAGGGCAGCGCGGCAGATGCTGCGGGATTGAGGGCGTTGGACACAAAGCGAAGACATGATGAGTCACCGGGCGTCCGCCGGGGTGGGAAAAGGGGAAGCCATTTTGTGGCGGCGGAGCCGGCTCGTTCCGCCTTTGTGCTTCCGACAAAATGGCACTTCCCTGGCTTGCCTGTGGCTTTCCTCATGCCCGCTCGGAGGGGCAGCTTCCCCGGCCACAAAGCTGCTCGCCCTCACTAGCAGAGGGACAC
Organism: Leptonychotes weddellii; assembly: GCF_054177405.1. Taxonomy (NCBI): domain Eukaryota; kingdom Metazoa; phylum Chordata; class Mammalia; order Carnivora; family Phocidae; genus Leptonychotes; species Leptonychotes weddellii. The sequence goes on from NC_138380.1 coordinate 19,804,652, forward strand.
GCATGGCAGGGGCACCCCCCAAAAAAGGTGGACTTGGAGGCCGGCTCTACAAAAGGCAGCGGGGCTGGTTCGGGCCGGGGGCGACAGGGCGCTGGCCTCTGAGGCACTTCCGTCACCAGCTCCCTGGGCTCCTACTTGGAGGCTGATTGAAACGCTGTGCAGCCGGGGCACCCAAGCTGGGTCCGTGGCTGGGACTGAGACGTGCCTGGGCGAGTCTGAGAGTGACCCGCGTGCAAACGGCCCCTCCGGCCGCTGCCGGCGCTTCCGCCCCGACGACACGGACACCAGTTTGTGAGGCCAGGCGAAGGAGAGAGCGAGCCCGCGAACCTCTCACTTTCTTCACGCCCTTTACACCTCATTCTTTGTACTGGTTCACAATCCTTTAGCTCAAACCCATAGGGGCCATACATAGTTCAGATTAAGAAAAAAAAAAATTTTTTTTTTTTTAGAAAGGTCGGAGGAAGGGGGCGCCTAGGGGGCTCAGTCGGTTAAGCGCCTGCCTTGGGCTCTCAGGTCGTAATCCCGGGGTCCTGGGATCGAGCCTCGCCTTGGGCTCCTGGCTCCGCGGGGAGCCTGCTTCTGCCTCTCCCACTGCCTGCCGCTGCCCCTGCTTGTGCTCTCGCTCTCTCTCTTTCTCTGTCAAGTAAATAAAAATCTTAAAAAAGAAAAAAAAGGTTGGAGGAAGCCTATATGGTATATTATACATGGGGCATTGCTCCATATTCGGAGACATTAATATATCTGGCAGTGAGGGGCGCCTGGGTGGCTCAGTCGGTTAAGCATCTGCCTTCAGCTCAGGTCATGATCCCAGGGTCCTGGGATCGAGCCCCGCATAGGGCTCCCTGCTCTGCGGGAAGCCTGCTTCTCCCTCTCCCACTCCCCCTGCTTGTGTTCCCTCTCTCGCTGTGTCTCTCTCTCTGTCAAATAAATAAATAATCTTAAAAATATAGGGCGCCTGGGTGGCTCAGTCGTTAAGCGTCTGCCTTCAGCTCAGGTCATGATCCCAGGGTCCTGGGATCGAGTCCCACGTCGGGCTCCCTGCTCAGTGGGGAGCCTGCTTCTCCCTCTCCCACTCCCCCTGCTTGTGTTCCCTCTCTCGCTGTCTCTCTCCCTCTGTTGAAAAATAAATAAAATCTTTAAAATATATATATATATATATTTCTGGCAGTGAAACAAATGAGTAGCAAGTCAGTTCAGGTCAGAGTTTGCCCCCAGATGAGTTTAGGTCAGGTCAGCTTTTGCCACCAAATCAGTCAGGGGGAAAAATGAGTTTCAGACTTCTCTGCATTTAGAATTGATAGTTTAGGGGATGAGTACCCACCAGATTCCTCCTCTCTGGCTCTGTGCTACTCCCCCACCTCTCCCTGTTATCCTCCAACCCCCATCTCTTCATCTTCTCCCCTCCATTCGCCCACTCCACATTTAGGCAAATGGACCCCTGTGAACCCCAAGAAAAGCTCTGTGTCACAAAGAGGCAAGTACAGCCCTGCCCAGATGTGTGGGTGGCAGTGTGTGACCCAGCTGGAGGAAGGGAGCAGTCTTCACAGCAACAAAACTCCAGAGAAACAGCAGAGACCTCACAAGACTTTGCTACTACTAGGTCTGGGAGTGTTGGTCAGGTTGGGAGACCCAGTCCTCAGCAGAAAGTCAGAGGTGTCAGGGTCTCCCCCGATTCCATCATCAATGGCAGCCAGGAAGCACAGTTCTCAAGTGGCTTCGGGGGCATCACAGGTCAGAAATGGGCAGAAGGGCCTTGAGGGGAGAGGCTCATGAGCAGGAGAGGCTGTTTGTGTTCACTTAAGACACTCCTAGACAGGGGCGCCTGGGTGGCTCAGTCGTTGGGCATCTGCCTTCAGCTCGGGTCGTGATCCTGGGGTCCTGGGATCGAGCCCCGCATCGGGCTCCCTGCTCGGTGGGAAGTCTGCTTCTCCCTCTCCCACTCCCCCTGCTTGTGTTCCCTCTCTCGCTGTGTCTCTCTCTGTCAAATAAATAAATAAGATCTTTAAAAAAAAAAAAAAAAAAAAGACACTCCTAGACAATTTCAAATAATGGAATGGCTCCTGGGATGGGCAAGTGGGCTTCAGGGTCCTGCCTTAAAGCTTTGACACTGATACTGGCTGTGAGATCTTAGAGAAAATTGGAGAAGCTAGGAAATCATAGGAGAATACTCCCCATTAAATCACCAGGGAGAAGTAAAAGCCTTGTCATCAGAGGAGAAAACGGCCCATTCCTCCGATGTTCATTTGGAAACACCTACCTCTTGCAAAGTATGATAAGCCTCAAAGTTGAAGTTACCATCCCGTTGTCTTCTCTGATTAAGTAACATTTCTTCATTCTCTTTGTCCAACAGAACCTAAGATGAACCAGTCACACCTATGATCAGTTCATAGCAATCCATTTGCTTCTACAATTGTGAGGGAAATTCCAACACTCAGGTCCCCAGTCCCAAGCATCCTCTTCCTGTCATACAGGCTCTGGGGTCATGCCTTTCCCTTATTCTGGCAGCATCCTGAAAGGGGATGAGGCGCTAACAGGACTTCTGGCCAGCCAGACGCGGCAAATATAGGATGACAGTTAGTCCCGTGGTTGTGTTATAGCTCTCCTACCTTTCTGGGAACCCAGGGCCCGAGCTAACCCCCAATTAAAAACTAAATGAATAAGGTTTTACTTTTACTTAAACGAACACCCCTTCAGTTTGTACTTGATATTTCTGCCAGAGATTCTGTTTTGCCCTTTCCCTTAAGATTTTTATTACCATATTCCACTTATGCCAAATGCAAAAGGGAGCGGGTCAGTGTCAGGGGGAGCCCAGATTGCAGGAAGGCCCCGGTGGCACCCACAGGTCCTTTTCCCTGGCAGAGGGTACCCAAGGAGAAAAAAGGATGGATTGTCAGTTCATGTAGACCAGCAAGACTCTGGAAGGATGGTCGATGGGATAATTACCTGAACATCTTCAATCATGGTGGAATAAGCAATTCCCTGGGACTCCAAGAAAACTTTGACTGCCTGGACGTTCACAAAAGGAACTCGGACATGGGCGGTCTCCCCTGTGATCGTGGGTGATTTCCAAAAATCAAGCTGGAAGGGGTAAAAGGCCGAGGCAATAAGTGGGTCATTCCAGGGAAATGGACAGGTTTCCAGAAATCAATTTATATCTATTTTACCAGCCCGCAAGACTGGAATCATTGTAGAATCACTGATATTGCAAGAGGGTTTTTAAATATCCAAGCAGGGGCCTATGTGTCATATTGTTTGTCCCCTCTATGGTTAGATATTAAAACTGGCAGAAGGCAAAGATTATTTAAAACTATGGCAGTTTTTTTTTTAACAGTTGACATTCAAGCAATCCAATTCATTTCATAACAACATTAATACTGTAAATTATTTTAGGATGGAAATAATGCATTAAAGCTGTTCAGCAGGGGCGCCTGGGTGGCTCAGTTGGTTAAGCGACTGCCTTCGGCTCAGGTCATGATCCTGGAGTCCCGGGATCGAGTCCCACATCGGGCTCCCTGCTCAGTGGGGGGTCTGCTTCTCCCTCTGACCCTCTTCCCTCTCATGCTCTCTGTCTCTCATGCTCTCTCTCAAATAAATAAATAAAATCTTAAAAAAAAAAAGGCTGTTCAGCAATTTTTCTCTTTTTTTCAAGATTTTATTTATTTATTTGATAGAGACAGTGACAGAGATAGCGAGAGAGAGCACAAGCAGGGTGAGCGGCAGGCAGAGGCAAAGGGAGAAGCAGGCTCCCCGCTGAGCAGGGAGCCCGACGTAGAGCTCAAACCCAGGACCCTGGGATCACAACCCAAGCCAAAGGCAGACACTTAACCAACTGAGCCACCCAGGCGCCCCTGTTCAGCAATTTTTCAAAGTAACTTTCACAATTGATCTCTCTTTTCACTCTTATGATAAACCTGTGAAATAGAAGAATGGTATATTTATCCTCATTATACTGAATGGGATAATGAGACACGGAATGTAGGTGACTTCCCCAGTGTCACAGAGTCGAAACTAGAGCCCAAGCTTTCCGTATCCCAGCTCCATGAGTTAGCGTTCCACACTATGTCAGAGAAGATGAGATCCAATCCAAAGTGAGAGATCCCAATCATCGTGTCTAACTGTGGAGTAGTCTCTTTGGCAAACAGAAGCTCCCTCTAGGATAGATACCTGAAGATGTTCTTCAGCTTCCAATTCCACCAGATGTTTTACTTGTTCTTCATTCCTTGGTAAGATCTCAAGAACTTGGTCCCTAAGAATATTAACCACAGACATGATCTTAAAAGCAAAGCCTGGACACTCTTTCCTGTTGCTTTCTGCTCCTGTTACTCTCTGCATGTAGGAGGTTAATGGAGCAGTTAATAATCTCTTTGACAATTGAGAAACTAATAAATTGTACACTGACCCACTTCCCCAGAATGAGGACTTGGTAGAATGGCTTTACTTCCCCCCAAGGAAATGGTATCTAGATAATAATTAAGAGGTGTACCTACGCCTAGCAGGAAGCTTGCCATTAAAGTTACCTTTCCTCTAGCTAATGATTATTTATAAAATAACACCTGCTGGTCATAAAGCAATAGCTTTTAAAACTTGTCTCTTCCTGCTTTTCAGAAATGAGGTGGGTTTTGTTTTTTTTTTAAGTGGAATAATTAGGCTGGTGCTTGTAAGAGGAAATCGAATTCACATCTGAGTAGACCTAGGATGTTTTGTTGTTGTTGTTAACTGAAATGTATTAGAGTTCCATCTCCAAACCCCATTCATGTGGCCCAAGCTTGGGGTATGCCAAAGACAACTAGGACCCTGAAAAATCATGGTGTGCTCTCCACACACACACAACCACACACACGCATAATGAGGAATAAAGGATATCAAGGACACCTTGGCAGAAAAGAGAAGTTGCAAAACAAGCAAACATATATTTTTAGAAAAAAGTTGGGGAGGGCGCCTGGGTGGCTCAGTTGGTTGAGTGGCTGCCTTCGGCTCAGGTCATGATCCTGGAGTCCCGGGATCGAGTCCCACGTCGGGCTCCCTGCTCAGCAGGGAGTCTGCCTCTCTCTCTGACCCTCCCCCCTCTCATGCTCTCTATCTCATTCTCTCTCTCAAATAAATAAATAAAATCTTAAAAAAAAAAAAAAGAAAAAAGTTGGGGAGTAGATCTGGATTCGTATAGCCCTTCCTTAACAATAGAGATTTCTTCTCCTCTGTCCTTTCTCCAAGTAGGCTGACTTCCTGAGTCACTGCCCTGAGCATTTGTGCGGTGGGGAAAGGATTGGTACAAAGACCCATATACAAGGACCAGAAACCAGACCTTCTGAAACCAAGTGCCATGCAACTTCCAATGAACGTTAGTAAAATATCTTCAAGGCTCTTCTACCTACAAGTATCCACCTGCCCCATGATCTGAAAATTCTTCCATTTGAGCCTCATTCCTTCTGGTACAGACAGCCCAGGAGCCCTCCTTTGCAATGGGAAGGCACTGAGAAAAGTACTGCTTTGGGCTAATATTTCCTGGTGTGTGTTCTAAGGAATAGTTGCCCTTTGAGTTGCTCAGGACATTAAAAAAAAGTGGGGAGGAGTTTGATGATCCAAAAAATGGGTAAATGCAGCAACCTAGATCCCTTCTTATAGATTTACAATGCACACAAATTTAGTAAAAGTCACTAGAAAGCCTATAGTTTGTTAAACCCGCTGATTTCCAAATTTATTTGACCACCCACTTCTTAAGGCCAAACTTATTTGACAACTTCCTTAATTCCCTGGAACACTCTTCAAGAAATGCTGCCTGAAGCCTTTCATAGAATCTTGAAAACAAAGTACTTTAGAGCAAAGGTGAATCCTATGATGCCACGAGAGTTGGATTTGGGCTGAAATCTACACCCTGGTCCTCCCACCTCGTGAGGTTCTGTGGCCTGGCACTAGATCTGGAGATAGGGAGGACAAGGGCTGACATGGAGGGCGAACCCCAGAATGGCCAGGAGGAGGTGGTGGGAGAGGAACCCATCACTTACTGAGATGCACTGAGACAATCGGCCAAGCTGCTTTATTTTCACTGACGCCCACCATCCCTACATTCAGATCATCGGGGGAGAGAGATATAAGGTATATGTGTTCAGACTTCACTTTGTTTTTTCCTTTAGATGTCATTCATCTCTTTCTTGGGTCACTCATTTCTGTTATTCCCACTATTCCCTCTCTAAATCTAAGAGAACCTCTCTGAAAATGCTGAACACTTGCACCCATTATTCTGTGACAATCCAGTGAGACCCTGTGAATCAGGTAAAAAAAAGTTCAAACAGGCACCAGAAAGCATAACTTACCCCACAAATGTTTCTCGACAGTAGATATGCCCCAGAAGGGCACCAAAAACCAGGATCAACTTCATGGTCAAGGGTGTTCCCAGAGTCCAGAATTCACGGGCACTCCTGAACTTTATTTATAGGGCCCACGGCTGAGGCTGATCTGGAGGTGGTGTAAGAACTCAAGTGAATGCCCACATGGTAAAATTCCCACCTGCATGTCAGATTCTCAAGGCTGTAAACACTCACCTGTGTGGTATCAGCAATCTGTACATTTTCCATTCCTGCAATGAGATAACAAACTTCAACGGAAAGAAAACAGAATTGCTAGAGCATACCAAGGGCAAATCATGTATTTATGATTTAGAACATAAAGTGCCACTAACTCTGACCAGTGATAGAAGCCAGATTAATAGACCTAGGTTAAAGTCCTTTCTGGGTCTCTGACCAAACAAAAACAAAAACAAAAACAAAAAAACAAAAAGGGTACAGCGTGTCTAGTAATTTGCGAGCATCCTATCACATTCCATTAGTTTGCTCATTTGTTTATTTTTATAATGTTTACCCTGAAACACTACAATCACTCAGTCCACATCTGGGGAATCTCCCTGTAGAGGTGGCCCATTCCTGTCCTCACTCTATATTAAAACAAAACAGAAGGCCTTTTAATATTCAATTTTGGACTGTTTCTAAAGTGATCCATCTGCATTTGTACCAAATTGATGTCCTTGTTTCTGTGTTTTTTTCCCAAAATGAAAATGTCTTTCTGATTATGACAATGAAATTGCTTGTTGTAAAAGGTGTGGATAAAAAGGAATATTTTATTTCACCACCAATAGTTCCTCCACCCAAAGAAAATCATTTGGTGCATATCTTTCCAAATTTCTCTCTATGTTTTAGAGCTTTTTCTTGAAGATTAGACGATACCATGTATTCTGATTTTTAAGCAAAGGGTTTTTTAAACAAAGGTGATCTTGGGGTGCCTGGGTGGTCAGTCGTTAAGCGTCTGCCTTCGGCTCAGGTCATGATCCCAGGGTCCTGGGATCGAGCCCCACATCGGGCTCCCTGCTCAGCTCCCTGCTCTCCCTCTCCCACTCCCCCTGCTTGTGTTCCCTCTCTCGCTGTGTCTCTTTCTGTCAAATAAATTTTTAAAAATCTTAAAAAAAAAAAAAGTGATCTTTCCTTGTCTATAAACATAAATCTACATTAATCTGACTTTGTTCTTCATTGCAAAAGAGAAAGATCAAACTACCTATTTTTAGGAATCATACTTTATTGCACTTAATCATTCACACACATTATGTTCAGCCCAGCAAGAATCAACCACAAACAGACACAAGGAAATTTTCTTCTGTCCTCTGTGTGTCAAATTCTTCCTCTGCACACACTTTAAATCCAGGGGGTAGAATTCTCAAGTACATACTTGAAGGGGAAAGGTATACATGTATGGTGTTTCTGGTTTAAGAAACTCTTGGACTAACTTGGTTTTTCATTCTCTTGGGTGTCAGGGAGAAGACAGAAACCAAAAGACAGAGGCTGTAATTCATCCTCATGTGCCCAGCTCCTAGAGAGTAAACAGTAGTCATAGGACTTGGGATGAATGTACTTAGAGAATCAGTAAAAGTTTCTGGGAAAAGATGGGGTCTGAGTGGAGTGAGTCCTAAGGCAGGTAGGATTCGCTGAGGACAACCTGGTGGTAGGGAAAGGTGAGAAAGGTCCAGAACTGAGAGACACATGGCATGGGGTTGGGTCCAGAAGGAAACTTGCCCCACTTGGGCAGACATGCCCCTGGGCATGGCGAGCAAGGGGAAATAGGAGAAGATATGAGAAGGGCTGATAGTGAAGGCCTCACAGTCCAAGCAGAGTTTACCCCTGATGAAAGGTGGAAATGGAGAGCCTCAGGAGGTTGCTGAGCTGGCAAGTGATTGAGGAAGGCAGTACTGAGAAAGATGAATCTGGCACGGTGGGCTGCAGGGCAGGGACACTGGAAGCAGAGAGCCAGGTGAGGAGCTTCTGAAGAAATCTGGATTTAAAGTGGAGCATCTAGGGGCACCTGGGTGGCTCAGTTGGTTAAGCAACTGCCTTCGGCTTGGGTCATGATCCCAAGGTCCTGGGATCGAGACCCACATCGGGCTCCCTGTTCAGCGGGGAGTCTGCTTCTCCCTCTCCCTCTGCCACTCTCCCTGCTTGTGCTCTCTCTCTCTCTGTCAAATAAATAAAATCTTTTTAAAAATTTAAAAAATAAATAAAGTGGTGCATCTAGACTAGGTGGTAGCAGAGGGAATGCGTGAGAAGTGTTCCGCCCTTACGGCACGCTTTCAAACGAAGAGGAATTTTCTCGGAGTACTACCCAATGAATCTCATTCACTGTAAGTGTTAGAGACATGATAGTTCTCTTCTCTTCCCGAAAGGGATATTGGAAATGAACCTAGAGCCGCAGTGGGCATCCAAGAGAAGCTTGGACCCCACACTCCTGAGCCTTGGGCAGTCTGCATTGAGGATGATGCCTGGGATGAGCAGAATGAACATTCCCTGGAATGGATGCCAATAGTCATTTTAAAAAACAAATAGAAATCGGAGGAGAAAGCACAAACCTTAGTAGGAGGCTGTGGGGAAAACTCCAGAAAGCACTGTTTATTTCTCTCTGTTACTGATGATGGAAACAGATTTTTATCAGAACAGAGCACTGTCCTTTCTACTGCCTCATCATTCTAGAAGCTGGATAAAATCTCCTTTTAGATAGCCGTATTGAGATATACATGACAAACAATAAACTGCCTATATTTGAAATATGCCCTTTGATAAGTTTTGACATATGTATACACCCAAGAAACCATGACTGCAATCCACATCATAAACATATCCATCAACCCCAATAAAATCTGTTTTTGAAAATCACTGAGAAAATCTCCAACCAGAAAGAGATCATTGAAGCCCCCTTGCTTTGCAGATGAGGAAACGAGGCGCCAGACGGGAGGTGACTGGACTCAAAGCCCCTGATCAGGGCTGATCAGACGTGGCGCAGGCACAAGGAGCCCCATGCTCAGACCACGGGTCACTGCTCTGACACTGTCCTGTCCTGTTATCCCAGGTAATTCCACTCTGCTCTAGGAAAAGACCGTTTTAGACCAAATGCTTCTTTATCAATCTATCAGTGGGGAAGCTGTAATTTAGAAAGAGAAAGATGATAGCTCTCTTTAGAAAAGGCTCTAATGGCATGTTACTTCCTATTAAGGATGATGTTAGGCACACTTCCCACTTTTGCCCTCTAACCCCAGGAAGCGAGCAGGCTGATAGTGGGGAGAGTGAGGGATTAAATGGAACCACGGGAGATTAAATCCTCCAGCAGAGTTTCCAGGCTCCAGAGCCGTTCAAAATCAAAACTCTGAGTGCCTTGGCATGTAGAAACATTATTATTCATAGTAAAAAGAGTCCCACATCTCTGTTAGTAAACTATTAATGATGAATTTCAGAACATTCTGAAATTACATAGATTTCTGTGCTCTGACCAGAAAATACACAAAATCATACTGTCTGAAAAAAATGTGCTCCAAATGTCCATCAACCAAACTTTCAACTAGATCTTCCATCAGAGAAAGATGAAGATGTTATGAGTTGCTTGGTTCTCTGGCACCCATGAACAGATAACTTTAAACCCTTATGGTATTGCTTTGTTTGGGCAAATACACCACGGTTATGTAGAAGGGAACACTAGGGCAAACTGGATGAAAGGTAGGTAGGAACTCTCCACACTGTTGCAGCCACTTTTCCATAAACATAAAATTGTTCCAAAAATTACTCCAAGATAACAAGTTTATTAAAAAAAAAAAACAACCCTCTGGGAAGCCACATGCAAAAATAATGAAGAGGCGATGTCCAGTGGGAAATATTTGCAACTATTTCTTTGTTTGTTTGTTTGTTGCAGCATGTATTTTAAAGGATTAATATCCTCACTGTGTAGACAACACTTAGAAAACTCTACAGGAAAGTATCTTTTAGAAAATTGACAGTAACACCGGGCATCTGGCTGGTTCACTCAGGCAAGGGTGCGACTCTTGATCTCGGGGATGTGAGTTTGAGCCCCATACTGGGTGTGGAGATTACTTAAAACTAAAATCTTAAAAAAAGAAAACGGACAATAACAAAAATAGGCACACACACACAAATATATGACCAATTTTTTAAAATGTTCAATATCTCTAGTAACCAAAGAAATGCTATTTTTAAAATGACATGCCTTTTTTTTTTTTCACCTATCCAGTTGGCAAAGTTGTTGGGTTTTTTGGTGTGGTAAATGTTTGTTTGCTTGCTTATCTTTAATACTACCCAGAATTGGTGAAGGCTTGGGAAAATGGGTACTGGTGGAAGAGTGTACACTGTTACAGCCTTCCAAGAGAGGGATTTGGCAATTGAAATCCAAAAACATACAGATATGTACCTCTGCACCTAGCATTCTAGGATTTCCCTGCCTTTAGTGCCCATGGTTCTTGGTCACACTGCTTCAAAGAAGAACGAAGAGGTAGATCAGATGAAGAGAGGGGTGGGCAGCAAAGCAAAGTTTATTGAGCAAAACTATAAAGCTCCCCGAGAGGGAGGGGGGCCCGAGAGGGTTGCCCCCAAGTTTCGAAGTTTAGGGGTTTTTATGAGCTCTTTTGCAGAACTATCTTAAGTAATCAGGGTGTGCTGAGTCGTGCCGATCAGGGCTTTGGTCACATATCTGTCTACCTCTTGGGTTAATGTCCACGTGCCACTGGTCTTTTTTTGCTGACATCCTGGGGCTTATGTCTTAACTGCCCCTTGCCAGTGATATTGACAAATGCTTTGTGGTTCATTGTCTTATTTTAGAACGTTTTGCAGAAGTCATTTCTGCAAAGGCTGCAGAGCAGAATGTTAGTGCAGTCCTGTCTAAGCTGCAAAACAGGATGTCTGCGCTGTTTTATTTTAGCTATCCTGACTCCATATTTTCTTGTTGGGGACCCTGGCCCTGGCTACCTAACTGTCCAACTAACTCTTAACAATTTTACTTTTCGACATTTATTCTAAGAAGATCATTATGGGTAGGCACAAAGATTTACCTAGTATTTATATTATTTCAAATGGTGAAAAATTGGAAAAATCCTAATGTCTTCTAATTGGCAATTGGTTAAATCAGGCAGAGCAAATCCACACCAACCAAAGATGAGGGGGACCATTAAAAATGATGTTGTAGGTGAAGGAGATTAAGAGGTACAAACTTCCAATTATAAAATAAATAAGTCACTGAGGTGAAAAGTATAGCATAAAGAATATAGTCAATAATACTGTATTCTTTAAATTTTATTTATTTATTTTAAGTAATCTCTATACCCAATGTGGGGCTCAAACTTATGACCTTGAGATCAAGAGTCTCATGCTCTTCTGACTGAACCAGCCAGGCCCCCCGAGAATATGATCAATAATATTGTAATAACAGGGGTGCCTGGGTGGCTCAGTAGGTTGGGCATGCCTTCGGCTCGGGTCGTGATCCTGGGGTCCTGGGATCAAGCCCCACATCGGGCTCCCTGCTCAGTGGGGAGCCTGGTTCTCTCTCTCCCTCTGCCTGCTGCTCTGCCTACTTGTGCTCTCTTATTTCTCTGTCAAATAAATAAAATCTTTAAAAATAACAATAATAATAATAATATTGTAATAACATTGTATGGTGATAGATGGTGACTATACTTACGGTGAACATAGAATGTATAGAATTGTCGAAGCACTATGTTGTATACTTGAAACTAATAAAACATTGTACATCAACTATACTTCAATAATAAAAATTTAAAAATAAATTTTAATTTAAATTAATTTTTAAAATGATGTTGTATAAGAATACTAAGAATATGTAAAAGTATGGAAAGATATTCACAGAATATTAAGTTTTTTTAAAAAACCACTTACAGGGCACCTGGGTGGCTCAGTCAGTTAAGCGTCTGCCTTTAGCTCAGGTCATGATCCCAGGGTCCTGGGATTGAGTCCCACATCAGGCTCCCTGCTCAGCCGGGAGTCTGCTTCTCCCTCTGCCCCTCCCCACCTCTCATGCTCGCGATCTCGCTCTCTCCCACAAAAATTAATAAGTAAAATCTTTTTAAAATTTTTAAAAAATAAAAAAATAAAAACCACTTACAAATAAATAAATACATACATACCACTTACAAAACAAAACACACATTCAAATTATATAGGGGAAAAAGATATAGGAAGGAAATACCCCCAAAAGTTAACCTAGTGATTTGGCTACAGAAATTGCCAAAAGTTCTATCTGGTTAACAGTAATTTTAATTTTCTTCATTTTGCTTAAAATTTAAATAAAAGAGGGGTGCCTGGGTGGTTCAGTCGTTAAGTGTCTGCCTTCAGCTCAGGTCATGATCCCAGGGTCATGGGATCGAGCCCCGCATCGAGCTCCCTGCTCCTGGGGAAGCCTGCTTCTCCCTCTCCCCCTGCTTGTGTTCCCTCTCTGGCTGTGTCTTTCTCTGTCAAATAAATAAATAAAATATTTTTTTTAAAAATTTAAATAAAAGAAAGAAAAGACCAAATCTCCTTCTGAGGTGGGATGGGCAACTACAGACCCCAGCATCTTTTCTTATACCTTGGTCTCAACTTGGTTTGGCATCCCTCTTGATACTGTGCTTACTAGGCTGGCTTTCCTTTTGGTCTTGAGATCCTGATTTGAGTTCACCCTAATACTCCATTTTCCCACCTATGGGTACTTTGGGGCTCCCCAGAGCGCACCACCCTAGCAGCTCTCTGCTGCCCCCTCCTGCCACCAGCAGACAACCATTGTGTGGATCCAGTGGGATCCAGTTTACACTGGGCCCCCCCACCTTCTTCCAAAGACAGTCTTTGCACTCGCTTAGGTCTAAAAGTCCATTACACAAATTCTTTTTTATATTAAGTCAGTTGGGGAGAACAAACAGACTCCATAAATCATTAACTGTTTGCAACACCAAGCTCAAAAGACCTCCGGTACAATAACTATTTGTCCTTCCTCAGAGCCACCCAAGGCCAAACTGTGAAGATTTGTCTTCTCATCCTTCTCTTTCTGCATTAGGTTCCCATTAATGGTTACCCCGGTTCAGGATCCATGAATGAATCCCTCATTTATGGAATATATCCTGAATGACCAGCACTGTTAAGTAAAAGGGTTCCAAAGATGAATAAGATTTTATCCGCCAAGACCTCGATGTCTAGACTAGCACTGTCCAATAGAACTTCTATAATGATGGAAATGTTCTTTATCTGCACTGTCCAATAATGCAGCCACCAGCTAATGACCACTTGATATGTGACTAGTATGACTGGGGAACTGAATGTTTAAATTTTAATTAATTTTAACTTAAATTTGAGAACTAAGCAGTGTAAAATATTTTTCCTTTAAACACACTTTAGGGGCGCCTGGGTGGCTCAGTTGGTTGGGCGACTGCCTTCGGCTCAGGTCATGATCCTGGAGTCCCTGGATCGAGTCCCGCATCGGGCTGCCTGCTCGGCAGGGAGTCTGCTTCTCCCTCTGACCCTCCCCCCTCTCATATACACTCTCTCATTCTCGCTCTCTCAAATAAATAAATAAATCTTTAAAAAAAATAAAAATAAAAATAAACACACTTTAATGTTCTGGTAGGACATTTTAACTATTGAAAATTCAGCACCCAAATTGAGATATGATGTAAGTATAAAATACACGTGTGATTTCAAGGACTTAGTATGAAAATTAGAATATAAAATATCTCATTAATAATTTTATATTCATTACATGTCAAATGATATTTATTGGATAATATAACTAGTATAGATTAGATACTATAGCTATATTAGGTTAATAGAACATTTATATTAAAATTAATTATACCTGTTTCCTTTTACCATTTTTTTAAGTTTTGTTTATTTAAGTAATCTCTACCTCCAACATGGGGCTCAAACTCACGACCCCAAGATCAAGAGTTGCATGTTCCACCAACTGAGCCAGCCAGACACCCCCAGTTACTAGAAAATTTTAAATATGTAGCTTGCTTTTAAATTTCTACTGGATAGCACTGTCTAGACAAAAAAAAAAGTGACATCTAAACAGTCTCCTACTAAAACTATAGTTTCCTGAAACTTACACAAAAGTCTAATGCATAAAAGTTAAACACTAGACTTACCTGATATAACAGAATAGAATAGTTAAAGAGGTAAAAAAAATCATAAGATCCTTAATTTCAACAGGTATTAGGTAATGGCCTTTTATCCTAATTGAAAAAGTAATTCATGCTTCTTATTAAAAATTGAAACATTATAGAAATAACTCTGAAAGCTAAATTATTCCTAGAAATAATTAAGTTTTAGCTACATAAAAACATATTATTATTGGTTATTATTTATTTATTTATTTATTTGAGAGAGAGCACATGGATGCACGAGTTGGGGGGAGCAGAGGGAGAGAGAGAAAGAGCCTCCCCACTGAGCAAGGATCCCAACGTGGGGCTCCATCCCAGGACCCTGGGATCACGACCTGAGCCGAAGGCAGACGCTTAACCCACTGAACCACCCAGATGTCCCTTATTTTTGTGAGTGTGACTTGGTAACTGTATTCTGGGGAGAACTGAATTGTATTCCACTATAAGGATGTATTATATAACTTATTCAACCAATTCTTTTTTTTTTCAAATGTTTTATTTATTTATTTGACAGAGAGAGGGAACACAAGCAGGGGGAGTGGGAGAGGGAGAAGCAGGCTTCCCGCCGAGCAGGGAGCCCAATGTGGGGCTCGATCCCAGGACCTCGGGATCATGACCTGAGCCGAAGGCAGACGCTTAACAACTGAGCCACCCAGGCGCCCCTTATTCAACCAATTCTTATTTACAGCATCCAATTTTTCACTATTTCAAAGCATATTACAAGGAACATTCTTGTAGTACTTTTGTATACTTTTTATATTTACTTTTTCTGCCTCTAAAATAATATTTGCATAGTAAAAACATTCAAACATTATTAAAAACTATAACAAAAAAGTAACTACCTCTCATGTTGCCCACCCTCCCTTGTCCCAATCTCTAGACTGTTACCAGGTGGTGTATATTCCACCAAAATTTTTTTCTGTATCTATATTAACCAGCTTATTTTTTTCTTTTACAGAATTTTAGACAGACCATACATACTGTCCAACTTACTTTTTTTTTTTTTTAATTTTTTTTTTTTTTAATTTATTTATTCATGAAAGTCAGAGAGAGAGAGAGAGGCAGAGGCAGAGGGAGAGAAGCAGGCTCCCCGCCTAGCAGGGAGCCCGATGCGGGACTCGATCCCAGGACCCTGGGATCATGACCTGAGCCGAAGGCAGACGCTTAACCATCTGAGCCACCCAGGCGCCCCCCAACTTACTTTTTAACATAAAAATACTGTTTGAGTGAAGCAGGTCAAAAGGTAAAAAGAAAAAATGCAGTTGATATAAAACAGAAATTTTAAATCATATTCAAAAATTGTTTTTAAAAAGAGTGTATTGCTGGGTCAGAGGGTAATGCTATGTGTAACTTTTTTGAGGATCTGCCAAAGTGTGTGCCCAACATTTTTATAGGCATTTTGGAAGACACAGAAGTGAAGATAATTCCTCGTTCCAAAGAGCTCACAGTTTACAATATATGGGGAGATGAGATAAACATGCATCATTAAAAGTATAATTATAATCTAGCTTATAATTAAGAGACAAACCATGTAGCTCTAAATTAAAAGTGGACCCACAGTCAGACACTCTTAGAGTGGGAAGGGCAGAGAAAAAAATATATGTATTATTGGGATGCCTTTCCATGATCTCAGGGTCATGAGTTCAAGTCCTATGCTGGGCATGGAGCCTACTTAAAAAAATTAAAATAAACAAATAAATAAATAAAAAGCAGATTCTGGGAACCTGGAAATCTAAGCAGATACAATATTTCAATGAATATCCATAAGTATGTACCTATTTCGTGTGTGTGTGTACATCTGAAAGGATATTTCTGTTGGACCAGTCTTAACAGTAGATTGCTAGGTCACAGAGCATGAGCATTTTTTATATTCCCAGGTTGTCCTCTAAAGAAATTATACCAATTTTCTTTCCCACCAACAGTGTTTTGAAAGGGCCTTCGTCCCAATATTGGTATCATCAAACACTGGACCTATGTCAGTCTAAAATAAGAAAAATACTTTGTTTTCTTTTTTATTTAATTATTTGTGAAGTTGATCATCCTTTTGTGTATCATTTAGAATCATTTAGAGTTCCTCTTTTGTGAACTTTCTATTCATATATTCTGCTGACCATTTTGGTACTAACTTATTTGGCTTTATCTTATTTTATTTATTTATTTATTTTTAAATGTTTTATTTATTTATTCATGAGAGTCAGAGAGAGAGAGGCAGAGGCAGAGGGAGCAGCAGGCTCCCCGCCTAGCAGGGAGCCCAATGCGGGACTCAATCCCAGGACCCTAGGATCATGACCTGAGCCGAAGGCAGACGCTTAACCATCTGAGCCACCCAGGCGCCCAGGCTTTATCTTATTTTAAAAACTCTTTATATACTGGGGATATTAGGGCTTGCCCTAATTTTGTGTTCCAAAAATTTTCCCAGTTTGCCTTTGCCTTTTCACTTTATTTACTGACATTTTCTCTCTCTCTCTCTTTCTCCCCCTCGCTCTCTCTCCAGAAGTTTAAATATTTGTATGCAGTCCAAGTAAAGTCTTTTCTTTTAAGGCTTCTGGATTTTATTTATATTATGCTTGGAAAAGTCTTCCCAACTTTGAGATTAGGAAATTCTTTACTAGTGTTTTTTTCTAGTACTTTTGTGGTTTCCTTGTTTTATCTTTTAATTTTGTTCCATCTGGAATTAATTTTTATGTAAAGAATTAGTTCACATCACCTTTCAGATATATTCTTCAGGAATATGTTTTCAGCATTTTATACGTGTTCTTTAATTTTTATCTCTCTTTTCCCACAAATGAACAGAGTCAACAGGCTTACGTCCAAATATGTAATTGATACTAAAATCCACCACTTCCAGGATGTCTAATGATTTCCAGCTTTGTCTCCACTGAATTAACCTTATAAAATCTACCCTTCTTAACACTAACATCAACACATTCACTTTACCATGTATAAATGTCAAGGACTAAATATTTGAATAGATGTATAAACATTGATGCACAAAGATATCAATGCCCTTGAAAGTAAACAAATGCAGTTGTTTGAAATGTTCATTCATGACCTCAAGTACAAAAATCCAAGTGCTGGGAGTTTAGGCATATCAATGCATAATGTCCAAAAAATCCAGTTATTTGACCATGAAACATAAGAGGAAGGTTGGGGGTTCATTATAGTCAGATAGGATCGGGGCTATGACAGGGGTCTCAACTGTGGGAACCCAACCTTCCTGGAAGAGCCACAGAAAATGTTACTGAAGCGGTGATCTTTGAGACTGGTCTCAACACTGAGAGGAATTCAACATTTGAAGATTTGGTGACTGGCGTTTCAGGTAGAGGAGGCAAGTGTGGAAGATAGGCTGGAAGGGGCTTCTTAAAATCCCGAGGCCATCTTTCTCCACACCCCACAACCTCCCCTCACCAAAGGAGGGAAGGATCTAATGTCATACTTATTCTTACTGATTATTTGACCTCGCTCATAATAAAAGTACTGCTCCACCCCTGCATATGCATTTTATACCTTCTTATCTTTCATTGTTTAATAAAAGGCTTTCAGTCAGAAACAAAGCAGATTGGGAGATTTTACAGGAGACAGCCAAATGACCCAACTGAGTCTTTTGTTGGTGTGGGGACCTGGAATACCAGGTGGCCTTGGCTTCTCACCCCCAGAATGCAACTCCTCGCCTGCAGAAGGTGATATTCTCCTTTTTGTCAAGGCCTGGATCCTGCCCTCACACAGGTCATCTTCTTCCACATCCTTCCCCTTGAACTCTCAGCCTTTTTCCCTTCCTTGGTCCAAGCCCCCTACCTCCCACTGAGTCCCAATACACCCAAATCATGATTATACTGAAAAAAGAATTTTTTTCAATGTTATTTAAAAATTTAATCCTACTTGCTCTACTCCCTGAGCCCCAAGACTCTGCACATTGGAAATTAATTAAAAACTTTTAATTCCAGTATTCCCAACTTAGCAATCATCAGTATATACTCCTGAACCTTCTATATGACATGGATTTTCTGCAAAGTGTGTTACGTGTGTTATTCTTTAGGCAGTGATGTGCTGGAGCCGTCTCAGACCGGTTCACCAGAGCCAACGTGCTCATCACTTCCCAACTCCACGTTCACTCATGCCACTCTGGTAGCTGAAATAAGCAATAGTGGGAGTATTTATATCATGCAAATCAGCAAGTGCTACAAAATCGGGGCTTTTAACAATCAGAGTCGATTGTTAAACATTTACCAGCACACCACTGTTTTAATGATTCTTTTGGTTTCCAGTAATAGAAACCCACTTGAGCTAGACTAAGCAAAGAGGGGAAATTATTATAAGAATCTGCTAGTGAAGTGGATGATGCCTGAGTGTGTAAACAAATGGGCCTTAGGAATTAACTGGAACCAGGGACTTGAAAACCATCAGAATTTTCCATCACATCTCTCCACCCTTCTCTGTTGGTTTGACTCTTGTCCTTTAGTGACAACCTGCTTTCTCTGGTTCCCAAAGTACATGAGGGGAAATGTCAACCCTGAATATCTGCTGTAAGTCCAGTCACCAGAGACTGATCTTTTTCCTGGTCCCAATTCCAAATTCTCAGGAAGGGATTCTGATAGGAAGGAAATCCGACTGAATCCGTGCCTGGATGGTGTGAAAGTGGAATGGGAACAGGCAGGATCACACTATACCACACACATGAGAATCATGGGGAAAAGAAACTGGAATTTCTCAGTGATTAATAGCTCTCACCATCATTACAGGCCAAGCCCAGGTCCCATCAAAGGAGCACATGCACCCTATTTGAAGTTATTTCTCTGCCAGGAACTGCTGTAAGGGGCACCTGGGTGGCTCACTCGGTTAAGTGTCCGACTCCTCATTTTGGCTCAGATCATTCTCTCAGGGTTGTGAGATCGAGCCCCGTGTCAGGCTCCGCACTGGGGCATGGAGCCTGCTTGAGATTCTCTCTCTCCCTCTCTCTCTGTCCCTCCCTCCCACGTGCACTCTCTCACTCTCACAAAAAAAAAAAAAAAAAGGAAAAGAAAGAAAAAAAGGAGCTGTTGTAAGAATCATAAAGGACAAGAAGGTGGCTAAGACCCTGTATCAGCTGCAAGTCACAGAAAAACCAATTTCAAATGGTCAATGGGGTAATTTTCTTGCCCAAAAAGAAGTCCAAAAGAAGGATGTTTCCAGAATTTGTTAATTCAGCAGCTCAGGACCTATTCTCTTCCATCTCTTCCGTATTCTCCCTGGGATGTGTTCAGACCCATACACTTAGGGACATAGGTGGTGGTCACCGTTGCAGCCCTCATGTGCAGACTAGACATCAATCACCAAACGAAAAGGGACCATTTCTTTCCTGTGCAGGTCTTTATAAGACTGAAGCAGCTTTTCCCAGAATGCCCCCAACCAGCAAACTTCCCTTTCCAGAATTAGCTCCCATGCCCCTTCATGAACCACCCGTGGACAAAGGAGTGAGGGGAAGAATGCCCCTGAAGAGGTGCAATTGGAGAAGAGATAAGAAGCCCCTGGCCCAAGGCGGCATTTCTCCAAGTCCCTCTGTCCCGCACTCAACTCTCTGACCTGTTAGTCAGTCTTCCTAACTCTGGCTGCAGACCCTTCCTCTGGGACCTGGTTTTTATCTCCCTGCTTCCCTCTCTTGATTTATACTAATTAGCAGCAGAGTTGGCTCCCCGCCTGATATTCTCACTGCTAAATCAAGATTTTGAACACATGAAACTTCATGGTGACAGAAAGCCCTAATAAACGAAGACAATAATAGACAACAGGCCCCAGTAATAAGGCAGCCTGAGGAACCATCTACAAAAGAAGCCAAACTCCCAAGATAAAAGGTAAGAACTAGAAAGGAGCATGGCCTGGGATTATAACAGTTTTGTTTTTTTAAAAAAACATTTCATGCATGTCCTTTTGTGCACTGAGTTGAAATCTGCAATGAGAAATAAGTTATTCAAAACAGGACAAGTATAATTTTTTTCACAATACATCTATCCTCTGCCAACCCCTCGAGGTCTCTCTAATAACTTCCAGTCTACATACAAAAAAAAAAAAAAGCTCAGTCTTCTGTTTTTATCTGTAGCTTTGTGAAATTTAGATATAAGGTGTGGCTCTTCTTTACACTAAAAAGTGCCTGTAAATGTGCAGCTCAGTTGATATGTAATAGAGACTAAAAAAATAAATAAATAAAAGGCATTTTCTCCCTTTGTCTCCTTCACCATCCCTGCATGTTTGTGCATAATTTGTGTTTCCTCTTACCTCCCCTGCACCTCTGTGACCACATGTTCCTGACAGATAGAGAATATCCAGGTGGCCTGGTCCTTGGAAACTTGTCAGATGTTATTCAAAGCAATAAAGAACACATCATACAAGTCTTTGGTATATTGTTACAGGGAAACGCTGTTTAGACTTTACTAATTGGGAATTTGTGATAATTTGAGGAAGGGCTGGCTGAAGTTAACCTTTGTACTATCTATGGGGGAAAAAAAAGAGTTCACTGAAGTTCTGAATAGTGTAAACAAGATTGGAAAGGGCATAATTATCTACTTAAAAGAGCCAGTTGTTTTGAAAAGCTTTAGAAGTATCCTTTTACATACAAACAGGGTAATTATGATTTAAACAAAGGCTGGCCTGTTTCTAAGCCTTCTTTGAAATGTCAATTACAAATTACACTTGTTTATTCATCAAGGCAAAACCTAGCCCTGTGTACCAGGCAACAGTTGGTTAGCTGGCTTCCACATACTCTATTTGAAAATAATAAACCTAAAGTTCTTTTAAAGTAGTATAATTTAATTCAAGCTTCTCACTAATCTAGACAGGTGGCCCATCCTACAGTGTGGGTGAAGATTTACCAAGTCCTCGCATACGACAGTGGGGAATGCCCGGAGTGACAAGTGCCTTCACTAACTTAGTGGAAGAGTTAGCTGATACAGAAAATCTCCAAAGAAAGCCACTCCAGAGCGGTGGCTTTTATTTTGTATCTTAACCATAGTAAGAAACACATTTTGCATTGCAACTCAGTCCGCACACCCTGAAATCGAAACAATACTTACCTTTATTATGTACAATGCACTGTTATTTTCTATTTATTTTTTAATAAATGCCAGTTGCAACCGTCTAAATTGATTCCACAATCCATGCATGGGTTGCTGTTTTGGAAACACTGGGATCTGCGGGGAGATAGTTCTCCATCCTGAGAGAAAGGGGTGGGGCTGGGGAAGAGCTGTGGTTGCTCCTGGTTTCCTTGGCAGTGTCCTCTCTAGCTCTCCACTCACATCCTTGGCCACCAACCTCACTGCTTGAGTCACTACTGCCTCTTGTTCCTGGACACTGCAGAGCTCATTTCTACCCTCACCAGCTTCCAGCCAAGTTTCCAGTCCCCCCAGTTCCCACCCCCCCCTTTTCTTCAAAAGACCACCCTGAGTTTCCGCCTGATCTGTGGATAAGCTGGCCAAGCTCACCACGGCAGACGAAGTGAGCTGATGCTGTAAGGCCTCTCCACTCAACAGTGGGCACCCTCCCCAGCTTAACGGCTCCCATCTCTGATTCTTGGCCCCATTTTCCACTAACATCCTTCTCTGGTCTCTGGACTCAGCTTGGTATTTGTATCTCCCAAGCTCTTATCTAATTGCTCTCCATTAAGAACATGGATAACGTGTTATCATCACGGTAAAAACAACATCTTTGTGGCCAGACAAAACCCAAGACCCAGCTCCCCTACACTCACCAGCTGTGTGACCTTGGGTGGGTCATTTTATTTTCCTGAACCTCAGTTTAATAATCTATAAAATTGGGAAAATATCTATTTTGCAGGCTTGTGAAGGATAATAATCCTTATAAAATGCTTACTTCGGTGCCTGGCACATAACAAGCATTCTCTAAATGTTGCCTATTACCTGTATTATTGTTGCTGTTATTATTGGCTTCTCCCACCAAAACCACACCACTCCTGGAGGGCAGATACTGGTTCAGAGTTTGAGACTGCGCACCCTATAGACACAGTCCCCGTTCCCCATTCCCCACCCCATCTCCAAATACCTTCTGTGTGATACTCTTATTCTTCCCCATATCCATCTCAGTTAGACCCTTGCTTCCATTCCATAGTTCTCTGCATCGCAGTTTGTGACAAGAATTGTGATGCTTGATGTAAGCGGACAGGGGTCAGTTCTTATCATTTAGCTGCATGAAGGGACCACAGAGAGGAGGTGAGCCCAAGAATTCCACGCCTCCCCTCAAGCAAGCTACCCCAACAGGTTACAACCTTCTACCATGAAAACCAGAGGCAGCCTACTTTATCCCATGCAGCAAGGGGGAACTGACGAAGGGACTGTGTAGCAGCCAGGGACCCCATCCTGACAGCTCACCCCAGGCTCTGCGTACAAGCGACACCCGGCCACGACTAGTGTTTGCAGCCCTGGGTTCATGAACCATCTGCCACCTCACGGGTATTGTTCCTCGCTCAGTAATCCAGTTCCAACGAGCCTGGCTACGCTTTTGCTCTTCCCCTATGATGTCCTTGCCTTATTCCATTGATTCCATGATTTCTCTCTTTGGCTTTGGATGTCCTCCCACCTGTGTTTGGCCTCTGTTTTGCTTTAATGTACTCACAGATTATCCTAATCTCCTCACATCGATAGCCCCTGGTTTAACTCAATCCCGATTCCTTCTTCTACCCCCTGGCTATCTCCTACCCCCTCAATCTGTTCTAGCCCCATGGACAAGAAAAGTAGCAGTCTGTGATATGACTCTTCAGATAATAATGTCATTGGTTCATATTCTAGATCCATAAGCAAAACATTTGGGGCATGGGTCCTTGCTCTGTTATCTGGAAAATAGTCCTCACCCTCCTTTTCCTGGTGAGATTATATCTGCTTGGACATCATTATGGCTGTGTGAGAGGTGGTGAGTGACTTACCTTGAAATCAGGATCTTTCATCTTCAGAGAATAATGACTAAGATCATGGTAATTAAGAGCCCAAACTCTGAAGCCGGACATCATGGGTCTAAATCCTGTCCCTGCAACTTGCTATTATAGCTTGAGCTTGGGGTTTTTTGGGGGGGTTGGGGGGGGCCTTCTGCCTGAGAGAACAAAGTCAGGGAGAGTGACAAGGAGTAAGGGAAGTTCACAGAAAAGTTTGATGCTTGAGGTATCTCTTGAAGTCCTGCTTTTTGCTCCTGGCCTCAGACCTGTTCCAATACTCAGGTAATCTGAACAGTCAGACAGACTCCACAAATAAGCTCAAAAATGTCACCCCATGTCCTGGATTCTAGTGGCCTAGTTCCAGTGGTCAGAGCTCCCACATTGCCCCCACCCCACCCAGTTCCCTGTGTTGCAATCAGTTAAGAAAGCTACTATTAGCAGGAGTAACCAAAGTCATAGCTTGTGGTCTCTCTGCCAGCGAGTCATGAAAGTCTTAGTCCTTATTATCAGGCTGCAGTCTTTATCATATTTGTAATACCTAAGTCCTTCCCCAAGACTTAAGCCCTTCTTTGAACTCTAGCCCTGTGACTACAGTCCCTTCTCCTTGCCAGCCAGCCCTCTTCTCTGGAATCGGGGCCTTCTTTTACATCCCAGCTGGGGTTCTGCTATCCATCTGGAGAAGGGTCTCCAGAATGGCCATCCATCTAGTAAGTCCTGCCTGAATACCCCATTGCTGGGCTTCCCACTTACCTGAAAAGCCCAACCCCATGTATGTCTAGATTGCGGCTAACTTTTGATAAAGACTCTGACCCAACTTTAGTCAGGCTCCTCTGAGCCCTCTTTAAGACCAGATCCCAACTTTGGTGTCTGGCCCAGTTTTAGCCAGAATCCTGCTAAGTGAGTTTATTGGGAGCACCCCCACCCTTGATATCTGATTAAGTTTTTCATCCTCTGTCTTTGATGTCTGAGTCCTTGGCTGCCTTTAGCAAGAATCCTGTTAGGTCAGTTTAACAGGAATCCCGCTTCCCTTGATGTCTCTCCTAGTAGTTTTCCATTTTACCCCTTACCCTGCTCCTTGGCTATCAATCACGACCCCTATTACAATAGTCTTTTTCTTTTTAAGGTATGGTTGATATACTTATTTTCTTTTATAGCACTTTGTGGCATCATTATTTTTTAACTCTTCAATCTTAACCTTATTGAGTTATAATCCCAACTTTATTGTATAAGTTTAAGGTGTACAACATGATGGTTTGATACACATACATATTGTGAAAGATTACCACAATAAGATTAGTTACCACATGCACCATCTCACATGACTGCCATTTTGTTGTGTGTGGTGAGAACATTTTAGGTTTACTCTTAGCAACTTTCAACTAAGTAATTGTAACAGCATTGTTAGCTAGAGTCACCAAGCTGTACATTAGATGACCCAAAACTTACTAATCTGACAGCTGAGAGTTTGGACACTTTGACCAATATTTCCTCATTTTCACCAGCCCCAGCCCCTGGCAACCACCATTGTATTCTCTGTTTATGTGAGTTTGGCTCGTTAGATTACACATATAAGTGAGATGATACAGTATTTGTCTTTATCTGACTTATTTAAAAATACGGAATGCTCTACCAATTTGTATGTCAGCCTTGCACAGGAACCACGCTAATCTTCTATTGTTCCAATTTTAGTATACGTACTGCCAAGGGGGGACTATAGTTGTCTTGAATAAAGTCTTCCCTACCATATTTAACAAGTGTCAGAGGCACCTGGGTGGCTCAGTTGGTTAAGCGTCTGCCTTCGGCTCAGGTCATGATCCCAGGGTCCTGGGATCGAGCCCCATGCCAGGCTCCCTGCTCAGGGGGGAGTCTGCTTCTCCCTCTCCCCTCTGGTGCTCTCTTCCTTTCTCTTTCTCTCTCAAATAAATAAAATCTAAAAACAAAAAACAAAGGGGCACCCGGGTGGCTCAGTCAATTGGGCGTCTGCCTTCGGCTCAGGTCATGATCCCAAGCTCCTGGGATCAAGCCCCGCATTGGGCTCCCTGCTCAGTGGGGAGCCTGCTTCTCCCTCTCCTGCTCCCCTTGCTTGTGCTCTCTCTCTGTCAAATAAATAAATAAAATCTTTAAAAACAAATTTAAAAAACATAAACAAAACAAAACAAAAACAAAAAACAGGTGTCAGAATGATTTTTTCTTTAACATTTGCCATTACCTTTGGACAATAACCAGGTGGACAGCCCACAGCCCAGCCACCCTCTGGTCCATGCTCCCTTCCCTCCTTGCTCTACTCTGGGAATCAGGTATTTTTCCAGGCTCTTGAGTTCTTCCTCCTCACCAACTGTAGCTGACACATATGCAGCAATAAAGCTCAGAGAGAGTCACCAGAAAATACAGACCTGGAGAATATGGTCCATTCCATGCCAAGCAGTGTCACCTAATCCACTCAGTCAGTCAATCAAAACATACAAATAAATTTAAATGGTTTCTGAACATAAATATATTTTCAAAGAGCTTCCTTATTTGTATTACAGACATAAACAAAATACATACACTCAAGGAATAAAATATGTCTTGTGCTCTTTTGAATTAAAAAATCATAGTAGAAGCAGATCTTTGATGTTCCAATGGTGCCATAAACAAATTCACTGGCCTGTTTTTGGACAAAGAATTATCTGAAATTTTACCTCTTGGGTTTCAAGTATGTTTTTGTTGTTAGAGAGACTTTATTGTAAAAGCCTCCGCACCTACAGTTCTGGTGATTTTTTGTGTTTTATTCATCTCTTTCATCTGGCTCCAAGTAAGGTAAGGACTTGACAAAATTCAAAATTTACTGAATTTTGTATTAATGTCAGGTACACAATTTTCCTCTTGAATATCTGCCTTCATGTGGGTTACTGAAGTACTTTGAAGGAAATGGCGGGTCAACCATTCATTCGTTCTCATGGCTTTGCAGTGGAGGCAGGGCCTTTCCCTGATTTGGTAACTTCCCACATTCCTTTGCCTCTGAGCTAGTTTTCTCTTCTTAATACTAGCTGGTGATGGATGGTGTTCACTTTCACTCTCCTTCCACGAGGAGGCTCCTGAGTTAGATTCTTCACTGTCACACTCAGTAGTATCACTATCGTGTTGGATCTGATTCACCTGGCTGAACTGAGAATGGCGCCGGGCTCGTCTTTGTTCAAGATAGGCATTGACCAAAGCCATTTCTGAGTCAGTTACAGGGGTAAGTTGGCTCTGCTTTGGTTTTTTCATCATTTGTAAAGAGTCCCAGTCACCATCTTTGCTTTGCCGCTTATAGGAAGTGTCTTTGCTTGCTAACAACCAATGAAACAAATCAAGATGTTAGGCATGTCATTGGTTACTGTAACTTCATATTACCTAAGGAAGCCTATGGCATGTGCAGATTCACTCTCGGTTGCCATTTGGCAAGCCACCACTTGTCTTCACTCATTTGCAAGTGTTGGCAGCTGCCTGCATTTTCCAGTATGATACCAAGTCTCCTAGAGACCAGAAGGGTCAAATAGATGCTTGACACACTGCTTTTGAAGCTTTGTGGACCCCTGATATAAGATCGGGGGGAAAGGTCGCCAAGATTTTCCAGAGAAGGACCCTTTTTTCCCTTGCCTTGAAGTCTTAAAGATTCAAGTATGTATGTGAATATGATTTGGGTAGCAGGAAACTAAAAAGGATCTTTTCGTTACACAGTGCTGTGCTATAGTTGTCTTCTACCAGCTAGCTCACAAGAACAGAGGGTTACACTTTAAGGAATTCTGAGATGGTTGTTAAAACACAGCCCGTAAGTCAAAATTAAATTATACAAACTTACCATTAAATCCACATATTACACATAAATGTAATAAATATTTGAAACTAATCACTTCCTAATTATTTTATGACATTTTATTAAGAAATAGCTCTCGAAGCTATTTATTTCTGTCATATCTGGATATTGGAAATACTATGTAATGGCGTGTTACTGTGCGTCTATTCCCAACTCCACTCCAGTAACAACATCATGTTGGTAATTTGAAATCAGTGCGGGTGGGATAAAAATCAATGAGCACCAAAAATCAGGTCTTTTTTTTTTTTTAATCAGGTCTTGTTCATGGTTTTGTGGATCATCTAGGCTTAATGTGATAAAAAACATGTTACTAACATAGATTACACTTAAAAGTGTCATCCTGTAGCCACTACATTGTGAATCACACCCAAAAATGAGGAAATATCCTTCCAGAGTATTCTAAAACGATTATCCAATTCAGCAGAGAAGTCATATCATTGACAACCAAGGTAAGTTGTAACATACATCTTCCTGCTTCCTTCATCTTACTCCTTAACCTACAGGAAAATAACATTCATATCAGACTACACTTGTTCATCCATTGCAACCATCGGTTGGCTAAAGATGCAAGGGTCTGGCAGAAGTCATGGAAAAGTGTTTTGCCAAAATTGGCGGTCAAGATGGAATTTATCATAAAGTGTATCATACATTTTGTTACTTGTAAATTGTGTGATATACATCCTTCATATCAGCAACATTTCTAAAAAAAAACACGTATATACACATACCCATTTTTGGAGAGCCAGTTGTTAAACATTTACCAGCACACCACTCCTTATAGGTTATTAAAAAGTGTCATATAAAGCTCACAGTCCTGTAGCAACACTAACAATAAAGTTATATGAAAGGCAAGCTGTATGAAGGAGAATACTTGAGGAATGAAAAGAGAGCTTGAGCTCTATTAAAGGTAGCTAAGCTGTCTTGCGCTAAAGCAAGGAGCCCATCCAAGGGTCTGCCACAGCTCTGGGGAGGCCCTTTAACCACACTCGGTTGTCTGATTTCCACATTTAGCACATATTTCTCTCATCATACTCCAATACCAAATATGCACCAGCTCTCACCTTTACTGACTGAGGTGCTGGTCCCACTGTCTTCATCCTTTTTCTTCTCCGACATCTGTTTCAGAAATACACAGATCAGTAATAGCAATCTCAGTTGGTTGTTTTTCACTTACATAAAACACTGTTGCCCTAGATTCTTGGACAATGTCTAATTTTAAACATTCAGTACAATTCAATAAATTCTTATTGAGTTCCTATTATAGTGATCCTCTTGTCTGCTGCCCACTGGAAGACCAGGCTTTGATAGCAGAGTCTGCCAAAACGTTTTGAACCAAACCAAATGGAACAAAGACTTGAGAGAAAAAAATACTGATGAGGATCTACGGGTTATAAAGTTTTCCCGTACTCACAATGTAAAGAAATATCATTTAAACATCATTTAAAAACAGATTTTATAGTACTGGGATTCATTTTTAATTACTTTGTAAAGGACATTTTATCAGGTCACCTTTTTTGTAACCCTTGAAATCTTTACCAGAGTTCATAAACTCAATATCTCCTAAGTCTTTCAGAAACTTTCCTCCAAAATGCAACCATAACATATTATCTGTGAGTGTGGCAACAAAAAAGAAATGGATTTCTTTGAACTGTTTCAATTTCAAATATCCTAGCCCAATACTCCATAAATAAATTTGTCCCATTGTTCAGATCAGTGTCCCATTTTTTGATGCTGAACATGATTTTGCTAAAATATAAATATAAAGCAACTCTTTCAAAATACATCAAAACTTTAGAAATACTCATAACACTTTTGACACATAATAATTCTTACTAGGAATCTATCACCAGGAAATAACCCTCAAAGAGAGAAAACTTTGTGCACAAAAATAAGCTCAGTGTAATTAGGATAATATAAAATTCAAAAATCAAAGTAGGCAATGGTTAAATTATGGTACAATCATAATATATAGTTGTACAAATTATTATAAGAAAAGCATGTCTCAACATGAGGAAATACACGTTATACTATTAAGTTAAAAATCAAGATGCAAATTTGTATATGCAGTATAATCACTAGCTAGCTAAAAATATGAAAAGACTTTAAACAATGTAGACAAGTGTTAGCAATGGTTGACTGTGAGTGAAACAGTGACATTTTTCCTTTTAACTTTTTTTTTTTTAAAGATTTTATTTATTTATTATTTGAGAGAGAGAATGAGAGACAGCACAAGAGGGAAGAGGGTCAGAGGGAGAAGCAGACCCCCCACCGAGCAGGGAGCCCGATGCGGGACTCGATCCCGGGACTCCAGGATCATGACCTGAGCCGAAGGCAGTCGCTCAACCAACTGAGCCACCCAGGCGCCCCCTTTTAACTTTTCAGGTTGTCTACAATTGGGGAAAAAATGAATTTTTATAGAAAGTCAAACTCCCTTTGGGTTGAAAATGCCATACGTGGGTATTCGTAACTACAATCGAGGATCCTTGGCCCATTCTTTTCTTAATATCTGATCTCTACAACAGCAGGTAAGTATCTTTAATGAGGTGCCTCTCTGCTTTTTGGGTTACTGCAAACATTCTCTGAAAACCTTAAGAGTAGAAACCTCTTTTGAGATATCTCTCTTTTAACAATGATTGGGGGGGAGGCTTATTTTAAATTTAATACTTATAGAGTTAATTATTAAATGATTAGAAGTTTATCCACCTAAAAGTTCATAGTAGTTGGTTATTTCCATGTAATCTGGAGCGTTTTTTTCTCATTTTTTGTACTTTCCTATAATTTCCACGTTTTCTATAATGCATACTTTTGTAATGGGCAGGGAGAAATGTTTAAAAACATTTATTAGGTTTACATCATTTTTACGGAAAGCTTCCATATTTGACTTGATGTCAAATCAAAATATAATCCCCAAATCAAAAGATTTTGCATCAAGCTAAGTGGAATCGCACGAACTGTGGTTACCAAAAGCATTTTATTAACTATCTGTGTGTGACTCAGTGAGTGAAAACATCAGCAGGGCCTGCCCTGAGGAGTAGGCGAGAACAGTGGAGAGATCTAGGTATGGCTCTGCCTTGAGCCATGGTACAGGTCTGCAGTTTTAACAATTCACTTGACACCTCCTAAAGCTCAGTTTCCACATATGCAAAATGAGAAGCTTGGACCAGTATTGTTTGGAAAAATACCAGCACTAGAAGTCTGAATAAACACTAAACAAACATATAAGCTAAATATAGTATTTATAGTGTCTGAAAGCAAAAGGGTGAATGCATCTTAAAGAGTGGCAAATCCAGAGGAAATCAGTGTGCTTCACATTTGAGGATAATTACCACCACATTTCCATCACGCTTTTACCATTACTTCAAGGTTTGTAAATAAAGGCTCATAGTTTAGCAGAGAAAATGAAGTTCAAAGTGAAAGAAAAATTCCATCCTCCTTGACTAGCTCTCATATGGTTCTCAGATTTCAAATCTGGGACCCTTCACAAGAAGCAGTTCAGCCGATTGTAACTGCCATAGGGGTACAAAGTGAAAGACAAAACCTCTAAGATAATTAAGGTTTTAATCAGCACTGAATAGATTTAATTCAACATTTCAGCTATGCTTTGAAGCAAATGAATTACATGGCAGGAAACCTGGGTCTATTTCTCCTCCATCACTAACCACTTGTGTGACATTGGACAAGTCACTTAATTTCTTTGGGTCTTATTTAAAAAAAAAAAAAAGGAGGGATACTGGTATCTTACTTGCCTACAAAAAGGAGGCTGGACTGCATGCTGTCTTAGGTCCTTGAAGCTCGGGCTCTATGATTCCAAAGAGCTGATGCAAGCAAAGGAGCAGAAGAATAACTTAGACCTCTTAAGTGGTGTTCATGATGAAATTGCCAGGAATCAATTTCAATTTTTTTGTTAATTTTCTAAAGTAGCTTTTCTGGCCAATCCAGACAAATTCAATATACTCAGCTAGGGAGTCTAGGACACATATAAGGGATCACTATTTTAAATCTCCTTTTGGCTAAGTATCTACTTTAAGAAGCATTTAGACTTTAGATGGAACTTCTTCTTAGGGGGAAGACATGGTGAGGGGAAGAGTCTTTGATTATTATAATGGAACCCAGCTGGCATAGACATAACAAAACTCCTCCTTTCCATCTAGAGTTGATGCAGCACTCAAGTCTAGCTGACCATTGCCAGGCCAGCGCTCCGGCTGTAATGCCAAACGATGGTGGTTTGATTAATCATCAGCCTGGTATTAATGGCCAGCAAGGACTCCATGTCAGCAATTTATAAGAGCTCAGTTACTCATAATATGTTGGAGATTCACAGTCCTGAAAAACTGGGCTATCTCATTCCTAAGAGGATGGCATTTTCTTCTGCTAGTAGGTGGTCTAAAGTGGTGACTTTTGTTCTGTTTAGTTTAGTTGAGTTCTGCATCTTATCTTTCAGGAGAGTACATTGCTTCATTCTAAAAGCTCCCAAATCCTACAACATGTATTCTATAAATATGACAACTTTTGTATCTTTGATTAGAATTACGTGGCTACAAAAGGAATTTGGAGGTCATTTACCAGTAGGGAAGTTTATCCCAGCATTACACAGGCTATGGACAAACTGCAAACAACCTAAATGTCTCAGAATTGCAGATTTGTTATGGTGCAACCACAAGGCAAAATTATGCAGTCATTAAGAGTGCTGCTGTGTGAATATGATTTGAGGAAGTGTTACAATATAATATTAAGTTTTTAAAAAGCAGGATATGAAAATATATACAATGCAATACCAACCATGTAAGATCAAAGAGAGATTGAGAGAAATATACGGAGATAGAGAAAAAGACAAAAAAACTAGAATATTACTCCAAAATATTAACAACGGCTATCTCTAGGAAATAGGATTACAGTAGTTTAAATTTTCTTCTTCATCCTTTTCTGTATTCTTGGATGCTCTAGAACGAGATTGCATTATTTTTAAAACTAGAAAACAAACTTTTAAAAAAGTAGTTTGATCGAAGTAAAGTGAATTTATTTTATGGAAAATCCCCTATGATAGAGTAAACATATTATTTTAAATGAAATAGGATATCCTACCCAGACAGAAGCCCGAGAGAAGAACATCAGGACCAATATAATGACAAAATACCAAAGCAGGAAGTTCCCTATTGCCCCGCAAGAGTCATCCTTCCGGCATTCATATTCCTGACTTGGGATGGTAAAACTTAAAGGTATGGGGGGAGGATCCACCTCCCAAAATAAGGAAAAAAGGTCTCCCATGATGGCTTCTTGCTTTGAAAATAAAGCATGCTCAAAAGAATGAAGATGACCGAGAAGTACTTCACTCCATGTATATGACAATTTCCTTGGCAACCTATTGTGACATACACTTCAGTAACTGTGACAGGAACTGACAAACACTTCTTGGATTTCTAAGTTTTTGGAAGATTTACCTAAATTATTTCTATGAAAGTTTATGGTATTTCCCCCATACATCAAAAGGGTGCACTCTACCTTAATCTTTTTTTATTTTCCTGAAACTTGTACATACTGTATTTTCTTTAAATTTTAATGTCTGTAAAATCTAAGACTCTGAGGTATCCATTCTTTTTTTTTTCAGTCTCTTCGTATGTATCATATCACTGTAAATTGACATGCACACATCTAACATGTTATAGACTGAACTGCGTTCCCCCAAATTCATATGTTGAATGAATAACCCCCAATTTGACGATAACCAGAGATAAGGCCTTTAAAGAGATAATTAAGGTTAAAGAGGTCATAAAGATAGGGCCCTAATCCAATATGACTGATGTCCTTATAATAAGAGAAAGAGACACCCCAGGGGTGTGTGGACACAGGAAAAAAAGGCCATGTGAGGACACAGAAGGCCGCCATCTTCAAGCCAAGGAAGAGGCCTCAGGAGAAACCAATTTTGCTGGTGCCTTGGTCTTGGACTTTCAACCTGCAAAACTGTGAAAAAATAAATTTTTGTTGTTTAAGCCACCCAGTCTGTGGTATTTTTTATGGTAACCCTTGCAAACTAATACATAATGCCAGTTAGCAAAACACTATATATAACAGTGTTCCTTCTTAAGCCTTCAATAAGTGCACAGTAACTTAAGGACATTAAGAGAGGAAATAAAGATGTGTCTGTTGTAGGGGTGCCTAGGTGGCCTAGTCTGTTAAGCCTCCGATTCTTTATCCCAGCTCAGGTCTTGATCTCAGGTTGTGAGTTCAGGCCCAGCTTGGGCTCCATGCTAAGCGCGGAGCCTACTTAAAATAAAGAGAAAAAAAAAGATGTGTCAATTTCTTAGGCAAGAGCTATGAGGTGGGGAGGAATCTGGTATTCTAATTTTGACTGTACACTGAAGCCCTTCACTTTGAACAATTTTCGAGTTAGTTCATCTCTGAATCTAAAACTAGAGCAAAACACCATTGCTGCTAAGGCATTCTTAAAAATTATTAAAATCACAGTTTTTAAAAATCTGTTAGATCTTTAAGAGCATAGCATACCTGCCGATTCCATTAATATGCAATACCACGAGGAAACTTAATTTTCTTCTATTTGACCTTAGGAGCATCTTAGGAAAAATTTTGGTCATTGACACGTACACGATATAACAATCCACTAGCTTATTGTGAAAAGGCGTGATGTTTTCATTAGGGTACCATTTCTCCACACCCCAATGGGCGGGTCCCCACGCCCTGCTCCTCGTGGCTGTTGGCCCTGTGCCTTAGGCCTGCATCTTCTCGTCCAGGAAGCTCGCCAGGAGCCTGCCAGTCTCACCCCCTCCAGGCTCGCCGTGCCCCTCCTCCTGCCCCTCTAGTGCACAGGTCGGCTGAACTCCTCCAGACACTAACCAGGGAACTCCACTTTTACAGCCCCGCGCGTGGCTCAGTGGCACAGTGTAGGCGTTTGTATTTGTTAAAAAAAAACAGACTGAACTCCCTGATGAGCCTTTTTCTCAGGGTTAGTAGTTCTTCCGAAGAATATGCAAGAAAAGTAACGACTGGATTTTTTTAAACCTCAAAACCACTAGCAACTTTAACACATTTGGGGCTTTCTTCCTACTGCCGCACCCCTTTTCCAAGGGTATTTAAGAATTTACATCGGGTTAGAACACTTATTTTTGTGAGAAATGCTTTGTTGTCGCTGATGGGTGTCTGGACACGTTACCACATACCCTACCCTACAATTAGCTACCCTGCTTAATAAAATCTGCTTAAAAATGTGAGTCCATAAATACCCTACGGAAGCTAAAATTATATTAATATATAGAAATTCAGCTTGTTACAATTATTACTTTTTACTGCGAGTTCAGAACTTGGTCTGAATTTTTGCTGCTCAGCTTTCTCCCCGCAGAAGAGTGGGAGCCACAAACACTAAAGCTGTTTCCCGGGTAACGCTCAGAGCTCTCATCCCTCCCCCACCCTCCTCTTCTCGCGAGAAGGTTCGTTCTTCCGGTAACTGTAGTCCCGCAAGCCGGTTGCCTTCTCCTTCACTCTTGGCTTCGCGCATGTGCAGTAGAGAGTGGCGCGAGCCAGCGGCTTTCGGCCGAAGAACATGGTGCGTGTTGGGGGTCATCTTTGTGCTTCCTAGACGTGGAGTCCACGCGGGCCGTGGGATTTCCGTGACTGTGGATCTGCCGAGGGTTCAGCCAAAGGGGGGTGTGGCCAGGCGTCCCAACACCTTTAGTGGAAGGACGAAAGAAGCAATAGGGGTTGCCAAAGTTTGTGCTGGGAGACCCAGGGAGGGAAGCTCTCGGGACTGGGAAGTTTTGACTCGCGGACTGGGAGGCGCGAAGGGTGCTGGTCTGTACTGTCTGAATACGACTCTAGATACGGGAGAGTCTTAGTTTGTCTGAGATGAGGCCTAGCGAAACAAAGGAAATATAAATCCCATGAGGACCCAAACTGCACACTCCCCAGTCGGTCTCGTCCCCTTCACACCATGAGTGTTCACCCTTACAAAACTTAAAATCTTACACTTAATCAGCAACACAAAAGAGGGGTCTCTGGCGTGCGACGGTCCCGAGTGCAGAGTTGTTTACGATGGTAGGCAGTTAATGGCTTCTGCGTGAAGATGTAAGAGGAGAGTCTTTAATGGCTTATAACTAATACGGAATATTTTCTCCCAAAGCTTGGTATTTTGAGTTTCTTAAATTAGCCCTTGGGCTAATCCTTGTGACATATTCCAAAAGCACAATACAGAATAATTGTAGATATAATCACCATCCTTTAAATACAAAATAAGACATTTTTATTCATTGGAAGTATTGTTCTCTGAAGTGCTGAGCCAGTACTCTGTTGATTACAGTATGATGCCAATAAACTTATAATTTAGCGTTCCCTTTTCATATAATAATAGTAAAATGTAAAGAGTTTTGGAAAGACATTTTAAAGATAAGGGGAAATGTGCAGTTTTTAGTTACTGTTATAAAGGACACAAGTTTCTTAAATGGAGAAGTGTTTTTTTGTTTTTGTTTTCATTAATTCCCGTGCTTTTTATTTTTTAATAGATGCAAGGGGAGACAAATCCTAGTGCTTCCCTCATTGACAGAACCATCAAGATGAGAAAAGAAACAGAAGCTAAGAAAGTAGTTTTAGCCTGGGGACTCCTAAATGTATCCATGGCTGGAATGATATATACTGAAATGTAAGTTAATTAGCCAAAAAAAAGTGAAACTTAAAGAAGCCAATGGTGGGTTCCACAGGTTTTGGTGTTTGGATTTGGGGTGTTTGTTGTTGTTGTTGTTTGTTTTTCGTGTTTTTTTAAGATTTTGAAAAGCCTGTCTAATTTTTTCAGGACTGGAAAATTGATTAGTTCATATTATAATGTGACATACTGGCCCCTCTGGTATATTGGTAAGTAATTAATTTTTACTCTGATTTAGATTTACTACCAATGAAAAACTGCATTCATATTTAATTCAATTTAGTATTCATTCCTGCATTCCATAAATATTCGAGTGTGTACTGTGTTCCAAAAACTGGGAATACAGCAGGAAGGGAACAAGGTCCCTGCCCTCGTGAAAGGAACTTTCTAGTAGAGGAAGCAAACAGTACAATTCCAGGTAATCATTGGAGTTCTGTGATGAAAAACAATGTTTGGTGGTGGTGATTTGTATTTGTTATTCTCTCTGAAATGCCTTCCCTACTTCCCTACCATTGCTCTTTCAAGAACAACCAGATTTCTATTCCATTGATGCCTTCCTCCGTTTCCTTGTTACTTCCTCTGTCTGCTTCACTCTGCTCTTCAGTAGTCCTGGGGTATGAAGAGTCTTTATGGCCATTGGAGTGAATTCCATAGTCTAATATACACATTAACCTGGAGTCTGTGATAGGGAGGTGGTGTGGCAAGGAGTTTTGGAATCTGCATACCTGAGGTGTAATCATGGGTTCAATAACTAGCTGTGTGTTCTTGCAAAAATCACTTGACTTCTCTAGTCAAGTGAAGGTGAAAATGTTTATTGTACAAGGTTGTAAGGATTAGTGATGATATTTTTTTTTTAAGATTTTTTGTTTTTAAGTAATCTCTATACCCAATGTGGGACTCGAACTCACAACCCTGAGATTGAGTCACATTCTCTACCTACCAACTGGGCCAGACAGGTGCCCCGATAATACTTTGAAATTCACTAGTAAATGTCCTATAATAAACATTTATGTAATAAACATTGTATATAGTAGACATTCATTAAATGGTAACTGTTATGAGGAATAAGAAGATAGTTTTCAATTTTGTTGTTAACTTGCTGAAATATGAAGAGTTTTTGTTCCCCCCTTTAGATGGTCTAACCCCCTTTTAAAAAAATAAAAATATTGTTCTTTTCCAGAGCTTGCCCTTGCATCCCTCTTCAGCCTAAACGCCTTATTTGATTTTTGGAGATATTTCAAATACACTGTGGCACCAACAAGTCTGGTTGTTAGCCCTGGACAGCAAACACTTTTAGGGTTGAAAACAGCTGGTAAGTGTTATATCTTTTGCAAAGGTGGGGGAAAGGTTGGCAATAAATCTTTCTCAATTTAATTTGCCCTTTTTATAGACTGAGCTGGAAGGGACTTCTAAGGCCATCTGGTTCAACTATATTAAGCAAGTGTATAATAAATTGTCTTAAGACCAATGATTATCATTCCTATTTGTATAAACTGAGTGGAAATAATATTCAACAGCCTCATGAAAGTTTGTTCCTTTGCTTAATTACAATTAAAATTAAATGACTAACTCTTACGGCATTGAAGCTAATCTCTTACTTTAAAATCTGTGGAAATGGTAAACAACTACTTTGTGTCCTTAGGTTATAATACGTTATGTAATTTAACAACCCAGTCACCCTATTACTTTCTCTTTTCTTGAAAAAGATTCAGTTCATTAAGTCTGTTTTTGTAGAAATTTTATTTATACATGCACACACATCTTTTATTCACTCACTCATTTATTTATTTGTTTGTTTGTTTGTTTATTTATTTATTCTTTCCTTCCTTCTAGTTGTACAGACTACTCCTCCACATGATCTGGCAGCAACCCAGATCCCTCCCTCTCCACCTTCTCCTTCAATTCAGGGTCAGAGTGTGTTGAGTTATAGCCCATCTCGTTCACCCAGTACCAGCCCCAAGTTCACCACCAGCTGTATAACTGGATATAGCCCTCAGCTGCAAGGTCTGTCATCAGGGGGCAGCGGTTCCTATAGCCCTGGAGTGACTTACTCTCCCGTCAGTGGTTATAATAAGGTAATGAATCCTTTCTCTTGGCCAGTCACATTATT
Source organism: Leptonychotes weddellii (assembly GCF_054177405.1). NCBI lineage: Eukaryota > Metazoa > Chordata > Mammalia > Carnivora > Phocidae > Leptonychotes > Leptonychotes weddellii. The sequence goes on from NC_138380.1 coordinate 19,842,613, forward strand.
TTAGTATGGGGAGCTACCTTGAAAATCAGCTCATGAGTCAAAACTCCTCATCTTCTCACTGAGAGAACTGAGGAACAGTGGATAATTGACTTGCCCAAATTGCCCGTTTAAGAGCCAAGAACAGAACCCAGATCCTGATACCTAGTCAGAAGTTCTTTATACTACATCCTAAAATGAAAGAAAAAAAATTAGCTTTCGCAAAGATAATGGACTCTGAGGGTCACCATCTAGAATCTTTTTTTTTTTTTTTTAAAGATTTTATTTATTTATTTGACAGAGAGAGACACAGCGAGAGAGGGAACACAAGCAGGGGGAGTGGGAGAGGGAGAAGCAGGCTTCCCGCCGAGCAGGGAGCCCGATGCGGGGCTTGATCCCAGGACCCTGGGATCATGACCTGAGCCGAAGGCAGACGCTTAACGACTGAGCCACCTAGGTGCCCCACCATCTAGGATCTTTCTGCAGGGTTTTTCAGACCAGTTGAGACTATGATAATTTTTTCCTTTAGTTTTTAAATTCATGTTTGCCCTCTTTCTTTGCTTGTTTATGTGAAACTTTTGTATATCCTTATACAATTTTAATGCTTTCTGGGACACGTGGGTGGCTCAGTCGGTTAAGTGTCTGCCTTCGTTCAGGTCGTGATCCCAGGGCTCTGGGGTCAAGTCCAGCATCAGGCTCCTTGCTTGGCGGGGATCCTGCTTCTCCCTCTGCCTGCTGGTCCCCCGCTTGTGCGTGTGCTCACTCGCTCTCTCTTACAAATAAATAAAATCTTTAAAAAAAAAACAAAACTAAATAAATAAATAAAATTTTAATGCTTTCATCATGTTGGATTACCTCCTAAGCTAAAAAGAGTTGTGTAGTTGGACTCTTGAGGATGGACACCCCTTTCAAAACGGATGAATAGAAACCTTCATTCCAACTCCCACAGTAAAGTGGGATATAGTTCTCATTTTTGGACTTGATAGAAGCAACATTGACAAAGTTGAAAGTATGACTCCTGCCTGAAGCATAAGAACATAAAAGGAGCAATAAAGAGATGGTCAGGGGCGCCTGGCTGGCTCAGTCAGTAGAGCGTGCAGCTCTTCATCTCGCAGTTGTGTGTGCGAGCCCCATGTTGTGTGTAGAGGTTACTTAAAAAAAATCAGGGGTGCCTGAGTGGCTCAGTTGGTTAAGTGTCTGCCTTTGGCTCAGGTCATGATCCCGCGGTCCTGGGATCAAGCCCCACATAGGGCTCCCTGTTCAGCGGGGAGTCTGCTTCTCCCTCTCCCTCTGCCTGCCACTCCGCCTGCTTGTGCTCTCTCTCTCTCTCTCTGTGTCAAATAAATAAAATCTTTTTAAAAAATCATTTAAAAGGTGGGGGGGGATGGTCACATTTTCAGATGCTCTCTCTATTTAGACTAACATCTCTATAGCTGCTAGTTAAATGAGGGATGTCTGGAAATGAAATCAACACACTGCCCCTTACTCTTTATATAATATTTCCTTGTAATGAAATTCCATACTACTGGTTACGTGATAATAATTTTGGCAAGTAGAATTTAGAACATTTTGTTCAAGTTAAATATTATGAGGAAATGTGTATATAGTGATAATTCATAACCCATAGGTAAATATGACTTGTAAAAATAGCTTTTATTTTCATGAGAAAAGAAAAATCACTCATAGTCTTACCACCCAAACATAATTTCTGTTTAATGGCTACTTAATACTCATCTAGTGGAAATACCATAGTTTACTCTTGAATAAGTAAGTTATTTTTATTTCCTAGAAACTATTACTAATCTGTACTAAATAACTCTTTACATAAAGTTGGTAACATTGTTTAATTATCTTTTTCTACTAGATTGTAACCTCAAGTACAGGATTGTGTTTTTTATTCATCTTTGTTTTCTTAGCCCAGTGTATGGAATATAGATGCTATATAAGTATTTGTTGAACCAAATTACTACTTTGGAAAAGTTAATGAAATAGAGTAATTATTTTTCTAGGGAAGAAATGCCAAGATTGACTAAGTAGAAAACCTAAATAAATACAGAAGAAAAATTTTAATCAAATATATCTGCAGAATATATTAGAGCCCTGAAATTTTGCTTCTGAGTTCTTTTAAATTTTCAAGAAACCAGTTACTTTTAAACTTTTGATTATTGAAGTTTTCAAACATACCTGTTACCCATCTTCAGTAGTTACCCACATTCTTCGAGTGTATGGACAGCTAATTCTGATCCAGTAAAACATATTAAAAGCCTAAATTCTATAGTCAGAAAACTGGATTGAAATCCTGGTAGGATCTTGAGTGAATTAACCTAACCTCTCATGTCCACAATTAGTACAGTAGTAATATTTACCTATTATTGAGAGGATAAGATAAGGTAATATAAAAAAAATAAAAATAATAAAATAAAATAAGGTAATATATATTGTGCATAAAATATGCCCCTTGAGTAGGAATAAACCAGTCAATGGTTTATTAGCCCAATATGGTTTATTTAGCCCAAATATCATCATAGCATATGTAAGGATTCTTTTTTAAATAGGCTCCACCCCCATAAGAGAAATCAATGTGGAAGAGGATTAACATTTTTATTTTAAATCAGCATTAAACTAAAAGATTTTTTAATCCTTGATTTAAGGCAAGCTAATATAAATTGATAATGAAACCCCAGTAAAAATAATTATCGATGTACTGGAGTAGATATTTAATAAAATAGGTAATACAGGGACCAGTAATTGTATTTTTAAAGTGTTTAACTTCGTAAGTATAAGGAAACACAAGCTAAATGTAAATTTTTAAAAATTCTTCTATATCAAATAAACGTTTTAAAGTAGTAATGCTGATGGATATATACCAAAATAGGTCCTTCTATCAACTTTCTTCTGAATTGTACTTAGTATAACATTTTCATTTAATAGAATGAGAATATGTATTTAAATGTTCATATGCTTTGACCCAGTCATTTATGTTCTAGTAATCTCCTGAAGGGCATCCTCAGAAATTAAGATTTATGTACAAAGATGTTAATCATAACATTATTTACAGTGGCCAAAAATTATGTAGACAGTTCAAATGTCTCGAATAAGAGAATATAAAAATAAATTATGGTATATTTGTACAATGAAATATTACACAGCCAGTAAGAATATTTATAAAGGATTTTTATAGGAAAATTTTAATTTTAAAAAAAACAGTGAGGGGACACTTGGGGTGCTCAGTTGGTTTCTGCTTGGGAGTCTGCTTGAGATTCTCTCCCTGTCCCTCTTCCACTACCCTTTGCCACCTACCCCTGCTCCTGCATGCACATGCTCACACGCTCTGTCTCCATCTCTAAAATAAATAAATCTTTAAAAAATTAAAATTAAAAAAATGAAGTTATAAAGCTAAACAGTATTATCTCAATTATGTAAAAGGAGAAATATACTGATATAGCTGTGTACATTTAAAGATTTGAACATAAAATATGAAAGGGGATTGTATTATCTCTAGGTTGTGGAGTTAAGAGTATGACTTACTTTCTTCAAACTTTACATTTTTTAAAACATGCATATATTGCTTTTTTAAAAAACAGACTTTTTTTTAGAATAGTTTTAGGTTTGTAGCAAAACTGAGAGGAAGGTACAGAGACATGTTGTATACCTTTTGCCCCCACACAGGCATAGCCTCCCCCCAGCTATCAAAATCCCCCACCAGAGTGGTACATTTGTTACAATTGATGAACCTACATTGGAACATCATTATCACCCAGAGACCATAGTTTACTTTAGGGCTCACTCTCAGTGGTGTGCATTCTGTGGGTTTGGACAAATATATAGTAACACGTATCCACCATTATTGTATGGTATCATAACAGGGTAATTTCATTGCCCTAAAAACCTTTTGTGCCCTACCTATTCATCCTCCCCAGTCCCTGGCAACTACTGATCTTTTTACTTTCTCCATAGTTTTGCCTTTTCCAGAATATCATATAATTGGAATCATACAGTGTGTAGCATTTTCAGATCGGCTTCTTTCAGTTAGTTATGTGCATTTAAATTTCTTCCATGTCTTTTCATGGCTTTGATGGGTCACTTCTTTTTTTCTTTTTTGGAAGAGAATGCTCGTGCACGAGTGGGGAGGTGTAGTGGGCAGCGAAGGGATGAGGGTGAGGGACAGAGAGACTCTTAAGCAGACTCCATGCCCAGCCTGGAGCTGACTTGGCTCTGTGGGACTTGATCTCATGGCCCGGAGATCATGATCTGGGCCAAAATCAAGAGTTGGATGCTTAACCAACTGAACCACCAAGGTGCCCCATATTTCATTTCGTTTTATGCTGATTAATACTCCCTTGTCCAGCTGTACCACAGTTTATTTACCCATTCACCTACTGAAGGATGTCTTCATTGGTTCCAGGTTTTGCCAGTTACAAGTAAAGCTGCTGTAAACATCTGTATGCGGGTTTTTGTGTAGACATAAGTTTTCAACTCCTTTGGGTAAATACCAAGGAGCACAATTGCTGATCATATGCTAAGTGTAGTTTAGTTTTGTAAGAAACTGCCAACTGTCTTCCAAAGTGGCTGCGTATACGTTTTGCATTCCCGCCAGCCGTGAATGAGGGTTCCTGTTGGTCCACATCCTCACCAACATTCAGTATTGTCATGGTTCTGGATTTTGGCCATTCTAATTACTTTTTGAAAGTCAAAAACCAAAACAGAAATAAATTTCAATAAAGAAGAAGTTCTTTTATTTTGTATAGTTGGCAAGCTGTAGTCCCTCTGCTTCTTCTCCGTACCCTGCTACTGTTGGACCAGCGGAGAGCAGTGGATTGAGGTCTCGCTACCGGTCTTCACCCACCGTCTATAATTCCCCTACTGACAAAGAAGACTACATGACAGACCTACGAACTTTGGATACTTTTCTTAGAAGTGAAGAAGAGAAACAGCATAGAGTTAAGCTGGGTACGTATATATATTTTTAGTTAGATCTAATGTACCTATTTTTGGTGTTACTTTACATTATCCTTAACTCACTATGTTCAGTATTTTGATACCTGTCCATAAATGTTTCTTTTTTACTAATATACCTTGTATAGCCTAGGAGAGAAATACATTTTGTTTTTATATTTTGTATAGTTAGAATTAAGCTCACCAAATTTAAGAAGTAAAATATAGCTGAACCGAGAGATCTTGAACTTTTCATCCACATTAAGATTGAAAGCTTTTTCATATAATGTAAGTTATACTTTCTATTTAAAAGTTGAGGCTATCAAATGTTTTTACAGCAGTGCATAGCAAAGCTTATTGAAGCGATAGCTGTCTCCTTTGGTCCTTGGAAAGACTGGTGTGGCGGAGAGAGAACGGATTTACTCTAGAAGTGCTGCTGTTTTTTAGAACATTTTTGAACTTGTCTTTGGTTTACTTTGGGAAACAGTGTTAGCAAATCTTAATCTATTTGGAGTGGATTTGATTATAACAAAGTCAATTATTTGAAACCAAATTAGGTTATTGAGCCAAGTAATGATTTTTTCCCCTCGGGAACTTTCACAGAAAGCACATTAGGTGCTAAAGCATGACCACAATGAGGAAGTCAGTTATTGGACCATGGCTCTTTGTGTCACTTGAAATCTCTCCATTGATTTTTAATTTAATTTTGCCTGAAAGTGCCAGAAACGTCAAAGAAACAAATCAATATTATCTTGTTATTTGTTGATGCATACTTTTTTTTCTTGTTAAATTTTGAAATATTTCAAGTTTACTGAAAATTATAGAGTATAATGCAAAAAACAACCTAGGTTGTTCCCTCTACAAATCTTTGTCTTATTGAGATATTTTCTGGGTTCCGTTTTTTTTCTTCTTTGATCCTTTGGAGTTATTTAGAAGTGTTGTTATTATTGCTTAGAAGAAGTATTAGTGATTGGTGTTGCTTTTCATTTCCAACATATGAAATGAAGGCTTGGTTATCTTTTATTTTTCCCCTAAGTGAATTGTGCTACAGCTAGAGATTGTGAACTGTACCCTGTCAGTTCTTTGGTATTTCTTAAGACTTGGATTTAGGCCTGCTGTGTGATCACTTTTTATAAATGGTTCTCAGTAGGGGCGCCTGGGTGGCTCAGTTGTTAAGCGTCTGCCTTTGGCTCAGGTCATGATCCCAGGGTCCTGGGATCGAGTCCCACATCGGGCTCCCTGCTCAGTGGGAAGCCTGCTTCTCCCTCTCCCACTCCCCCTGCTTGTGTTCCCTCTCACTGTCTCTGTCAAATAAATAAATAAAATCTTAAAAAAAATAAAAAATAAATAAATGGTTCTCAGTATATTGAAAATAATGCATAGTCTCTAAATACTGGGCTCCATATTTGTTCATTGAACCAAACTTCTTGAAGGTGTTCTTAAAGTCTTTATATTATTAATCTTCATCCACTTGATTAGTTAGTAAGAAAGTCCATTAAAAGCTCCCACTGATTGTCTTCCATTAAATGTCTTCTTGTAATTCTGTCAAATTTGCTAAATATGTAGGAAATTATGCTAAGTGCATATAAATTCAGGATTGTTAATATCATTATGGTCAATTATTCCTTTTATCTTTATCTCTTAAGCTTTTTGCCTTCGAGTCTATTTTCTCTGATATTAACACAGCTGAACTAATTTTCTTTTGGTTAGTGTTTGCCTGGTATATTTATGTCCATCCCTATACTTCTAACTCATTACCTGTAGGTTTTAGGTAATTTAGTATTTTGTATAAATTAATTTGTAAATAATAAGTATTTTTGTAAAGAGCTGCTTTGAGGCTGTGTAAGTATCCTCTTCCTCATCATATTTGACTTAGTAGCTTTAACATCCTTTTAAGTTTCTTTTCAAAATTGATTGTTACTATGTTGGTTCTCATAGTGGCTTTCTAATTCCAGCATTCCTTCTTTATTATTCCCTTTAACATTTTCAAACGTCTTTTGTGATAAAATATGCATAATATTTACCATTTTAACCATTCCTAAGTGTATATAATTCAGTGGTGTTAAGTACATTCACATTGTCATGCAGCCACCTTTTACATTTATTTGTTGGCATTCTGTTGTGAGATAGAACTTTTTCTTCTCCCCGGTCATGTCATTTATTTTGTTGGCTAGATGGTCTCAGATGTGGCTAGTGGGATCCTCTGGCTTCTGTTTTGTTTGTTTGTTGTTGTTTTGTTTTACTTTCTAGCACCAAAAGATATTTCAGGCTCCTCTTGTACTTTCCCTGGTTAACTAACTCTGGAGTCAGTCTGTTTTTCCAAGGGGCCATGATTGCTTTTAGTGGAGAATGATATTTAGAAATTAATGTCTGGGCACTGGATATGTCAGTGATGATGGGACATCATTACTCTGGGTTCTCTCAAAGGACAGCTAGGAATATATGCGCATGCGCGCGCGCGCGCGCGCACACACACACACACACACACACCTATATATATTTCTGTATCTGTCCATCTATATATATTAAAAACCATGAGTTCATACTAATACCTCCAATTCCAATCCAACTATACAGGGTTTATTCCAGCCTCCTCCCTTTTCATATTTGTAACTCCTTTCTCCAATAATAAGAAACCAGGCACTCACATTTACTTTTTCTCACACATTTTTTTGCTGACTGGCCACTTCATCCTTCATTAGTTTGCACACATCTCCTAAGAACATGAACATTTTCCTTTCTAACTACAACATAATTATCATATTTAAGATACTAATATTATTCATAATCACATTTCTTCCCGTTGACCCAATAATGGCCTTTGTAGCCTTTTTTTTTTTTTTTTTTTTACTGATGCAGGATCATGACATTTACATTTGAAGAGGTCAGCCTAGTTGTTTTTTCAAATTTGGATTTGTGTGGTCATTTTTCATTATTAGATTAGAATTGGTTTAAATACAATTTTTTGGCAAGAATACAACTTAGGTGGTGGTGTGCTCCTTTCACCATATATCAGGAAACACATCCCTGTACCATTTTGTCCTTTTATTGGTAACATTAAATTGGATCACTTGGTCAAAATGATGGCAACCTTGGCTTTCCCTTTTGTAATTAATAAATAATCTGTAGTGTGATACTTTGCATCTTGTGAATCCTGTTTCCCTAGTCACCTTTCACTGAGTGGTTTTAGCATCCATTGATGGTCCTCTCCCAAATGAGTTAATGCAGTAGTGGTTGCAAAGTGGAGACTTTCTATTTTTTTTTTAATTAATTTATTTGAAAGACAGCAAGAGTGAGAGACGGAACACAAGCAGGGGGAGTGGGAGAGGGAGAAGCAGGCTTCCCACGGAGCAGGGAGCCTGATGCGGGGCTCGATGCGGGGCTCAGTGCGGGGCTTGATCCCAGGACCCTGGGATCATGACCTGAGCCGAAGGCAGACGCCTAACGACTGAGCCACCCAGGGGCCCCTCAAAGTGGAGACTTTCTAATACTTTCATTTCTTCCACATTTAGTAGTTTGGCATTCTTCTGTTTTACCCCTCACCTCACAGTTTGTTTGTTTTAGCCAGTTTGCACTGATGGTTGGTTCTTCCTTCAGTAAGCAGTGTCTAACTTGCTGTTTAACTCACTGAGTTTTTTAATTTGTTGTGGGTGGTTTTTTTTTTCTTCCAGTTTTCAAGGTTTTACTTGGTTCTCTTTCAAATATGCATGATTTGTTTTGGGAGTATCCTGTTTTGTTCTTATGTTTTCAGTTCTTTTTCCTGTCTCAATCACTTTTTTTTTTTAAGATTTTATTTATTTATTTGACAGAGAGAGACACAGCGAGAGAGGGAGCACAAGCAGGGGGAGTGGGAGAGGGAGAAGCAGGCTTCCTGCCAAGCAGGGAGCCCGATGCAGGGAGCCCGATGCGGGGCTCGATCCTGGGATCATGACCTGAGCCGAAGGCAGACGCTTAACGACTGAGCCACCCAGGCTCCCCTCTCAATCACTTTAAACATAACTTTTTAAAAGCTTCTGTCCAGGGGCGCCTGGGTGGCTCAGTCGTTAAGTGTCTGCCTTCGGCTCAGGTCATGATCCTAG
>NC_138380.1:19852102-19988223 GCF_054177405.1 Leptonychotes weddellii
TTCTCTCTCTCTCTCAAATAAATAAATAAATAAAATCTTTTTAATAAATAAATAAATAAAATAAAAGAATTATTTGAGAAATGCTTTGGAATTATGTATGTAAAATCTTTGCCTTGTTTCTTCCTAGTGGATCAATGAGACAATATTAGTGCCATTGGTACAAGAGATCGAGTCTGTGAGCACACAGATGAGACGAATGGGCTGTCCTGAGCTTCAGATAGGAGGTATGTGAAAATAGAGCCCAACATTTGATTTACCATCAGTGAATCTGCCAAGCAGAAATTTTCTTTTTGTACTGGGCTATTTAACAACTTTGTTATCTTGAGGTGAAGACAAAACTAAATGTCTCTAATATATATATTTTCTAATAAAAGTTTTATTGAAATAGAATTTACTTACCGTACAGTTCACCCATTTAAAGTCTACAGTTTAGAGGTTTGGGTTGTGCAACCACAATCAATTTTAGAGTATCTCATCGCCCAGAAAAGTAACCCCATATACCCCATTTCCCCCATCACCCATTCCCCAGCCCAAGGCAACTACCAATTTAGACAGACCCATTCTGGGTATTTCACATAAATGGAATCTTACAATCTGTTGTCATTTGTGACTGGCTTCTTTCACTTCACATGTTTTCAAGGTTCATCCGTGTTACAACATTTATCAGTACTTTGTTTCTTTTTATTGCCAAATAATATCCTATTATATTGATCTATTGCATTTTGTTTACCCATTTAGCAGTTGATTGACATTTGGGTTGTTTTCACTTTTTGTCTATTATGAATAATGCTGCTATGAACAGTTGTATACAGTGTTTGTGTGGACATACGTTTTAACTTTCTCTAGGAGTACAGTGGCTGAGCCATATGGTAACTCCATGTTTAACTTTTTGAGGAACAGCAGACTCTTTTCTAAAGCAGCTGTACCATTTTACATTCCCACAAACAATGTATGAGGGTTTCAGTTTCTCACATCTTCACCAATACTTATCTGTCCTTTTTATTATAGTTGTCCTAATGGGTGTGAAATAGTTTCTCATTGTGGTTTTGATTTGCATTTTCCTGATGACTACTGATGTTGGGCATCTTTTCATGTGCTTATTGGCCGTTCATACATCTTCTTAGGAGAAATATCTTTTCAGATCCTTTACCATTTTTAAATTGGATCATTTGTCTTTTTTATCATTGAGGTGTTCTTTATATATTCTAGATACAAGTTCCTTATCAAATATTAATTCCAAGTTGTACAAAGCATAAAGAATGTGTAATAATGCTAATTTAAAATCACCTATTTTCAACTCTCTTACCTGCAAAAAAATAAAACTGTTAAGGTTCCATACAATTTGCCTAAAATACCATAACTTATTTAGTGTTAAGTAATTAGATTTCAAAATAAGTAAGGAATATCAGTGTGATGTGCTTTTTAAAAAGAATGACATTGCTTTGTGACTACAAATGCACTATATACTATGTTCATTGTAGAGAGGCTGGAAAGTAGAGACAGAAGTACACAAAGAAAAATATTACCCAAAATTCTGCTTCCAGAGAGAAATCACTATCAATTTTAAGTCACAACCAGTTATTATTTTTGGTTATGATACTAACTATATATATGTAACTATATAAGTGTATGTATGTGTGTGTGTATATATATATATAGTATATATACTAATATATATATAGTCACATACTTATATATAATATTGGTATATACAATATATATTTTAGTATGTATATAATATATATGTTAGTGTGTGTATATCTCTCAATTGTATGTTATACCATAATTTAAGAACATTAAAATTTAAAAGTATGTATTTAGGAGTTGAGGGAATATGGTACATATATGTACATCTAATTAAATTGGGGTCATACTGTTTTGTTGCCTACTTTTACCCCCCAGTTTTTCTATTTTGTTAAATATTCTCCAGTACTGTTTTTGGTGGCTAGATTGTATTTCTTTTTTGTATGTGTAATATGTTGTATTTAACTGATCTTTATTATCTAAAATGTAGGGTTTTTGCCCTTTACTGTTATTAGTAATGCTGTGAGTAAATATCCTTTTATCTAAATCTTTGTGTACATTTGTAATTATTTCTTAGGGATAATTTCTCAGAAGTGGAGTTAGTTCAGTAGGAATAAATACATTAAGGCTTTTGATGTACATAACCCTTTGAAAAGCTTCTACCAGTTTATCCTCTAGCAACCATGTCACACAGAAGAATGCCTTTTTCCCAACGTTGAGTATTACTAGTAAGGTTAGACATTCTGAAAATTTCTGTTGGTTTATTAATTGCTTTGTACAGTTGTCTTTCATGATAAGAGAAATCACTGTCATAAAAAGTTTGTGCTTATCAGTGGTGTAACAGGCAACTTCTTCTCAACCTGATTTTGAAAGCTCTCGTGTAACTTTTTATGCATACCCCACAAAAATATTTTGTGTATTAGCTGTTTATAGATTTGTCAGGCTGGATTTGGCTGCTGCTTTTGGACTGTGTGTTCATGTGGTATCTGTGTTTATAAATCTGGCCACCGTGCCAGAAATGATAAAAAGAAATTGTAAGTAAAGTGTAGATAATGCAAATTGTTAAACTGTTATTGCTTTCATTTATTCCTTCAACATCTGTGGAGGAAAGAGCATTTTAAGTTCTTTTAGAACCCACATGAAGAATAATCTGTCCGGTGTGTTTTATTTTTAACAGAGGCTAGTATTACTAGCTTGAAACAAGCTGCGCTGGTCAAAGCTCCTCTCATTCCAACTTTGAATACAATTGTGCAGTATCTAGACCTTACACCAAATCAGGAATACTTGTTTGAAAGGATCAAAGGTAACTAGTAATTTGAAGAGGAAAAAATTTCACTGCTTTGAGATTTTGTAAATAAAAGTAACAAGGAGGGGTGCCTGGGGGGCTCAGTGGTGACGGCTCGGTTTCGGTTCAGGTCAAGATCTCACGGTCGTTGAGATCAAGTTCCTCATTGGGCTCTGCACTGAGTTTGGAGCCTGCTTAAATTCTCTCTCTCCCTCTTCCGTTGCCCCCCCCCCAACTCACACACTCTCTCTCTCTCTCTCTCTCTCAAAAAAAAAAAAGTAACAAGGAAAAAAAATTTAAGTATTACTAAGTATCTTATATTTTATAAATATATATTTAATTATGGCTTAATTAAGTCTTGAACAACTTTTGGTTTTTATATTTCATATGCTTAAGAATTGTCAAAACGGGACACCTGGGTGGCTCAGTTGGTTAAGCATCTGCCTTTGGCTCAGGTCATAATCCTCAGTATCCTGGGATCGAGTCCCAGTGTTAGGCTCCCTGCTCCGTGGGGAGCCTGCTTCTCCCTCTGCCCCTGCCTGCCGCTCCCCCTGCTTGTGCTCTCTCTCTCTCAAATAAATAAAGGAATTGTCAAAATGATATCGTTAGCCTTGAAAATACTAATGTTATTCTATATAGGGAAACTTAAATATGAGCTACATGGGCTCAAGTAAATACTTCACTCATTTGCTACTCTTTTAACTACCAAAAATGGATACCACTGTGACATTCTTCATAGTTTCAACATGCTGATCCTTCTTTCTCTCAATTCTTGTAATTCATATTTAATATGTTGCTTCTTTGTATTTCTGTTATGTCCAGATTATGGGAGGGAAATGTGATCTTCTGAGGAGACTGGCGTGAGAATCAGGAAATTTAACCTCCCTGATATTCCACACTCTCTCTTTATGCCTCCCTGCTTTTATTTGGATAAACTGTAAAATGTTCTCATCACTAAAACAAGTTTTAGAAATAGTATTTCACTCTTCAGATTTCTCATAAATTTTAATTTGAAAGCGTTATGGTGCCCCCTCTCTCCCCTGGGTTTGGACTAGGGTTCAGGAATAATCATTTATCGTGACTTTTAAGAAGCTTTTTATTATAAGGAGAATTCAGATTTTCATAAAACTAGACACAACAGAATGCTGAAGCCTCTTGTACATAGCCCCTGGTCCCTGCAGCCTTCAGTCCCTGGGCATCCCAAGCCCTATCCATAGCCCCATCTGTCTCCTCCCTTTCTGTATTATATATAGCTCGGTATGTGTCTCAAAGATAAGGCCTTTACCTAAATACAATTATCACACCTAATATTTTTTAACAGTTTCTTTATATCATGAAATATATACCTTATGTATGAATTTCCAACCAACTCATAAAATGTGTAATTACTTTTTCTGGTATTATTTGAATTGGGATTCAAATATAATCACATGGTATGACTGGTTGATAAAGCAAGCACTTAAGTTCCTGGGCACCTGGGCAGCTCAGTCGGTTAAGCGTCTGCCTTCTGCTCAGGTCATGAGCCCAGAGTCCTGGGATCGAGTCCCACATCGGGCTCACTGCTCAGCAGAGAGCCTGCTTCTCCCTCTCCCTCTGCCTGCCACTCCCCCTGCTTGTACTCTCTCTCTCTTTCTCTCTCTGTCAAATAAATAAATCTTATAAGTTCCTTTTAAGCTATAGGTTTCCTGTCCATCCTTTTTTTTTTTTTCTCTGCAACTTACTTGTTGAAAAAACTGAATTGTTTGTGCTATAGAGTTGCCCATGGTATGGATTTTACTGAATACGTCTCCATGGGGTGTAATTTTACATGATCCTCTGTCCTCTGTATTTCCTGTAAATTCAGGTTGCAATTTTTGGCAAGATTGCCTGATAGCAGGATATTTGTGTATCCAAAAAATACGTGTATGTACACATGTATGCAAAATAATCAAATATACAAAAAAGCTTAAAAAGTACAGCGAACACTATATAGGCCTTCTAGGTTGGATGGTTACCAACATTTCGCTGTCATTGATTCTCTCTACATATATGCACATGCACTTTTATTTATTTGCTCTACCATTTGAAATTCATTACAGACATCATTACTTTGCAGCATGCAATTTCCTAAAAATAAGAACATTCTCCTACATAACCCCAATACACTTAACAGACCTTTAAAATTAGCGATATTTCTATAATATCATCTAATACACAGTTCATATTCAAATTTTCCAATTGTTCAAAACATACCCTTTTTTTCTAACCAGAATAGAGTGTAGGTTCACACATTACCGTATGTTGTTTTATCTTTTTTTAGTCACTTTCTCAGGAACAGTTCTGCCCTACCTTTTTTCCCCACATGACACTGACTTTTTTAAGAACCCCGAATGGTAATATGTAAGTTAATCTTTTATATCTTGTATTTCTTTATATTTGGGTGTTTTCATCAGGTTTTTAAGATGATATGCTTCCCTTATTGTAGCCCTTTGGCCTTTTTTCTTTTCTTATTTTTTTGGCTTTTTAAATTTCATCTTTGTTTCTCCAGAACTTTCTCAGGGAGGCTGTATGAGTTCATTTCGATGGAATAGAGGTGGAGACTTCAAAGGACGCAAGTGGGATACAGACCTGCCCACTGATTCTGCTGTAAGTCCCTACTTTTTTTTTTTTTTTGGTTTAACATTTTTCCATGTTACATTATATACTTTTATTTTTCCATTATAAAAATAAGTATTAAAAAGAATTTAGAAACTAAGGTAGAAATAAAAATTTAAAATTTTACCAGCATCTTAACCACTGTTAATATTTTGGTGTATGGGGGCGCCTGGGTGGCTCAGATGGTTAAGCGTCTGCCTTTGGCTCAGGTCATGATCCCAGGGTTCTGGGATCAAGTCCCGCATCGGGCTCCCTGCTAGGTGGGGAGCCTGCTTCTCCCTCTGCCTCTGCCTCTCTCTCTCTGACTCTCATGAATAAATTAAAAAAAACATTAAAAAAAATATATTTTGGTGTATTTTCTTTTTTTCCCTTTACTTAGATTGCACTATTTTTTAATGTTTTTATCATAGTTGTAATCATCCCACATGTAAAATTTTATATTCTTTTTTCACTTTTGCAATGTTTAAGTATTTTTTCATTATTACACACACTCAATTAACTGTTTTCTTATATTGGAGCTAAAAGTTTGAGAATTATTTAGTTTCTGTTTTAAGATTGCAAGGAATATCGTGATGCATATTTTTTTCTTATTTGGGATTATGGCTTTAAGAATGATTCCTAGGAGTGCCTGGGTGGCTCAGTCGTTAAGCGTCTGCCTTTGGCTCAGGTCATGATCCCCAGGGTCCTGCGATCGAGCCCCGCATCGGGCTCCCTGCTCGGCGGGAAGCCTGCTTCTCCCTCTCCCACTCCCCCTGCTTGTGTTCCCTCTCTCGCTGTGTCTCTCTCTGTCAAATAAATAAATAAAATCTTTAAAAAAAAAAAAAAAAAGAATGATTCCTAGAGGAGCCTGGGTGGCTCAGTTGGTTAAGTCTCTGACTCCTGATTTTGGCTCAGGTGATGATCTCCTCAGGGTTGTGAGATCAGCCATAAGATTCTGGGAGTGGGGCCTGCTTAAAATTCTCTCTCCCTTTCCCTCTGTTCCCCACCCACACACACTAACGCTCTCTTAAAAAAAAAAAATCCTAGAATTAAGATTGATGAAATCGAAGAGTATAATGTTTTTGAGCATTTAAGAGTTTTTCAAGATCATGTTCTTTATTGTTTTAATAATCACATTATATGTAAAAATGAAGTTTCAAATGCTGATAAATTGAGAATATATGTGTATTTTTATCTTGTTGGTTTTTTTTTTAAGATTTTATTTATTTATTTGACAGAGAGATAGAGAGCACAAGTAGGCAGAGAGGCAGGCAGAGGGAGAGGGAGAAGCAGACTCTCCACTGAGCAGGGATCCCGATGCGGGACTCGATCCCAGGACTCTGGGATCATGACCTGAGCCGAAGGCAGCCACTTAACCGACTGAACCACCCAGGCGCCCCGTTGTTTTTTTTGTTGTTAACTATATGGGTATGAACAATCCACTTAACAGAAAACTGGGAATGTCTTGCTTTTCTCTTTTCATTTTATAGATTTCATCTTATAAATGTAACCACTTGAAAGCATTTTTGCTAGTTCTCTCTTTAGGGAAAAATTTTAAAATTGGAGTCATTATAAACAAAGGCTTAAAGCCATGATAGATTTTCATGCTGATTTTGAAAAATTGTTTCCTCATCTTCAGATCATCATGCATGTATTTTGCACCTACCTCGATTCCAGATTACCTCCACATCCTAAGTACCCTGACGGAAAAACATTTACTTCTCAGCACTTTGTTCAGACACCAAATAAACCAGGTATAAACTTCCTAACAGAATGGGTTGAGGTTTTCACATGAGATACATAGAGAGGTTGGCTTGTTTTGTTAATGTAGCATATTTTCTTTACAGATGTGACAAATGAGAATGTTTTTTGCATTTATCAGAGTGCTATCAACCCTCCCCATTATGAGCTAATCTACCAGCGTCATGTCTACAATCTTCCAAAGGTACTTCTAAATGTAAAAATTGCTATTACAGAGTGTCACGGATGACTTGCTTTGATAATATTTTTTAGAGTCTCTTGTTTAGGGAATGGGTAAACTTTTTAAATTAGGGAAAATGCATTTCTTGAATATCCCCCTTTTTTTAACTATAAAAGTAATATATGCTTAATTTGGGAAAGAAAAAGAAGAAAGATCATTCATTATTCCATTACTTAAAGGCAGCTATTGTTAACATTTTTGGTGTATTGCCTTTGGTAAATTTCATTTTGGTCTTTCTCTGTGCTATTTTATGGGTTGAAATCATATTTATGTAATTTTATTTCCTTTTTAAAAATTAACTTCTTAATTTAATTACCTTAAAAAACCATAATTTTCCATCCCATTAAAAAGCTTCCATAGAAACACTTTTTAATGGCTGTAAAAAAGTTTATCATAAGATTATAACATAATGTATTCAATCATTCCCCTATCGTTGGACATTTTGGACGTTCTAATTCTTCATTATCATATAAACACTGCTGAGTATTCATTTTTATGGATATAGCTATCTGCATTTTGGGTAATTTTGTTAGCTTAAAGTCCAAAAGTGGAATTCTAGGTTATAGAATATTTTCAAGGCTTTTAAAATACATTATAAAACTACTTTCTACAAAAGATTATTGTACCAGTTTACATTTCTATTCAGGTATTTTACTCTTGACTGCAAACATCACTTCTGCTGATGATCTTTGCACTTGGTGTTGTTACCAGCTTCTTTACTAAGAAATTTTACATTGACTATAATCATAAATTGTGTTCTCCATCAAATTCCTATTCCTATTATTAATTAATACTAATTTCCTTTTTTCAAGTTTAACATTTCACCTTTGTAAGTGTTAATATTTTGGACCATTGAAGTTTCTGTCCAAATCCATGCAAATGAAAGTCTGAATTACACGGAATTCTGAGTTAGTAGAATGTGAACTGATAGGATCTGCGTTTATCTTTTTGTTTGGTTCGCATAATTTTTTGTTTGGCTTGGTTTAAATCTTGCTGTCTTTTTGTTCCAGGGCCGAAATAATATGTTTCATACATTGTTAATGTTCCTCTACATCATAAAGACTAAAGAGTCAGGAATGCTTGGGTAAGTATTGATGCTTATTTAAAAACACAAGTACTTAATTTATTTACTGTTTTTCTTCCTTTGTTAAGATTCTGCAGAAGGCAGCATCATATACTGAAAGGATTGTGGACTGAACAAGAGATTGGGCTTCTAGTGTAAGCCCAGCCCTGTCACTAACCAGTTCTGCTCTCTTGGGCAAGTCCCTTCATTCCTCACCAACCTCCATTACATTGGACCACATCATTGGCTTTACAGTTGTGTCCCTCAGAGGAGCAACTCTGAGATCCATATCAGGCTCTTGCCACTTTAAAATTTAAAAACAAAACAAAAGCCATCCCGTATCAGACACAAAGCCTTCTGCAAAATGTTTTATATTTCCAGAAAGACTGAGTCAGCAGCCATTCCATATTATTGTTAACTGGGGTGGAAAAATGGTCAGTTGAAATTGTTTACTTTGTTATTCTAAATATGTAGTAATGAAGCTCACATGCTATTAACAATAAATTCAGAATTGTTGTATGGTCCTTTTGGTGATTCAAAATTTTAGTGTTATCAAATAATGTTTTGAAGGAACAGGACTGCAGGTAAAGCTGGGTAAATCTGATAATGCAAAGGTCTGAGAGTCTAAAAACCTGAGGTTAAGAAAATGTGAAGGGAAAGGCATGGAGTGGAAAACATCTAAGGTCCACTCCAGTTTTGATATGCATGCCTCTTTTCACTTTTGTTTAGGCGTCCTGTTTTATACATGTTCTAGACCTGCATTGTCTGATAGAGCAGCCACCAGCCACATGTGGCATTGAGCATTTGAAACATGACTCATCTGAAATGAGGTGTTGAAAGTGTAAAATATATAGACTAGAATTTGAAGACCAAAAAAAAAGTAAGAGATCTCTTTAATAACTTGGTACATTGACTACATGTTGAATTAATACATTGGATGTATTGGGTTAAATGAAATATATTACTAAAATTAATTTCACCTGTTTCTTTTTGCTTTTTATAAAATTTTTAAGGTGTCTATTAGAAAATCTAAAATTATGGGGGCGCCAGCGTGGCTCAGTCGTTAGCATGCGACTCTCTCTTTTTTTTTAAATAGATTTCATTTATTTACTTGTCAGAGAGCACAAGCAGGGGGAAGCAGCAGGCAGAGGCAGAGGGAGAAGCGGCTCCCCGCTGAGCAAGGAGCCCAATGCAGGACTCAATCCCAGGACCCTGGGATCATGACCTGAGCTGAAGGCAGGCGCTTAACCGACTGAGCCACCCAGGTGTCCCAAGTATCTGACTCTTGATCTCAGGGTCGTGGGTTCAAGCCCCACGTTGGGCGTAGAGCTTACTTAAAATAAACTAAAAGTACTTATTAGGGAGGGCGCCTGGGTGGCTCAGTCGGTTAAGCATCCGACTCTTGGTTTCTGCTCAGTTCATGATCTCATGGATGTGGTATCAAGCCGCATGTAGCATCAGGCTCCATGCTCAGCGGGCAGTCTGCTTGAAGATTTCCTCTGCCCTTCCCCCTGCTCGTTCTCTTTCTCCCTCTCTCTCTCAAATCAGTAAATCTTAAAAAAAAAAAAAAAAAAAAAAAGTACTTAGTGGGGTTAATAACTTACTCAGAAGCCAAAAAGAACTGATAAAATTTTTGAAGTGCTTATCTTCTCTTAATAAGCAACTTACACTGGGAAAGAAACATTTTAGACTAAAACTAATACATATTTTATTTATTTGAGATTTTTTTTTTTTTTAAAGATTTTATTTATTTATTTGATAGAGAGAGACACAGTGAGAGAGGGAACACAAGCAGGGGGGAGTGGGAGAGGGAGAAGCAGGCTTCCCGCTGAGCAGGGAGCCCGATGTGGGACTCGATCCCAGGACCCTGGGACCATGACCTGAGCCAAAGGCAGTTGCTTAACAACTGAGCCACCCAGGCGCCCTTGAGATTTTTTTCTTAACCAAGGGAAAAGAAGCTTTGAAATTAACTTTTTAAATATGATTGATTAATCTTTTTAATACATTCTAAAACAACCAAATGGTTAAAAAACTACTATCATCTAACTTAAAGGAAATAAGCAAGTAGCTCAAATATAGTCCATTTGGAATCATGCCCATAAAGCAGCAGATTGATCCAAATACATTATCAATTCAATGCCAGATATTTGTACAGTTACTGGAATGAGATGAATGTTTTACTTCCAAAAGGGAAAAAAAAATCTAGACAGAATTGATTGCACAGTAATTTAAGGGCTCTGTTCAGCAAATAAACCATAAATAAAGCTTAAAGCTAAATGACAAACTGAGACAAAATATTATGGTTGGAACACATATAGCAAATCCAAGCTAATATCCATCATATATAAAGAGCATATATAAATTCATTAGGGGGTGCCTGGGTGGCTCAGATGGTTGAGTGTCTGCCTTCGGCTCAGGTCGTGCTCTCTGGGTCCTGGGATTGAGCCCCACATCGGGCTCCCTGCTCAATGGGGAGCCTGCTTCTCCCTTCCCTCTGCCGGAGGCTCCCCCTGCTTGTGCTCTCTCTCTCTGTCTCAAATGAATACATAAAATATTTTTAAAAAATAATAAATTAAAAAATAAATTCATTAGAAAATAAAAACAGAAAATGGTCATAGACTAAAAGACTTTCACAGAAAAGTGTTGTGTAAATGGCTAATAAACATGAAAAGATGCTTAGCCTTATATACGAAAAAGCCAAAATTAAAACATTTCTTTCTATCAAATTGAGATTTATCATTTGTAGGGGTTTTTTTTAAGATTTTATTTTATTTTTTTAAGCAATCTTAAAAAAATAAAACAGGGGGCTCAGACTCACAACCCCGAGATCCAAGAGTCACACGCTCCACTGACTGAGCCAGCCAGGTGCCCCTATCATTTGCAGTTTTGGTGAAGAAGTTCCTTGAAGAAATGGGAAAAACCAGTTAATATAGAAATTACCTTCTTTGAAGGGCATTTTTGTAATATATATATATTTTTTAATTTTTTTATCAAAATTAACAACTACTTATAATTTTTAAAGTTCTGTAGTGCTGTAAGTTCATGACAGAAATGAGCAGTTCCCTGTGTTCCCAAGCCCACTTGAAACTGATTTAGTCTTTTCTTCTTTTTTTTTTTTTTTAAAGATTTTATTTATTTATTTGACAGAGAGAGAGAGAGCAAGAGCAGGAACACAAGCAGGGGGAGTGGGAGAGGGAGAAGCAGGCTTCCTGCCGAGCAGGGAGCCCGATGTGGGACTCGATCCCAGGACCCTGGGATCATGACCTGAGCCAAAGGCAGACGCTTAACAACTGAGCCACCCAGGCGCCCCGATTTAGTCTTTTCTTCTAACACTACTCTCATGGTTCCACATAATAGAGGCATGTAGCTCTCTCTTGATTCTTCAGTTTGAGACATTGGAGGTTGATTTCTTATTTTGTTAGATGAGTAATTTAGCTTATAGCCCTCTCTTCCCTTTGTATTTTGAATATGGTGTAGTACTCTATGGAGTAGAAGTAGATTTTTCTTTTTGTTATATATACAGTAGGGTTTAGTTGAGGCTGTATCAGTAATCCCCATATACAAATTCACTAAAGCATCAGTAATAATTGGTAAATCCCTAATTCAAGTTGAATAGGTAACATTCTCTGAGAGGCCTAGCATCCCTATATCCTCTATTTTAAAATTTTAATTGATACTTTTACTTGCTAAAATTATTTGGTTAACTCTATCTGGTGTAATAGTTATTGAAATCTACTAAAAAATTAATTTTCCACACCCCATAAATCCATTTGTTCTAAATTTGGGTTTTAAGCACAGTTAAGAAAGCAGTTACTATTACTAGGGTTCACCTGATAAACCATATGTAACCTAACTCATTACAGAATAGCATTAAATGTCATTGATGAAATATGTATTCCTTGTCAAGACTCTTGTTTTCATTATTTGAAAAAAGACCCTAAATGCTTGACATTCAGTCAATTCCACTAAAACCTTTTTTTTTTTTTCTCTTTATAGGAGAGTTAATCTTGGTCTGTCCGGTGTGAATATTTTGTGGATTTTTGGCGAGTAGTGGATCATTTAATTCCAAACATTTGGACTTTTCTTTGGTTGAACCGGAAGTTGAATCTAAGCATCTCTGAGTCACTGCCTCTTTTGAAATAAGATACATATGTGTGTTACAGACTCTTTAGATTTAATGAAAAATCAGCTATTATGAAACTTACTTGTAAAAGTATGTCCTAAATCTTCTACACCAAGAGACATTACTTTTACTTTTTTATTACCTTTCAGATTTTTCAGTTGCCTATAAAACTGCAACCCTTCAGATATTTGTTGACCCAAAGCAGTGCAATTTCCCCTTCATTAAGCAATTTGAGTCCTTTTTCATTGTAACCTACAAATGAGAATCATGCATCTAATTTTTCCCTGCAGAAATTGTTCTTTCAGTTGCATTGTTTGGTGTAAATACTTGAAAAGAAACAAGGAAATTGCTAATTCATCTCTGTGCTTACCCACTGTTCTACAAGTCAGCCCATGGCCCATATTTAAAGAAATGAGATAAACTTCTCAGTAATATATTAGTCTACGTGCATTTTAAGTATTTTTGAAAGAGGTTTAAGAGTATTGGCATTTAAAAAAGTCAACTCTTGGGGGCGCCTGGGTGGCTCAGTTGGTTAAGCGACTGCCTTCTGCTCAGGTCATGATCCTGGAGTCCCGGGATCGAGTCCCGCGTCGGGCTCCCTGCTCAGCGGGGAGTCTGCTTCTCCCTCTCCCACTCCCCCCTCTTGTGCTCTGTCTCTAAAATAAATAAATAAAAAATCTTTAAAAAAAAAAATGTCAACTCTTGGATCAAATGTTAACTGATAGAGTTAAACTATTTGGGTCTTAGGTTAAAAGGCTGAAGACATCAAGAAACAGCTGCTTTGGTTTTAATAACTTAATTGGACTATTCCATAATATTGTATTATTTTAAGAGTTCTCTAAGATCATACAACATCTGTTGAAAATTTTTAGGTATGTTCCGAATATCTGGAGAGTAAGAAGTGACGAAGTTTGTATGTTTTGCTGACTCTGTTTTCTTATATATCTGTATATAGTATCTCTAAAGCTAGCTAGCAGTTGCATTTTGTTTTCTGGTTTGACATATTATTAGAGACTGTTCTGTCACATGTAAACCGGAAAACAACGAAAACCAGTATCTTCTGAGTAACTGCCTGTTGGGCCTATATATGCAGCCCATTTTTAATAATTTGTAAATTCTGTTTTTCAAAAAGTTGTTCCTGTTTTATAAAGGTCTTATATCCAAAAGAAAGGAAGTTTCTTTTAACTGTTTTTGACGTATGTTAAACATGTTTGCTATGATATTTTAGAAGAAAAAATTAAACATGTTAAATATAAGAACATATCAAAATCTAAGTACTATTTCAAAAGTTACTGAAGGTGTCATGGAAGAACACTTGTTATGCTGTTAAACTACTCAGTTGCATATTCTTTATTAAAGGGAATAAGGAGAAAAATTTAAATAACACATAAGACAAAATTTTTTTCTTTGTGGGACTTAAGACAGCTTTTAGTCCAAAAATTCAAAGCTATAATATTTTATTTTACAAGTGACTGTATGGGAAATATACATGTGAAAAGACTAGAGATCCAGACTAAAAAAGAAAAGCTGTTTTGTTTGCCTACTGTGAGTCTAGTGTGGGTTACTATAGTCTAGGTGGCTTTCCTATATTGACCAGTCTTCACACGTGTTTGAGCCAGCTTATATTTTAATGTAGCCTTTATTAAAAATACTTTGATGAATTAGTTGGAATTCACACTTCAGGAAGACAGTGCATTGCAAATATGGTAAATTTTTTTTTTGGTCTCTGTGTTAAAATGAGTAAATATCTACTTTTCTCTAAGTTATTTATAGGATATTTTTCACAAGGTTTTTTTTTTTTTTTATTGCTTAACTCATCCTTGTGGGATCAAATCCACCAATCTTTTAGATTATGTTCACTGTATCATTTGTCCTTTTTTTTTTTTTCCCTCTGTGAATATCAGCCTTTTCTTCAGCCATATTGGTTGTAGGAGCAAACCTAGGTGTTTATAATTTAGTCCCCACTGAGACATAACAATGCTGGGTTGCTGGGCTTTCTCAAACTGATATATGGAACACTTTACACTGATATTTCAAGGGTGAAGACAAGCGGCATATGGGGGGCACTTCTAAACTCAGCTTTGGAATAGAAATCCTTTAAATGTGGACATTCCTCAAAGGTCAGTCTTGGTCCTCTGTTTCACCGTCTCTGCTTTTCCTCAGAGATCTCATTCACTCCATTTGATTCCCAAATTCAGCAGCAGCCGTAACGTCTCTCCTGAGCTCCGGTGGTGTGTCTCCTTTGACCTGTCAGACATTTCCCCTTGGATGTCCTGCAGACTCTCTGTGGCTGGAACTGAATTCACATCTGCTGCATCCAGCTCGCTCTTCTAACCTGCCTTTTTCTGTTCAATGTACTACTGGTTGCCCACGCTCAAACCTCTGGTGTCATCTTTGATTCCTGGAGCTCCCCGGGTCCCCAATCCAATCAGGCAGCAAACCTCATCCATTCTTTCTTAACAATGTCTCTTGCAGCTGTCCCCTTCCATTTCTGCTGCCACTGTGCTCATTTACACCCTTACCAACTCACACAGGACTACTCCAACAGCTGAATTAATCTCCCAGCTTCCTAATTGTTGCCGTGCTTCCAGACTTTCCAATTCATCCCGCACATTCTCTTCAAATTCATCTTCCTAAAACACCTGTTTGATCATTTCAGTCCCCTGATCAGTTCCTTCGCCTGACACGTAAAGCCCTCCGCAGTCTGGCCCCAGGCTGTCCTTACCCACCCAGACCCTTGGCACCTGCCGGGCTCTCCTCCCCTCCACAGCTTGCCCTGCCTGGAGGCTCCACTGTGATTAAACCTGCTGTTTTTTGGAGCTAGTTCTGGCCACTCCAGCTGGCAGTCATTTCTCCCCCAGGGTGATTGGATCTGTGCCCCTTCGCTGGCACTCAGCAGCCATGTGAATAGATTCAGAAGTGACTTTTAGTCCAACGGTGCGTCCTCGTATCTTCTCTCATTCTCCTAAAGAACAGGGTTTTTTACCAGTCTGAGCCGTCCCACCGTTCGGGAGGACTTGACAATGGCTACGGCTACCTTCTGGAAAAGGCTTGCATTCTCCTCTTCGAAGGACACCTTTCAAGCAGCTAAGCACACTGGCTTTCATCCTGTGCTGAGACCTGAGGAGGAGGAAGCAGCAGGGAGACTGCCTGAGGAGGGTGTGAGGGAAATGATATGGCCGATTCCCTGTCCCCTGGGGGTGTCTTCCTTCTGAGCTGGGCTGAGGCTGCTGCGCTGGGCAGCACATTGTTCCAAACGCCACAGGGTCCACCATCCCTCGGGCTGGGGCGGCTCCCGCCTCAGCTGCCCCGGACTGTGGGTAGCAGCAGAGGGCTGGGCTCTCTGGCCAGAAGGCTTTGGACAAGGGCCTGTGGAGGCCTTGTCTGCCCCCTTGCAATGAGAGGGGTTTGCACAACCAGCCCCTGTGCTTCCTGGGCCCTGGTGACATTATCACATGTCCCTGGGTATGCCAGTGGTTTTCTGCTGAGTCAAGAGGATTGTTAGGTATTAGTTGGGAGCCACATCTCTAATTTGATCCCTGGAAGGTCATTAGCCTTCCATTTCCACACCGATCCAGCTGTCCTGACCTGGGGAACAGGTGATGGGTTCTCAGTCAGGGTCGGGAAGAAGAGTCCAGTACAGCAGGCCTGGTATGGGGAGCAGGCTGGTGTGCACCTGGGGAACCTGTCCACCCCGGGACAGTTCACAGCAGAGCCACGTGCAGACAGTCCCAGGCGCTGCTGTGGCTGCTGGCATTTCCATTGAAAGCTACAGTTAAATC
Source organism: Leptonychotes weddellii (assembly GCF_054177405.1). Lineage (NCBI taxonomy): Eukaryota > Metazoa > Chordata > Mammalia > Carnivora > Phocidae > Leptonychotes > Leptonychotes weddellii. The sequence goes on from NC_138380.1 coordinate 19,868,474, forward strand.
CTTTCATGCTCCCAAAGCAGAATGAATATTCCAAAAATCAGTCTGGCGGGAGGAGCCACTAACCTGAATGGGCTGAGGCTTGGGAAGACTGAGCTCTGTCCCTGACGGGCAGGGCAATTCCCTTTTCCATGGATTCTGATTCAGAGATCATGGAGAAGCTAAATTGAGAATAATGGATGACTGGTTTGGGGTAAGGAAAAAAAAACGGCTTTAAAAACTCTCAAAACAGGCACCCGGGTGGTACAGTCCGCTGGGTGTTCCACTCCTGGTCTCGGCTCAAGTGGTGATCTCTGGGTGGTAAGATTGAGCCCCACGCTCAATGCAGAGTCCACTTGAGATTCTCTCCCTCTCCCTCTCCCTCTGCCCCTCCTGCTTGTGTTCACTCGCACGCATGCGTGCTCTCTCTTTAAAATAAATAAATCTTAAAAAAAAAAAGTCTCAAAATAGCACGCTGGTGTAAAAGTAGGAAATGGCCCCTTTGGCATTGTCGAGCAAAGATCTCGATCTCATTCACTGGACCATGAGACCTTCCTGGCCTTGACACACCCTCACCCCACCCCAACCGCCCCTGCCCAGTTGGACCTGCCCCCTGCTCCCACTTTCCTGCCCCCACCCCAGATTTGGCCACTCCCCAGCATAGACAGTGCTGCCCTTGTACCCTTGAAAGCTGGGCTTTCTGGTCTACCCACAAAACCCTCTCCTTCCTTTCCCATTTCTAAACTAGAAGGAAAAAATAACAACCCTGAATCAGACTCTGCTTTCATGACCTGCATCCCACAGGAGGAAAGTCAGAAGGTGATGATCTGCTCTGTTGGGGGCAAGTCTTGTTTTTTCAGGAGGAGCAGCCAGGCGTGATTCTTCCTCAAACACATGGTGTGTAGACTGGAATCAGGCAGCTCTGTGATAGTTTTGGCCCAGACTACAGGCAGGAGCTTACTGAGCTCCAGCTCCACAGAAAGGCCCCTTGTGTTCTTAATGAGGAGGGGTATCATCCCCTGGCCAGCCTGAGGGGCAGAGCCATCATCCAGCTAACTCGTAACTCGTGAATGCGGGACTTGGCAGAAGGAAGTCTGAACTAAAGCCATCAGCCCCCAAACCTGGGAGTTGGAAAAGGTGTTATGTGGCTTCCATCTCAAGTTAGTTAACTACTACTAAAAGTAACTTCAGTACAGTGCTGTTTCCAGTTAAATGTTCTACATGAGTTCTTTAAAGTCTTTTTGTAAGCCGTCTTGAAAATTCCTGGAGCTAACTACCTTAATGTTGTGGATAGACTGCACTTAGATCAAATGCCTTGGATAAAACTTGAAGGTAAAGTCTACATCCTGGAACTATGGATTCTCTTAAGTGAGACACTACGTATTTTCTACATAGCCAGAGAAAGTATTTTTCATTGAAACTACTGTCTTTCTACTGTATACTACTATTTCCTACCTCAAAGCTCTATTTCCCCACATATACCCCCTCCCCCCTCACTCACTCACCCCCAGTAGTTTCTGTTGGTGAGGGGTCTGCAGCTCTCACGGGCTTGCCCTCCTGACCCTGTCCTGGTAGGTACGACAGTGGGGCAGTGCTGGAACAAATACCCGAGGAAAACCAGATCTCTCAGACAGATGGAACTCCTGTAAATGATGGAGCTTCGGTTAGACTGTGGCTTCCTTGAGGTGCTTGAGGGCAGGTGCATGTGACATGCTCAGGAAATATTTTTGGATTAACAATTGGATTAAGTAGACAGAATTTCCTTGAAAAGCACTCCTTTTCTTGTTTTGGACTGGAATTTTCAATGTGCTTTCCATGCTGAAGACAATAGAGACCTCTCTGGCTAGTAAGTAGAAGGTGGCAGAGAAGAAAAGCAGTAAGGAGTTGGCAGTTGGATCTAAACTTGTAGAAAGGAAGGCCAGAGGGCCCACTCTACATTGCCATGCATTCCTCTTTGTTGGGCTCTATGCAAATTGATTCAATAGTAAAGAGTACGTATATGGCCGGGGTGGGGGGTGTCTAGATGCACATCTGCCCGTAGTTTCTTAGATGGATGCAAAATGGGTGGCATCTTACAAACTCACACGGCTGGAGCTGTACTGTGGTAGATGCGAGGTATGAGGGCTGGGAACACTATGATCGGTCACAGGATGCCATCATCCTGTTTCCTGACACATTGCAGAGTTTCCTCCAAGTATGCATCTAATTAGACTAGAGGATGTGCTACTCTGATGAGGAAACCAAGCTAGCCTCAGTCTATCCCACGGTGAGAGTCTGTGCCTCCTGGCCACACCGGAATCTGCCACACTCCTCTGGTGCAGGTACAAATTGGTACAACCCTTTGAGAACACAACATGGGGCTGTGTATGTGTCTCAGTCACTCCTGCTGCATAACAAAGTCTCCCCAAACGAAAATAATCACTTAGTATCTCTCTCCATGGGGAACTGGAAGACTGAATCATCTTAAGGCATGTTCATTCACATGTCTAGTGGTTGATGCTGGCTATTGACTGGGGCCTAACTGGGAATATGAGCAGAATGCCCACACAGGGCTTCCACATGTGGCCTGGGCTGCCTCATAATATGGTGGCTGAATTCCAAGTGCAAGTCTCTTGAGAAGGAAGGGGAGATAGGGACAGAAGCATATTACTTTTTATAACCTAGACTTGAAAATTCTGCATTTCTTCCACTGCATCCTGTTGATCAAGGCAGCTACGGAAAACTATTTTCGAAGGGAGGGAGCCTAGACCCCACCTCTCAATGGAAAGATGTCCTACATCACATCATGTAGGATGGGTCATATATTGATGTGGCCAGTTTTGAAATATACAATCTGCCACAATGTGCAATGCCCACGCCATGATATTAATACTCTGGCTCATCAGTCCCCGGAAAATATATCCTAGGAAAATATTCAACAGGAAAAAATAAGTTATGCCTAAGATGTTCATTGTGTGCATTTGTTTATTGATTTATCCATCCACCCAGTAAATACTGTTTGAGGTAATTTGCTAGGTGCTAGGAATACAGAGAAGACTCAGCATACCCTTTTTCCCCCTCACATAGTTTCTAGTCTGTAATAGCTAAAAACAAAACCCGTCCAAATGTTTAAGATAGAACGGTTTAATACATTATAGTACCTCAACTCTCTGAGATATATTCTTGAATGAGATACCTATAGACTTATTTTTGACCCCCTTTAAAAATTCCTACAACTTTTAAAAGACTATGTAAAAAGATGGGGGAAATGTTGGGTAGAAGTGAAAACAAATCAAAGTTGTATGTCTACTGTGATTACAATTATGTAAAAATATGCATGCAGATCGCCAACTAACAGATTATCCAAATGTGAACTCACTTGTTGAAATGGGAATGTGATGATTGTTTTTCCATTTTCAATTGCCTCTCAATGTTATGGTGCTTTTACAACTGAAAAAGTCCAGGGGGGGCCGGGGGGAGGGGGGGAAGCGGTGCAAATAGAATTTTACAGGTCAAAGGAAGAGAAGGCTCTGCTGAGTGAGAAGCTGAGCGGGGAGAGGTGGCTACTGAATTTCTGTAGGAGGAGGAAAGCAGCAGGAATCGAACCATGAGGACAGGAGAGGAAGAGCTCCCTTTGGAAAAGTGCAAAGAGTCCAAACCAAGATGTGTTTAGAGGAGCGTGGGCAGATGGCTCGGAGGAAAGGTGCACCTGAGCTACGGGGCTGAGGAGTGCAGACTTTATAGCAGAGACTCTGAAACTTTTTGAGCAGAGAATGAAGTCAAAGGTGTGCTTAAGGAAAGTGACTCTGAGCACAGTGCTGAGGATGACAGAAGCTGGAGCTGCCGCAGGCCGGGGAGGCCTGTGGGGAGGCCTGTGGGGAGGCCCGGGCTCCAGATGTGGCGGGAAAGATCGGAAAGCGTTTGTGGAAGAAGAGTGGTCACGACTTGGCCACCGGGCACACACAACTCCAAGATTTCAATGGAGGTGATTAGGAAGATGGTGGCACTAATAACAGAAACAGGAGGAAGAAGAACCCATTTGCAGCAGAAGAGAAATTCTAGACACGTTGAGTTGGGAGCTGCTGTTGGGCCTCCAGATGGAGATGACAACAGATAGCTGGAAACAGAAGTCTGAATCTGAAGGAAGAGATCCCCATTTTTGGCAAAACAGTTTGAACCTACACCTCTTCCTAGAATGCTCTTCCCCCAGCTATTTGTAACAGCTGCTTCCTGGCTTCCGGAAGGTCTCTGCTCAAATACCACCTCCTGGGGCCCTTTTCTGCCACCCGAGAATGGCAGCCTTGTCACTCACCATCTCCCTTCCCCCGCTCAGCTCTTCAATGCACATACATGAGATTTTACTTACCCCACCAGCATCCTCTTTAGAGATGGGACACTAGTGTCATCTTCCTATCTGAAGAACTGAACGTGATGGGCAACTATGTGCCAATTCACTTACGTCAATTTCTATTGTGAAATGATAACAACAAATAGCATATATTTTTTCTGACTCCAGATCTTAGTCTAAAGATTTAAAACTCCTCTGCTGTGTTATACATCAAAAATACAACTTAGGGGGGCGCCTGGGTGGCTCAGTCGGTTAAGCATCTGCCTTCGGCTCAGGTTGTTATCTCAGGGTCCTGGGATGGAGTCCCACATCGGGCTCCTTGCTCAGCGGGGAGCCTGCTTCTCCCTCTCCCTCTGCCTGCTGCTTCCCCTGCTTGTGCGCTCTCTCTCTCTGTCAAATAAATAGATAAAATCTTAAAAAAAAAAAAAATACAACTTAGAAGAAAGGACACACACCAACTATTTCTTAAGAAAGCCTCCTGGAAGGCGGCAGACACTTCCAGGTACATCCATCCCATTGGCCAGCTACTTAATCACATGGATACATGAAGCTGCAGAGAAATCTGGGAAAAGTAGTTTTTGTTCACCACGACCCTGGCCTTGGCCAGCTTATAATCCCAGCCCTACAGAATAAGGAGGGGTCGGATATTGGACAACAACAGCAGTCTGTCACTGCAGGAGATGTCCACACAAACCCCCAGAGCCTTGCGTGTGTCTGACTCCAAGGACAGTAACTGAATATAGAACTCATCGTCCCCTCGAACAATTTAACTCTCACCAACTGCTCCCTAACTGGCTCACCCTCTCCCTGGTCCCCAGGCACTGAAATAAGGACATGTTCCACATTTCTGTATTCCAGATGCCAAGATCTGTAGAGCAAAACATGGCAGGGACATCCACAAAAGCTTCTCCTTGACCAACATTCTAAGTGTTTTTGGCGAGCACCAGCTACATAATTTGTGGGACCCAGGGCACATGGAAATGTGGTGGGGTCCCTTGTTAAAAATTACCAAGAATTTCAAGACAGCCACAACAGCATTAAGCCACTCACAAGCCCTTCTAAGTGTAGGGTCCTGTGTGACTGTCCAGGTGACAGGCCTGGGAGGCCAGTTCTGTATTCAGCCGAACAAAAGGAGGGAGCTCTTTATACTGTGAAACACCACATGCACGCTGTGTCGGCTTTGGGGCTGCTTCAGTTTTTAGGTAAGTTTTTTTTTTTTTTTTCCTTGTCATGACTTAGAAAACTTAGAAGTGGGGGATCAAGCAGCTGGCCTGTCTAATTTTACAGAAGACCTGGAAGCCCAAAGAGGGCCTGCCACTGCCCAGGGTCCTGCTTGGTGCTGGTGTCAGAGCCCACGCTAGAGGCCCAGCCCTGACTGCCGTGCGGCAGGACGGCGTCGTTTGTCCCCAGCGGGCTGGCTCTGGGCACCGCTGACACTCCCGGGACGTGCCACCACCAGCTTGGGCTACGTTCTTCTTCCAGCCTGCGCCGTCAAGGCAGAGACCAACCCAGGACTCCTCTGTTCTTGGCTCCTTTTAGGGGACGTGCCACGGGTCACAGAAAGCGGAATGGTGGCTTGAAAAGCTTGGCCACTGCGCTCTGATACTTCCTCTCCACAGATGCTGCCAGGCTGGGGAGCTGGGCCCTTCCGTGTGCAGGTGGGCAGAGAGGCTCTGAAGGACGGACAGCTGGACACGCCGCCCACCGGCCGGGTGTGCAGGGCTCACCGCGACGGCGCTGGAGCGGGCAGGGGGCAGCCGTGCCGTCGCGGCGGAAGTCGCAGCAGGAGGCGGCCGGCTGCGGAGGGCGGCGTGGGAGTTGCGTGGAGCGGGGGGCGGCCGCAGGGGCGCACGAATGTGCCACGGGGAGCGGGCGGGCGACGTGTCAGATGGGCACGCTTTTGTCCCGGGGAGGGCGGGCTGTGCGAGACGCGAGGCGCACGAGAGGGCAGCGTGCGCCGCGGGCTCCCCTGGGCGCAGACTTGGTGCCCGGCGGCGCAGCCGGTGCGGGCGAAGGTGCCAGGTTTCCTGCGGGGGCCTCGCCGGGGCCGGAGCCGGGGATCTCACGGCCACCTGCTCCTGGCGTGAATCCGGGCCGGCCGGTATGTGCGCCTCGGCGATCCCCCAGCCGGCCCCGACTCCGCGGCCCCCCAGCGCAGGCTCCGGGCCGCGCCCTCCCGTCGCACCGGGCGGGCCCCACACCGCAGGAGGGAAGGGCGCCCTGCCCGCGCCCCCGGAGGCCCTCCCGGCCCAGACAGCTGCTGTCCCGGCCTCGCCGCGTCGCCTAGGCCGGGGACCGCTGGCTCTCCGGGGCCCTGCGGAGTCGTGGGCAAAAGAAAGGCAAGTGGTTCTCGCCGCCACCGTAGGCCGCAGGGCTGCGAGTAGCTCACCCAGCCGCCGGGCCCCTCATCCCGCGGGCACCTGGGTCGCCACGGCCGCCGGGACAGGCACGCTCCGTGGCCCGAGTTTCTAGAAGGCTCTTCTCAAAGTCAACTGCGTCTCCCTCCCCGACGGGGGCCCTGAGGCGGCTGGGGGTGCGAGGGAGCCGGCCCTTGGAAGATGCACAGGGCGGCGGCCCTGCTCGGAGCGCCAGGAGTCCCAGGTGCGGGCCCAGGAGAGTCTGTTCCCAACTTCCGGTCCCCCCGCCCCCCGCTGCGGCTGACCGCGCGAGGGACGAAGGTAGACAACGGCCTCTGCTCAGTGTGGTCCCTGTGGCCACTCAAGCACCAGCTCCACGGACTTTTCGAGCTTCTCTCTGCCCCCAGGAGGTTACTCGCCGTGTCACATGCTGGATGTTAGCCTCTCCCCAGCTGTACCCACGGCTCCGAGGAGGAGGGAGTTCCTCACACCCTTGTGGTCACTTGTGTTTGCCCCTTTCCTGAGAAGCTTCTCTGCCCTAGTTGGGGAGGGAGGGGGACACTGGCATGTGTCCTGAAAGCTGAAGGCCACTCCTCTGCTTGGCCAGACCTAGGAGAGGGTCCTGGCCCGGTGCCTGACCAGCACACAAGGCCTCAGAAGAAGGGATCCGGGGACACCGCCTCAGTGTCATTTCCCTGCCCGCAGCATCAGTCAGCAAACTCATCGAACACCTAATGCGCCCGGTGCCTAGCTGCTTTCACCTTCGGCTGACGCCTCCCTGTATCCGTTTTCTCTGTCTGCAAAAATGGGATCAGTACGTCTCAGCTGAGGGGAAGGAGGTTCTTTCACAGCAGAGCTGGTAAAGGAACAGTAGCCCGAGGCCCTCACCTTTCTGCGCAGCCATGACCAGCGTGAGGCCCTGACGCAGTCTGTCTCTGATGACGAAACGTGCAGTGGGAGCCGTCGTTCAAAGCCTCGCCCGCGCGCTGCCTCACCTGGCGTGGGTGGCCAGCTCGCCCTGCCTGGAGTCACAGACGATCGGCCCCTGCCACGGACTCGGCTCAGGCCAGGAGGGAACAGGCCCCTGCACGTCTGTGGCGCGTGGCCTGTGTGCGTGGGGAGGCCTTGGGAGCGGAGGGTGCTGCCCCGTAGGAGTCCTGGAACAGTGGGAAATCTCTTCCTCAATGTTCCCTTCCTGCGGCCGTTCCAGGGAACGGTCTTGGTTTGAGGTCTTGGTGTGAGGACTGATTTCCAAAGTGTGGTTCCCAGCGGCTCTAACAACAGAACCATCTGTGGACCTTTTTTAAAATGCAGATTTGGTCCCACACCGGTTTACTGAAGCAGAACCTCTAGGGTGGTTGGGGCCTCATACTCTGCACTTTTAAACAAGGCCGTCGGAAAATTCTCCTGCCCCCTAAAGTCTGAGAGCCCTCGATCCAGCCAGGTGACGCCCAGGGAAACCCCACCCGTAGGGAGCACCGTGCGCTCAGGCCACGTCCTACCTGCTGAGGTGTGTGCGCACGCGCGTGCGAAGGTGTGGCCCGTCTTTACGCTTGCTAGCGAACATCTCCCCGGGGCACGGTCGTCCCCTGCATGTTAGTGGTTTTGAACTTTTCATGTCACCTCTGATTAGCCCCCTCTGCCCCAGCTTTTGAAGCCTCCTTGGTTTACATACCATGAATATGCACTGCCGGCTGGGGTGGTTTGGTCCTCAGGCCATTTTGTGGGGAGATTTGTGTTTCCTGACCTTTTTGAGACTATCCTTGAGAACAGACACATTTCCTGTTCCTTTTGTGTCCTTTTGGCGCCCCAGGGGCTCACGTGGGGCACTGGACACAGTTGGTGCTAAAGCGCTTGTTGAAGGGTTCCTGGAGAGGCGCTCTGCAAGGCCCTGCCTCCTCAGCACCCTCAGCCGGCGGGCCCACCCTCCCTCACGCCCTTCATTGGATGAATGTGAGGACGAGGCAGCTCCCAGCAGGCCCCGCGCAGAGGCAGGTGCCCTGAGGCAGCGCAGCCGGGGGCCATCTTGTCTCCTCGGGGTTGAGAGCTAGGTCGGATGGGCTCAGGCTCTTCCGTCCCAGCAGAACGGGGAGCGCCCTGCTGCTGTTGGGCCGCTCAAAGCTCTTCTGAAGGGAGCGGGACCTGACGCTGCACCTCATCGTTGGTCCCCAGGCAGCAGGATCTAGGGGAGGGTGCAGCACATCTTCGGTGCCCCCTCCACACTCCTATGCCAAGCAGCCTCCAGGTGGAGCAGAAGGATTTGGGGGCTTTAAGGGTCAAATGTCTTGGCAGGCTTCTTAGTCTCTCCACCCCTCCCCCACCCCGCTCCCCGCAAGCTGAGTCAAATTTTTACTGAAGCCCGTGAAGCACAAAGTCCTACAGAAACCGTTACAAGAGTCTTCCGGAAAACAGGGACTGACAACAGGGAAGAGGATGAAAGAAATGACAGCTCAGCAGGCCCCCTGGGCACCCAGTCCCACGGCACCCAGCAGACGGCTTCTCCATCTCTGTCCTACCCGAGTCCTCACCCAACCCTGATCTCATTAAAAGGAAACCGAAAGAGCTATATTATTTGGCCTCCATCTGGCCTCTTGAGATTTGAGGACTTTAATCAGTAAAATGTTAAAGAATAAAATAACTCTACAATAAGAAGAAAGCCGCCAGCTGGCCCTTCCAGTGACCTTGCCAGAGTGCCTGGGAAACAGATCACACCATCTGGGCTTGACTTCCCTCCTGGGGAAGAGTGAGCAATTACGCCATTTTAGGATCCAAGTTTACAAAAAATTCACTTCCCCAAATAAGAAAATTTGTGCCCCCAAAACAGCTTGTATCTAATATATCATCTGCTTCCTGCATCCCACTGCCCCCACCCCAAACCAGCCCTCCTTTCTTCCCTATTCCGGGCCCAGAATTCCAACATGGTGTCTTTGGGAAGGGCTGACAGTTCAAGGCACCACAGAAGGGTCCCAGTGAAGAAACGTGGAAAAGTCTAAGAGCAGGAAATAAATTACCCTGGTTGAAAAAACAAGAAAAATGGTTGAGTTCCTCCTCCAGGTCCAAGTCTAGGACTTATCGGTCCTCTTCCTGGAGCCATCTTGCTCTCATGAGGAGACTCTAAACCTAAATCTTCGAAGGAAAGACAGAGAACAGGCAAGGTGCCCAGCAGGTGACGGGTGAGGAGAGGGGAGAGAAGAGCACTGGTGGCGCGGGCTGGACGTCCTTTTTTCAAGGAGCCACTGAGAAGGAGCTTAAGTGTGTAGACCTGGGAGGCAGCCCCTAAATTCCCACACACCCTCTTCTGGCAATGGCCGACTAGTCCTACCCCACCAGGTGTGTCCCTGGGAAACAGAGGCAAAGGGGAGCGGGAAAGACACTGCAGGAGGCAGGATAGAAGCTGGAGCCTGGGGCTTGGGCTCTGCACTCTGAAGTGCTGTGAGGAAGGGGTTCGGGCTCTTCCTCCCCAAGAGGGACATGGAGGAAGAGGCAGTCTGAGGTAAATCTCCCCATCGAAGGTTGCATTTGCAGCCTCGAGCCACTTGGCTGGCTGCCCCTCTCACCTCCCTCCCCTCCTCAGACTCCTTTTCCACAGCCTGTGGAAGCCTGTAGAATCTTCTTTCATAGTCATGGAAGCTCTGTCCCCTTCTAATGGCTGGGCACCTTAAGCAGACTGGGGGGGGAGGGGGCTGTCATTGGCATCTTGGCCATAGTGCCCTTTCTGAAAGAACTGGCCATCATCCTCCCAGGAGCATCCCAGGCTACAGGGGTTAGGGTGGCCAGACTGTGGTGGGAAGAAGTAGTAGTAAGGAAGAGCATCCTCCCTGAAGTGTGAGAAGCAGACCCCAGAGAGACACCCTCGGAAGGTCAGTAGGAGGCTTTCGGGGTGAATAGAGAGAGGGGCACCTGGGCGGGCAGTGCAGCTCCTGAGTCTGGGACCAGAACTTCTTCCACGCTGTTAAATGTGGTGTCGATTGCCCAGGAAGTTTCTAACCATATAGCTATCAATGTTCTGGCACTTTCCAGGTAACCCCAAGTTTCTTCTTGTGTCTCATCTTCACAACTTTTGGGGGCGGATTTTTTCTCATTTTATTTAATTAATTAATTAACTTGGATTTTCTCATTTTAGAGAGGAGGAAGGCAAGGCCCAGCAGATCACATTCTAAGTAGAACCACTGAGCTCCAAAGCCACGTATTGTTCAAAGCTCATGTGACTAAGGTGCCCTAGCCAGCTCCGCGGGGGCTGCCAGTTGTTCTCTTCGGCACAGGCTCTCCTCAAGCAGAGGCCACTGGCCCCCGCAGCTCCAGGCTCGGAGCCCATTGGGTCAGCAAGCCCAGGAGAAAGGACCTGAGTCTTTTTAATTCTTTAAAAGAAAGTATTGAGAATATTCTTGTACCTACTACCCAGATTTGTCATATCTTTATATTCTGTCCTGAGCTGGTGTTGAAAAAAATGTTTTTTTAAGAAAAACATAGAGGAAATGGATAAACGGTGGTATATCCAGACAATGGACTATTATTCAGCACTAAAAAGAAATGAGCTATCAAACCATGAAAGGACATGGGAGAAACCTGAACACATATTATTTAAGTGAAAGAAGCCAGTCTGAAAAGGCTACCGACTGTAGTAATTCCAACTATATGGTACTCTGGAAAAAGCAAAACTACAGAGACAGTAAAAAGACCTGTGGTTGCAGGGGTTGGAAGGAGGGGAGGATGAATATGTGGAGCACAGCGTTCTGAGTGAAGAGACTGTGTAGGAGATCATACCACAATGGTGGATATGTTGTCTCTGTACATCTGTCCAAACCCACAGAATGCACACCCCCGAGCCTGCGCCCGAAGGTAAACCATGGACTCTGGGTGGTAACCATGTGTCCATGTAGGTTCATCAATCGTAACAAAGGTACAAGTCTGGTGCCGGATGTTGATGGTGGAAAAGGCTGGGGGAGGGGGGCATATGGAAAATCTCTGTACCTTCTCAATTTGACTGTGAACTTAAACCGCTCTAAAAAAGCAAAGTCTTCTAAAAACACACAAAAATACAGGAACCTTATTAAGAACAATGACACCCAAGTCTCCATGATGCCCCGCTGAATTATTTCCTAATTCAGCCATAACAAAGTACCACAAACAGGGTGGCTTAAACAACAGAAATTTATTATCACGCAGTTCCGGAGGCTAGAAGTCTGAGATCAAGGTGTCAGCAGTTCCTTCTGAGGTTGTGAGGGGGAATCTGTTCCTTGCTTCTCCCCCAGCTCCGATGGTTGGCTGACCATCTCTGGTGTTCTAGATGCATCACTCCATTCTCTGCCTTCATGTTCACGTATCATTCTCCCTGCGTGTGCGTGTTTTCAGATGCGCTTTTTTTTTTTTTTAAGATTTTATTTATTTGAGAGAGAGAGAGAGCATGAGCAGGGTGGAGAGGGAGAAGCAGACTCTCGGCCGAGCAGGAAGCCCGATGCGGGACTCGATCCCAGGACCCCAGGATCATGACCTGAGCCAAAGGCAGGCGCTCAACCAACTGAGCCACCCAGGCGCCCCAGATATGCTCTTTTTATAAGGCTATCACTCATACTGGATTGGGACCCGTCCCAATGACCTCATTTCCACTTGATGACCTCTGTAAAGGCCCCGTCTCTGAATAAGATCACATTCTGAGGTACAAGGGGACCGCAATATATTTTTTTGGGGGGGGGGGACATAATGCAACCCATAACACCCACTGAAGACACAGCCTTGACCCGACACATGGAGGCTGATTGCATGCTATGTCGCGATGCAACTGTTCAGACCGCGTTTACAACCCGACGGGCCGAGTTGATCGTGTTCCATCTCCGAGTTCTCAAAGGTAATTTCATAGGCAGGCTGCAGCTCACACCTGGCTCTCCCTTCAGAACAGCCTGGCAGGCACGGCGTGGTTAGACACATTTTCCAGGTGTCACAGGACAATTCAACACGTGGCAGGGCAGCTTCACACAGCAGGTGTAGACAAGCCGTTCCACCAATGGGTCTCAGGGAGACTCGGGCGCTCCCCGAGCTTTTCTCCTCTTGTTATGTCTCTGAGCCACAGAACCCACGCCAGACATTGCACGGGGTAATTCCGATGAGAATTCTCTCGAGATCTATTGCCCAAAACACACTTACTGTCTGTCACAGCCATTTTTATTCCTCTTAGAGTCCCTTTTGGCATTGCTGACTCCAAGAATGCTAATTAATTATTTGAGACACCACTATTAAATTGACACAGTGATTAATCTGATAATCCTTTTTATGAAATTACTTCTGAAATGCTAACTTTTCATCTTTTGAAACTCACTGTGTAAATTACTCTGAAGATTACATTGTACCAGCTTTTGGCTCTGTAAATCTTAATGGCAGTTTTTTGCCAAAAGCAATAAAAGCTGTCCTGAATTTATCAGGTCAATCAGGAAAGAGGCAGGCAGGCAGGAAATTGAAGGTGACACGCCACAAGTGGGGGGTTTGTCTGACGGATTGTTAGGACCTGCTGTTGCCGGTTCGTTATAGGAGACTTTGAACAGTGGGAGTCTCATGAGGCAGAGGACAGAAGTTCTTGGTTGCAGGTGTCAAGGCTCTTTGACAGAAGAGCCTGTGTGGTTCTAAGAGGTGGGTCCCTTCCTACCTTGTCCCCACCACCATCCCTACATGTCTCCTCCCAGTGCACCTCCTGCGTATCTCAGCAGTGGTGGAGACCTCCCAGCACAGGCCGGAGACAATGCCTGCCCTCCCGGCACTTCCGTTCTAATAGAGGAAGTCGGACAATAAACAAGAGAAATGACAAGTGAGAGGGTGTCACATTCTGTGGGAAGAGGATAAGGGAGAACGAGTGGGGGTGGCAATATACAATTTTAAACCAAGGGGTCAGGGAAGGCCATGTTGCCTCTCTCACCTCACTCACCCCAGCCCTGGCTCTGCCTTGTTGAGAGGATGACATTTGAGTAAAGAACTGCAGGTGAGAGATTGGCCGTGTGGATACTGGAGAAAGAGCTTTCCAGGGCACAGCCAGTGGCATGGACCTGACGTGGGAGCCTGCCTGGTCAAGGAAGAGCAAAGGGGAGCTGGAATAGAATGAGCAAAGGGGCAGGGGCAGGAGTTAAGGTCACAGAAGTTTGGAATCCATAGGCCATGGAAGGAGCTGAGTAAACCTGGCACTTCTGGGTGTTTTGCAAGGGAAAAGCAGGTCTGTCGATCCTGTCTTCCGCTGGGGTTCCCTCCCACCCCTGGGTCCTGTCCTGGAGGCGTCTCCCAGGTAGACCACAGCATCTGAGGGCTTGTGCTAAGAGAAGGGTGTGGGCTGCCCAATGTGTGGGTGAGCACTTACTGGGCCTGTAGGCCCCACTGCCAGGATTCTCTATATGTCGGCCGGGGGAAACTGAAGCACCTCCCTCCAGTTTCCCACAAATCATTGCTGCTGCTGCTGCTGCTGCTTCTCTGGGCTGAAGCCATCCAGGTTCTGTGCACTTTGCGGGAGCAGGAAGCTTACCACTTCCCACCTCCCTCTGTCCCGGCTTTTCTCCCATCCCTGCCTAGACAGGTGGGGGACCCTCCACAAGCCTCTAGGCCGATTCCTGAGGTGGAACAAGTTTCTGATGAATTGAATATGAAGCCTGGAAACCAGAAGAGGTTTCTGATGCCCACAGGTTGCTCCTGAGAGAAGTCCTCAGTGTGTGGGAGAGTTGTGGTCAGCAGCAGGACTGTGACGTGGTGAAAATGGACAGCCCCTGTCCTCTGGAGGGGTGAGGGGGGCACCACCGCGCAACCCCCATGCCCATAATCCTGTGCAGAAGCTGTTCTGTTATTCCCTCACACTCACCCCTTCACCAAAAGGATGACTTTTCCACAGTCATGTTGCCATATTGAGGTGCCAGCCTTCCAGGAGTCTGAAGGAGGTTCAAGGAGAGCCCGGGAGGTCCCTGCGGGGAGCACAGAAGGGGCAGCAGTGCCCTCCCCCCCAGCTCACTCTGCAGTTGGAGAACAGTGGGCTTCTCTGTTTCAGACAACACCTGTCTTTGGCCTTGAGGCTCTGGATCCAACCTCCGTGGCTGTCCTTTGGCTGAGCTGACCCACGGAAGGGTTTTCTGGAAAGAGGCAGCCAGGTGTGCATTTGGGGAGGTTCTGAGACCTCTGCCATCGCTGTTTTGTGCTCCCTGGGTGTGAGGATTGAGCCACTGATGGCCAGTTGTCGCAACAGCGAGCGTGGCTGCTCTTGTGGTGTGTCCCCTAGCCCCCCCGCTCCTCTGCCACTACACTGATGGCGCTTGCCTCCTCTCGTCCCCTCCTCCTTCCATCCAGGCCTTCCCCATGTTCCAGAACAATCCCCCACCGTGTGCATGGTGAAGGGGCCTGTCTCCCCGTTGCTTTGCTAGTGAGCCTTTTCTTCCCCTGAAGCGCATCCAAGAGCGCCATAGCGACTGCCCTCTGGGTTGCCATGGAAACAGAGCATTCTTCCCTCTTCTGTTTACCTTGGTCAGGGACTGCGGCAAAAACCAGCCAGTAGCTGACGGAGGCGAGGGCGCGGGTGGGGGAGAGGGAGGGAGGAAAGGCAGCCGCTCTAAACGAGCTCATGCCGGTTCGGAGCGGTTCCCCGCTCCGCTCCCGAGAGGCTCTGGAACTAGGCGTGGGCTGCCGACGGAGGCTCTGGGCCCTCAGAAGAGTGGAGAGGGTCTGGGGGCTACTGTGCAACTGCCCCCCAGCCCAAGGTTCCACTCCTGCCGCAGCCTCCCTGCCGCCGCGGGCTGTTAGCAAAGCCTTTGTCCTACCGCCCGCCCGGCCTTGCTGGGCCTCCGCCTACTACGCAAGGGCGCCGGCCGAGGGTCGGGAGGGACGCGAGCGGAGACCCAGCCCTGCTGTGTCCTGGCCCCAAGCTCCCTCACCTGCCCGGACCCCTGCCAGGTCCTCCTAACAGAGGGCCCTGCTTCCCCTTGCACCCTCCCTGCGGCAGCCCGACGGATCGCTTCGTCCTCTGTCTGGCTTCCAGCTTCCAGTTCTTAGAATAAAAACCAAAAGATCGGGGCGCCTGGGTGGCTCAGTTGGTTGGGCGACTGCCTTCGGCTCAGGTCATGATCCTGGAGTCCCTGGATCGAGTCCCGCATCGGGCTCCCTGCTCGGCGAGGAGCCTGCTTCTCCCTCTAACCCTCCCCCCTCTCATGTACTCTCTCTCTCTCTCATTCTCGCTCTCTCAAATAAATAAATAAATCTAAAAACAAAAAACAAAACCAAACGATCTGCCCAGCTCTTTATCATCTGCCTGGCCTGCCTCTCTTTCCTTGCCTCCCATGCCTCTTCTCCTGGGTCCCCGTTCTCCTGGGTCCCCGTTCTCCCGCTACCCGGCTTCTCCCCCTTCCAGAAGACACCAAGAGCTGGGTTTTGGCTTTGTCCGGAACGCCGTGCCCCGGTGTAGTGACACTCTCCCTCCCGCGCTTTCTGGCTCCTGGTGCATAGTCACTGCGGCGTCCAGCAGCTCGCAGTCATTCCCAGCAGCCTCTCCGGCGGCCTTCCCTAGGACTGTCTCCCCGCCCCCCGCCTCCCTCGGAAGCTCCCTGAAGGCAGGCGTGCTCCCCGCCGCCGCGCCGGCTCCCGCACGCCGCTGCTCGGCGCCTACTAGGTGCTCAGTTAGTCAGGGGTCCGGGCGGGCGCGCGCCGGCCCCGAGCCCGGCCTTCGCCCCGCGCGCTCCCGCCTTCGGGCCTCGGGCCGGGCGCCCGTTCCCGGCCGAGCCCCGCCGGCTGCCGCCGCCCGCCACGGGGGAGGTCGAGGGCCGCGGAGCCCGCGGTCGGTCCGGCTGTCCGCGACGCGGGGTCGCAGGCACGAGGCCGTCCCGCCCCGGCCCAGCGCGGGCCTGGCTCGCGGAGCGGAGGCGCCGGGGGAGGGGGGGCGCCGGGCCGCGGGAAGGCGCTCCCGCACCGCTGTCCCCGCCGGCCGCAGGGTGGCGGTGCTGAGCGAGGGGACTGCAGGCAGGGCCGCCGTCTCGTGGGCTTCGCGGCTGTGGCTGACTCCCTTGTTGCATCACTTCACTTGGCTTGGCCCGCCAAGCTGTGACCCGGGGGTCAGCCCGCCAGGCTTACATTGCAGTCCCGGTGTGCTGGGGAGGGAGGGCCGTGAAGACGCTCGGTTGACACTGCAGGGGGGGCAGACGCTGGGCTCTGAGGTTGTGGGGGGAAAGCGGGGCGCCCCTCAGGTACACGCCACTCTGAGCGACCTCCAAGTTACCGTTGTTAGGGATCCCATCTTTGTGGGCGGGAAGTGGGTCTGCAATGCAGGGGGAGCTCGGGGCAGAGGCCGCCGGCATCCTGAACCACGATGGGATCTTGGCTGTTCCAGTGCCCACTCTGCCTTGTCCTCCGGCGTGGGGCTTACGGAGGAAGTAAGGCCCCGGATCCTGCACGTACTCCTTTGTGGGCGCTCATGTCAAGCAGGGATGTTGTAGACATTGCTGGCAATGACGGGGAGAGCCACCTCAGCTCCCACGGCCAGGCAGCTTTTTGGTGGAAGGTTCAAGAGGGATGAACTGACCAGTGTGTCTTCTCTGAGGTGACACAGATGGAACATCAGCTGCTTTCTAAAAACAAATACTTTTTTTGTTCCCAGGGTGGGCTCCTGGGATAGTAAGTGGCCAGAGCTCCCACCTGTCTCTGGCCTTCTCTCCTCCATAGCCCTGGGTCCTGCCCTGCCTGCCTGAGCCGCGCTGGCACCTTCCTTCCTACCAGAGCTGCCGAGGCCCTGCTGCTAGGCTGACTTTATTTGAGAATCCGAGAAAAGTGTCTCACTGTTCCATTTGAGACTTTGGGGCCAGACCCCGAGGCCTTTGCAGGATGGGCAGGTTTGCCAGGTCTGCTTTGTATATCACTCAGAAGCCCTCCATCTCCTCTCACCTTGCTGTGGAATATAGGAAAGAAAAAGCCTCTAAAGTAATGTTCTTGCTTGATTTTATGAATGGACAGCATGGTGAGGAATGGACTTTGGGCAACAGGATAAAACCATATCTAAACCTTGAGAGATTGTGTTTTTTTAATTCTCTCCCTCCCCTGCAATTTTTACTCCTACTAGCTCCCAAGATTGGCATTTAAATCAAAGATTCCCAAATACCAGTCAAGCTACATCTGAATCAATGAAGAACTTAAAAATACTAATACTCCTGAGGCACCTGGGTGGCTCAGTCCATTAAGCACCTGACTCTTGATTTTGGCTCAGACCATGATCTCAGGGTTGTGAGATCAAGCCCTGTGGAGCCTGCTTGAGATTCTCTCTCTCCCTTTGCCCCTTTGCCCCACCCTCCCCCTCACGCACAGGCACACTTCCTCTCTAAAAAAAAATAATAATAAAAAAATACTAATACTCCAGCCCTACCCTTTGAATCACCCAGTTTTTTTACAGCCTGATTTGGTCGGAAGGGACCCAGAATCACAGTATCCTGAAGAAGGGCTCAATCGAAAGAGCTGTGAAGGGTTGGGCTTTATAAAGGAGAAAAAAGCGGGGAAAAAAATGAACAAAAAACCATGAACATATCTAAAAAATCCAGCAGTCCCTGCTGTGGCCCTTCACACCTCCCAGTCCATCTTGCTACTGTTAGCTCTTTGGGCTGTTTTTTGTTTTTTTTTAAAAGATTTTATTTATTTGACAGAGAGAGACAGAGCGAGAGAGGGAACACAAGCAGGGGGAGTGGGAGAGGGAGAAGCAGGCCTCCCGCCGAGCAGAGAGCCCAATGCGGGGCTCGATCCCAGGGCCCTGGGATCATGACCTGAGCCGAAGGCAGACGCTTAACGACTGAGCCATCCAGGCGCCCCTTTTGTTTTGTTTTTGATACCTTCCTTTATGCCTCTAATTAATATGCTTTTCTGGTTATTGCTTAATCTGAGACATTCTATATATTACCTTCCTGCTATTGGAAGATGAGGATTTAGCTCACTTATATCACCACCCAAACTCCCCTGTCTCATCCTCTTAGTTTCTTTACTGGTGAACTTTTTAACTTTCAGTAAATACTTCGTCTTCATTTCTTGTAACAGCAACTAGAGAGCAGAGCAGTAAATGCCTAATCGCGCTTACCATGTGCCAGGCATCCTTCAAAGCACTTTACACATCATTTAAGCCACACAGTAACACTGACTGAGCTAAGAGCCAAGAGCCAAGCTTTGGTGCCCCAACTCTCCAGATCATCTCCTTCTAGAGCAGCACTGTGGTAGCCTCTAGCAGTGTGTGACTGTTTACATTTAAATAAGTCAAAATTAAATAGAATGAAAAACTTAGGTCTTCAGTCACACTAACCACACTCGAAGCGCCGAACAGCCAGTGGCTACCACATACTGGGCGGTGCAAATACTGAACGTTCCCCTCATCACAGAAAACTCCTGGTTTTGCGCTGGTCTGGAAGCTGGGCCTTTCGTTTGAAGGTAGTGTGGAAACCGGATGGTTTTATCAATGTCCTCTGACCTCAAGCAATTACTGCAGAAGATTAGCTGCAAGAGAACTGTTCAGTTATAATAGCTTCGTGACAGCATTTTGACAAACTAGAATTTTATAAATGTACCTGGAAGAACAAAACCACCCAAACCAACTAAGCCACTGAAACCTCTTCCCACCCAAGCCAAGCTGGGGCTTAACTAAGAACTGAATCAGATACAAACAAGAGTTCATTTCAAAGCTCTGGCTGGTCTAAAGTCTAAAAGGTACAGGGCCCATTTCTTAGTCCTGGTAGGTCTCAGGGGAGTATACCTCAGAAGAGGTAGGAGAAAGAAAGCAAGGGAAACAAGACTGCTCTGCATAATAAGTGTATTAACTGTAAGGTGGGCTGGGGAGCCTTATCCATGAAGGGGTAGAAATTGTATGTTTTCCTCTTGTTGGTTTATATTGTAATAAGATTATTAGTCCCAGGAGGGTATATTTGACCCAATAGTGTGTCGATGGAAACACTGAAAACTAAGAGGCGTGTGTGTAGTTCTGGATGGGAGACCTTAAAAGTGACCAGACTTGGAGTGTCCACACCAATGCCGGACTTCAGCTCGCAGAAAAGTACTGCTGGGAGAGGGATCCTAGTAGACGGTAAAGCGACACAAAGCAGAGGTTTTGGAGAAAGAAGCATCTGGAAGACCAAGGTCAGAGCTAGGAACTGTGGTTTCATCCCCAAGGGACCCCTGCGAAGGGCTCAGCTCCTCCTGGGGCTTTTCCCCTGAATCGTAAACACAGTTGTGACTCCATAGTAAAGATTCACATTTTCCCTTTGAATTCCCTTGTCGCTCCTCCAGCTCTTCAGAAAAGTCTTGGTACATCCATACAGACTTGGCTAGTGGTAGTCTGGGGAATAAATGGGAGGGGACAGGAAAAGGGAGTGTGACCTGCCCCCGTGGTCACTCACTCTTTTGCTGATGTCCTGAGGGGAACAGCGTTCTGTGGCGAGGACTGTTACGTGTCCAAGAGTTCCAGATGGTAAGCAGAGGGAAGGAGCCACAGCACGCCGTGGTGGAAGGCAGGTGACTCACAGATATTATAGAGAAAAGTGGACGCTGGTGGGTTGGGAGAGGGGCGGTGGAGGTGGGCGGGCCGATGCTTCCATCCCAGAGGTGAGCTCACATACACACAAATTATTGTCAGACAATCAAGGTAGCCTTGCACCAAAGAGATTTGGATAAGATTTATTGATCAGATTGTTTTTAGAAAACCAACAGCAAAACACCGACAAGGTACATAAATACAGATTGGACATTTTAGGGTAAATTCACTATTTTTCCTACTTGCTGTAGGAAACCAGGTAAGGTGGAGAAGCTGTCCTGATCATATGGCATGCACACCAGACTGCAAAAGGACTTCCACACTATTGAACAGGACTGTGGCAAATAGCTTGAAAGTAAGGCAAGCATCGTGTGTGGCCTAAGCATACCCTGTACGCAGAGCCAAGCCCAGGCCTGCCCTCAGAGACTACGCGAGGGGTTTCCCTTTCTTGCCTGCTTCTTCCAGTCCAATCCTCATCAGCAGGTGCCTTTACAGAGAGATGCCTGGCGCTGTCCCTGCTCAGACTCTGTGTACAAGGAAGTGGCTCTGGAGAAAGTCAGTGTGTTTCTGACGCCTCCTTTGTATTCTAAA
This sequence comes from Leptonychotes weddellii, assembly GCF_054177405.1. NCBI lineage: Eukaryota > Metazoa > Chordata > Mammalia > Carnivora > Phocidae > Leptonychotes > Leptonychotes weddellii. Next base: position 19,889,223 of record NC_138380.1, read on the forward strand.
TGTGCGACTAGTAAAACAGCAATTACTGCACCTTGGTGAAACTGCCTTTGACTCACCCTGGACACTGACTAAGCAGGGCCTTTAAAAAACTATCAATAGTAAAAAAAATAAAATAAAATCATGAAAATTAGACTAAAAAGATGGTACCACTTTTGAAGCACACCTCAGAACTTCTTTTTGTAACACCAGGTAAGAGAAGAGGTCGCTTTCCAGCAAATCCAGTGACCTCAGAAGGGAAACGCCGTCGCCGGCACGATCTGCGCAACACACACGGAGGGAACGGGGCCCTGCGGAGCCCGCCTCAGGCCCTGCCAACGCTCCGGGGGTCCGGAGGAATCTGGGGAACCAAAGCACTTGAAGCTAACAGGGACCAGTCTAGGGAGCTCATGATCACGGGCCCATAAACCCTCCTCCGTCCTGGAGCTCAATGGCAGAACAATGAAGAGAAGGAAGATGGCATTTTGTGCTACATCAGAGTGCTGGCAGCTAGACGACTTAGTAACAGTGCCACTTCCTAAACACCTGTAAGACCACATAAAAACAAGCCACTTTTACAGAATGAAGACCAACACAGACTTAGAGGAGAATTCAGCCTTTCCTACGTGCCAAGCTGTATGGCTGGAAAAGGTATTTCCAAAGGAAAAATAAGGCTCCTGCAAGAACAGAGGAAAAGCAAGTATTTGTCAAGAGCCAAAGAAATGTGTTCAAATGGTGGGATTTCCTCTGCTTCACACACAGTAGCTGCTTCTTCCCATAGGCGCTGAGAGCTCTTTGGTGGTTGGAGGAGAGACAGCCTAGAACTCAGGGCAGGAACACTACGCCGAAGCAGAGGCGTGAAGAGTTAACATCTCAACTCAGGATTACCACCCGTGGGTCCTAATTTCAGCATTCAACAGCTGTCATCAAATTGACAATTACAGCTAATAGGGCTGCTTATATGCTTGCTGGTTTCTAGCCCTCCGTGATTCTTCTTTTTCATTTCTAACTATTTATTAGCCCCACTCCACTGAAAAGGAGGTGCTTGTGGGAAAGGGCTAGGGAGGAAGAATATAAATGAATCAATGGTTTGATAGAAAAGTTGAAACACTGATTAATTATGAATTTCAATTATCTGTGCTTTACCCTTGCTACTCTGGGTAACCAAAGGTCACTGTTAATAAACCTTTTGCTTAGAAATGTTAATGTTTATTATTATATGTTTAAATCTAGCTATGTAATGGAAATGAATAATTTAGAGCAAATTTTTACACCAAGTCACTAGGGCCCTGAAAAAAAAATTCTGCCAGTGGAAAGGATTTCAGTTTGGCCCCTGAAGAACAGTTAAAATTTCCATCTATTCTATATTGGTTTATAGATTTTCCAGAATGTGGAAAATATTTTATTAAATGAAGAAAGCATCATTGTCTTCATTTAATAAAGTATTATGTTCACAGATAAATTAGTATGTACATGGGAGAACTGATAGTATTAAATATTAGATTTTAATTCTCCATTTAGGAAATTCCTTACAGGTAGACTTCCTTTTTTTGTGGGCAAAGAAATGTAGGAAGATATGTACACGTGAGATAGTACAAAGATGACTGGGGAAAAGTCTCAACTCTAACAAACCCAAGGAATAAAAAGTCTTTAAGAACTGGAGTAAGAAAACACAGACTTGAAGATCCAGACTGACCAAGAGTTGGTTTATGCCAGCTGATCACATCTCAAATTCTTGGTATAAGTTGACTCTAAAGGAATGAGCTGGCTTCCCCAAGGCAGAAAAAAAAAAAAAAAAGTAGTCTACCTGCTTTATAGTTACACCCTACATATAATCTGTATATATTCATATGTGTTTCTATATATTGCACTTCAATTTACAGGACTGCAGGCAGATGGCAGGGAGTACCTCAAAGAGGCAGAGACGCAACAGGCATAACTTTCCTAAACCAAGTAACAGTGTCAGGAATTTAGGGCGCTGGTTATAGGTCTACTAAATGGCTGGGGACCCCCTATATAAAATTCTAGTCATCTACATTTAAGTCATCATACACACAGTCTCCTTTGGCATACAGAACATGTGCATATGTGTGGTTCTACTCACAGCTGGTCACACTACATCCTTTTCACTAGTGTTATATTAAAAGAAGACCCTTTAGACCAAGGATATGTGTTTTTTATAAAAACGTCACACACAAGGTCTTGGATGTCAGGCCTCCAATCTACCTCAAAGACTGCCCTCAGAAGGCTTAAATCCTTTTTTGCTAGCAAGTGTGGATTGAACTGGACTCTCTTTCTAGCTCTCCAGTGTAGCAAAGCTAGAGACCTGCTTATTTCCCAAGGAGCATGGAAAGATAAGCACAGAGGCTGAGCACTCAGGATTTGGTCCCTATATAAATCCATGACAAAAATCCTTTTATCACCCTAGACAGCACAGCTTATTTAACTGGATATATTCCACCAAATATCCAGAGACCAGGCCGGAGTCATGCAGCAAAGCTTTGTCTTGAACTCACGGGGTTGCTCAACTGACTTGCTCTGGAGAGAGCTCCTCACTGGAGTAAGCTTAGCAGTGGGTGGTAAGAGGCTGAATGTCAAACAGACTTGGTCATGGCAAGATGGGGGAAGGACTTCCAGAGGAGTTGCTCCTTTTCCTGCCTCTGCCCCATACCCCTCAGTCCCCCAAAAGGACCCAAACTCACAGGTGAGTGCTACTCTTAAGACCTTGCAGACTATGGGCACCATGAACTCAACCCAACATGGATGGGATGTTCTAATAAGGCATGGAAGTTAAGACTCCAAGTCTAGAGACCACAGTTTTCTCTTCCCCAGAACTCAACAGTGGATGGTAACTTTTTAGCCACAACTCAAAGGTGATTTTAAATCCACACATGAGCTAAAGAGATCCCTTCTGGGAAGAAGGAAAAAAGAAGAGTAACTTTAAAAGCTAAATGGAAAAGAGGCACTTAAAGGAAAAAATGTGTCCCACATCTCCCACCTGAGCCTCCTGCTGTGAGGTGACCGGTGCGATGACCCGCACTGTGCCTTCCTGTACGCCTGCAGCATCTTGCGTACACCTGAGCACTGCCAACTGCTCACATCTCAGTGACTTGCTCAACTCCCTAGCAGCCTGATGGCAAAGAAGTGAAAATTCAGGTCACTCCTTTTTTAGAGTTAAAATACAAAACAAACAAAACAGAACTAAAACTTCACACCAAAAAACTAACCATCCTCAGTTTCATTCTTTCCTCATGCTAGTTTTTAAAATGATACTTAGTTCATCGGGAAGGATGACCTGTGGCCTTCCCCCCGCCAAGACCTTTTATCCAATAACTAGACAATTACTCACAGCACCATGCACATTAAAAGCAGACAAAAAAGGGAGACAATAAGCTAAGGGAAAAATCAAGGGCCAGTTGGCTTTACCAGAGATAAAACCCGTTGCCTGAAAGAATGGCAGGTGCGTGGCCTGGTGTCAGAAAAGAAACAAGTTGTGAAGAGGAAGTGCCCAATATGACCGTTGGGGCTCACAGCCTGGTGCCGAGGCCCTCCCTGCCCTGCTCTTCTCTGGCCTCTCACAAGCTTACTTTATGTCCCAAGGCATTTATGCCCATATTTAGGGTCTACAAGTCCCCCCCATGAAGAAGTCAAAGAGATACTTGAAACCAGGAATAAGCACGGGAGAATTTCGAAACTGCCCAGAACGAAGAACTCTGACCACCATAAATTCCTTGATTTGAAACGTTCTTGGTGCCATCATTTCTAAGAGCAACAATAAACAGCACAACTACAACACACACATAAGCCTTGTGACGAGCCAAATCTAACCATTGCTGGCACCATAAGGATGAGAAAAGAAATCACTGATCAAGAGTCGCTGAGCTGCGTAACTTTCCTCCAAAGTCAAAGGATGGGTTTGGGTATCTATGCAGCAAGATGTCAACCAGTGCTGCCACCAGATTCAGCTACTCAATTAGAAGCATCTTGGAAAACAGCGAGTTAAACATCTAGGTTTGCATATAACCTGCATGATTCTCAAGGTTAGCCTTCTTGTTCTATCCTGAAACTTCTTATTGTTGTTGCTGGATTTAAATGTTTAAAATTTTTATTTTATTTTTATTTTTTTTGTCAATGATGCTGCTTTAATTTGTAGAGCATTGGCTGACATGGTCATAGTTTCAGAGTTCCTTTAAAAAATTCTTTATGTTATTGTGATTCACAACATTATTAAGGTACCTTCAGACTTCCCCTCAACTCCATCAAGGAAGAGGGAGTATGTGAGTATGTGTGTGCGTGTGTGTTGGGGCAGGAGGGAGAGAAGCAAAGAAAGAAGCACAAGGGAAAGTGAGATTTCCATAAACTTAAAACCAATTTACAGAAAGGCATCTGATGTATTTTCTGAATAAGGCCTTGATCAGGGTAACCAATCCTCTTTGTAGCATATTCTACACTGCCCATAAATAAAGGAGTCTCTTTAAATTAACATTTCCAGTATCAATGAACAGTCCAGAAATCCTCATTTCAAGCGCTCGATGAGTCCCTGTGTGAGTCCAAGGTGCAGAAGCTGTGTTCGGGAGAGGTTTGCTAGGTTAGGGAAGGCCGCAAGCAGCTTCTCCCATGCCAGTTCCAGCAGGCTAGGTACCACCAGCCAGATCTTAAACAATGACCCAGTCCGTTTGTTTTCATGGATGTTCACCACTCCTCCATGAATGTACATGCAACCAGCCTATGAACAAATGGCAGTCAAAAGAGGATAAATTCAAATGGGAAAGAAACAGATACTTAGGCTGAGGAGTCAGCAAAAAAAACGCACAGTAGGCCAAATTGAGATGAGGTGAAGCAAAAAAGAATTTCTCACCGATCCCAACACACTGCAGAGATCAAGAAGGGTTTAAATAATGAATGAGTTACTAGGAGAAAACTGTAGCTTTGTTCTTTTTTTTTTTTTTTTTAACTTCAACAAACATTAAACTAACCGTATATTAAGTATTCACAGTGCCAAATACTGGGAATACAAAGATGAAAATAAAGGCCCTTGCCTTCGAGAAACTAGAGGGATCTTTAACCACAAGGCATCGTGGGGCTAGAACTATTCCGCCCTCCCAGAACACAACTTCTCTGTCCCTGCCAGAGCCTGAATGGCCGCGCGCAGCCTTCCTTTTACAATTACGCTGCTCTTTTAAACTGGGTATGATGGCTTCTCTCGCCTTTTCTCAGAGGAAGGGCTAGCTTTGTTTTGAAGAAAGTTTTAGAAACACATTCTTAATCCAAGGTTGGTAATTTCAGAATCTTTTTTCTCTTGCTAATATTGCTAAAAGTATTTCCTTATCACCTGCAACTATGTAAGGAAGATATGAAAACAAAAACTTACCGGTGTAACAGCTGCACAGTGAAAGTAAACTGGCTCGGGCATGGTAGCTGGGAGCTTCACCCACTGAAAAGTCTGCAGGTTCAACTTCCAGATATCTCCCAGGATCACTTCTCCGTTATAGCCCCCACAAATAAACACATCTATCGAGAAAAGAGAGACCCCAGGTCACACAAAAGAAAAGAGCTACGGCTATAGCATGTTTTGTAGTAGATCCCCTGGCTAGCTGACGTGGGACCGGTTCTGTGGATTGCCCCCTACCACAGACAGCTGTAGCTGGGCAGTCCTCTCCTGCTGCTGTCCTATCCCTCAGTAAAGTACAGACACTATTTTGGGATCTTTGCTAGGACTTGGGATGCAAGTCTCTAAGGAGGCTTCATGTCTGGGTCCTCAAATTCAAATACCTACAGGTGCCAGGCACAGGAAGTGAATGAACAAGAAGGTCCAGGGAAAATAAACAAACAGGAGTGCACATGCTCTAAAGGAGATGGTGATGCAGCTCCAGCTGATCGATAATATGCAGAACTTAAGGTCCACAACCGCCAGATCTTCTGATTTTTCCAGAGGAGCTGGAAATCTGGATTTTTTTTTTTTCCCCTAAGGGAGACATTTTGATTTTTAAGTGTTATCTGCTAATCCAAAAATTTTTAATACATATATGAGCCAAACAAAACGTAACTGAAGGCCACCAGTTTGCAAATTCTTTCAAATAATGTTCTAGAAAGGATGATATTCGTCTGCCCATACAGACAAATATCCTCTATGCAGACATGTAACCTGAGGAGAAACATTCACTGCAATGTTCAGCTTGGGGGACACAAAAGTGGTTCGTCCAAGCTTTCTTCAGCCAAAGGAGGACAGTGTGAAGCCCCATTTGATCTATACAGTTCTTTAAGTTCTTTCAACCTTCCCCCAAATCAAAAGTTTTTCATCACGGTTGTTGTTTTGTTTTTGTAAAGTTAGATAGTGGTAACTGGTCAACTTGTAACATTCAAACGAAATGCCCCAAACTAAGGCTGAATTCCACTGGTACAGTGCCTGGCCTCAATGAATCAAATGAGTAGATGTCTTCATTCAGGTCTAGATCAAGCTTAAGCCAATACTTAATTAAACTGTAAAATACACTGGAAACGTTTTTGGCTAAGATTCAAGAAAAGTTCAGCTCCGAAGCAAAGTACAGCTTTGCTTCTTCGAGAGGCAAGCTGAACAATCCCACTATCTATACATCTTATGCAGAAAGCAGAAGCATAATAAAAAGCACTTCTGTACTGGAGATGGCAGCATAACCCTAGTTAAATCCCAACTAAACTGCTGAAAGGATATGGGCTATGAAACTCATTTATACACACCTTCCTCCCAGGAAAAATGGAAGGTGGTGTACCAAACTATAAATAAGCTGTAAATTAAAAGACAGGAGGGCTGTCCAAAGAAGAGTCATTTATCACACTCGGATGAAGTAGTCGCAGCTGCTCTTGGAAGCCATACAATGGCTCTCTTGTAATATAGCCAAAGAATGAGCAAAGAGTCCTATTTGGGGGCGCCTGGGTGGCTCAGTCGTTAAGCGTCTGCCTTCAGCTCAGGTCATGATCCCGGGCTCCTGGGATCGAGCCCCGCATCGGGCTCTCTGCTCAGCGGGGAGCCTGCTTCTCCCTCTCCCACTCTGCCTGCTTGTGTTCCCTCTCTCACTGTCTCTCTCTGTCAAATAAATAAATAAATAAAATCTTTAAAAAAAAAAAAAGAGTCCTATTTGGCATCAGAGCAGAGAATAAACTTTATGAAATATCACTCTGAAGGAGTTATTGTAATTTTAAAACTATGTCCACCGAGGTCTCGATTATATGTCAAGATTATCAGTATTACCCACCATAACCACAGATATCTGTTGGGGTGGGGTGTTGAAAGGTCAGGCTGTATAATAAAAGTTTATTTATCACCAAACTCTGAGTTCTCTGGTAACTGAGGGAATCCAAACACCCCACCCGTGTACTTGATGAAAACCACTGAAAGAAGCATAACTTCATGGACTTCCCTTTAAGTTTAAACTACAAGGAACAGATTCTTCTCAAAATTATGCCCTTTATGTATATATAAAGACATTCTCAGCATATACAATTACAAAAATGGAACTAGAATGTTCTTTAGAAACCTTACCATTTTTTATTTGGACACAACTGTGACATCTTCGGGCTGCAGGGAAACCTGCCAAATACATAATAAACACAGAAATTCCATTATTTACAGAAAGACTAAGACTAACGTTGATGTGCCACGGTGAGAGACATACTATGAATAACTCACTTAAAACAATCCCATTGTTGCATTAAGCAAACATTGACTAGTCCTTCCAATCCTTCCTTATTTCACACTAAAATAAAGCCATCTGAGTCTCACTGTAACTGTACAGTGTTCAGGTGCCAGGGGAACAAAAAGGGGTGGGAGGGGCAGGGGTTACTAGTAGCTTTCCCAAGCCCTTTTACCCACAAAAGACAGGTGGATCTTGATTCAAGTGTCTGCTTCCTAACCCACCTGGCTATGTGGCTCTGTCTAATGCCACATTTCCCAGCTTCCACAGAACTCAACAATCCCCATTAAAAGTCTCTGCACAATTACAGAGGAAGAATAATAATTGGACTAAGGAAAAAAAATAATTTATAACACCAGCACAACAGATATTTCACTTGTCATATAACTCAATAATACTTTTTCCCCTCCAAAACAAGTAAAAATTAAAATATATTTATTAAAGATAAATGAATCGGTATTTTAAATTTACCTATTTTTTCATGGGGTTTTGTGGCAATTTCCTCCCATGCGTTTGTTTCAAGGTTGTAGGCATGGATCTTGGGGAGAAAAAAAAAAAAGAAGATACACACATGTAAATAATTTTAGCTAGCCTGAAAACTGGATTTTTTAACAACGGCCTATACAAACATGTACTCTTGGTTAAAAGGTCTTCGTTTCGGGCGCCTGGGTGGCTCAGTTGGTTAAGCGACTGCCTTCGGCTCAGGTCATGATCCTGGAGTCCCGGGATCGAGTCCCGCATCGGGCTCCCTGCTCGGCGGGGAGTCTGCTTCTCCCTCTGACCCTCCTCCCTCTCATGTGCTCTCTCTCTCTCTCATTCTGTCTCAAATAAATAAATAAAATCTTAAAAAAAAAAAAAAGGTCTTCGTTTCTTTTGCCTTTCTCCAATCTTCCCTAATTCTAAAATTAGAATGCAAAACATTAAATGAAGCAGTTGAAAGATAAACAGATACAGGATTCCAATTTTTTTTAAATCACAGGAAAAAAACCCAAAAAACTTGAAATTCTGCAACTGCCACATTTTTAACAATGAACATTTATCATTTTTATACCAGAAAAAAGTAAGTGTTGATAAGAAAATACGAGAACAGTTTTGACAAAACTTGAAAAAGACCAATAAGGTTCCAAAGCAGCCCAGGAGCTCTGTATCCTAATCTAGATTTCTCCCGGGAGATGTGGATTTAGCAATGCCACAGAAATGGATGAATAAAAACCCTTCAGAGCACAGCTTCCTAAAGATGCATAGCCCTAAACGTGACTGTTCTTTTTAGATATACAGCACTGACGATGACAGAGATGTGACATCCCTAGCATCATGGTTCCAGTTCTCATCAGTTTTTCCATTCGAGCTACTATACCTTCCTTTTAGTCACTTTCCTCATCCAGCTTATGCCGGGGATAATTTTCATGTATTTTCAATGTGTGATCAATATAACGGTCAGCTGGAAAGTGCATCAGGGCACAGAGTTTGGCCATATGTTATAAAAAGCATATAACACAAAATAGGTGTTAATAAAGAACCTGTTCAAAAATTCAAGTATCTAGGGGGGCGCCTGGGTGGCTCAGTCGTTAAGCGTCTGCCTTTGGCTCAGGTCATGATCCCAGGGTCCTGGGATCGAGCCCCGCATCGGGCTCCCTGCTCTGCGGGAAGCCCGCTTCTCCCTCTCCCACTCCCCCTGCTTGTGTTCCCTCTCTCGCTGTCTCTCTCTGTCAAGTAAATAAATAAAATCTTAAAAAAAAAAAAAAATTCAAACATCTATAGTAACAGAATTGTCTTACTTAGTATGAAACATGCCTCTCTCCTTATTATTATTATTATTATTTTTAAATATACCTTGTTTAAGGAATAAGCTGTCCAGGAAGTACCACCTCCCAAGATGTAAATCCTCTGCCCATCATGTGCAATTTCATGTCTGTACCTGAAAACATACATAAAACCCGTTTATAATGAAGTGAAAAATGATCTACCTAAGATTTAGCTGCAAGGCTTTTTATTGGATAATTATTTATAGTAATAAATTACTAGAGATAACCTAAGTGTTTAACAATAGTAAATTGGTTAAACGAACTACAGAATATACATAAAATGGATTAGTGTGCAACCAATAAGAATGTAGGCAGAGAAGACAGTTAATATACTGAGAACTTCTTTTCATGTCATTAACCGAAAAAAAAAAAAGTTATGTAAGAGCAGATAGGCTCTAATCCCATGAAAAATTTATAGATACACAAATATGCACAGAAAATGACTACAGAGATACGTCTAAAATGTTAACCCTGGTTATCTCTAGATTTAGGTTTTATTTTTCATTTTCTTCATTTTGCTTATTTGTCTTTTCCAGATTTTCTATAATCTTTTTGTGATAACTCTGTATAAGGGGGGACATTATTACAGAGTTTTTAAAAAGTAATCTGTCTACATTTTATCAGAAACCCTACACTACTGGCTTTCAAATTAAGATACTTATTTAGGAGTGCCTGGGTGACTCAGTTGGTTAAGCGACTGCCTTCGGCTCAGGTCATGATCCTGGAGTCCTGGGATCAAGTCCTGCATTGGGCTCCCTGCTCGGCAGGGAGTCTGCTTCTCCCTCTGACCCTACCCCCTCTCATGCTCTCTCTCAAATAAATAAAATCTTTAAAAAAAAAGATATTTAATAGACACAAAGATATCAGAAAAATTCTGCTACATAGAACTGTGAATATAATGTGAAACACCTACCAGAACTTTTATCCAAGCAGTCTAGCTAGAAGCTGAAACAATTTATAATATGTCCATAAAATGATTCAAGAAGGCAACCATGTGAAAATGCTTTGAAAACTTAATCTAGTTCCTCCTTTCCCTGAAGGCCCTGGTGCTGATAAAATACATTACATCAAAATTATTCCAGCAGCGGCCCACCTCCCAAGTCCTCACATGGTAGCTCTGCAATCATCAGCCTACTGACATACTACAATAAAGACTAAGTCTTCCTGGGTGCCTGGGTGGCTCAGTTGGTTAAGCGACTGCCTTCGGCTCAGGTCATGATCCTGGAGTCCCGGGATCGAGTCCCGCATCGGGCTCCCTGCTCAGCGAGGAGCCTGCTTCTCCCTCTGACCCTCCCCCCTCTCATGTACTCTCTCTCATTCTCGCTCTCTCAAATAAATAAATAAAATCTTTAAAAAAAAAAAAAAAAAAGACTAAGTCTTCCTTAGCTAACCTCTATGCCATTTTGTTTAAAGGAAACAAAGAGATAACTGGATTCATCTAAACAAAGTGAATAAAAAAGTATTTAGTATCTTTGCTTTTAAACTGGAGGGGGAAAAAAGTAAGTATTTCACAGAGTTTAATTCTAAGAGGCAACTCCTAGCAGGAAAGAAAAGTGAAAGGCCTAGGACTACTCCCAGAAGGCCGCTGGGAGCACCATGCGATGTTTGCGTGCTTAACAGGGCACTTAAAATGAATGTCCTCCCTCCCTCCCATCCACCCATCCATCCACCCATCTGATCAATATTCACTGAGTACCACTGTGGGAACTGAGTGCCACAGGCACTCTGGGGTAAACAGCTGCAAGCAAATGAGCCAAAGAATCCCAATATGCAAGTTAAGAAGGGAAATCAAAAAGTAACTAGAAAGTAACTATTTTGTCTGTAATATGATATTTAATTACATTTGCTACCATTGGTTTCTTCTTCAAAGTGTTACTATCTTCCTAATGCAGAAAAAAAGAGAGACAAAAGGAAATAACATGAGAAAAAAAATCTATAGTTAAGGGGGGAAATATCATTCCTTAACCAGAAGACCTTTCTTTAACGCTGAACTGGGATCTACCAGCCAGTTGGCTATTCTAACCAGGCTATAAGAGTTTTCTTCAAACCGTATTACCAATATTCTGAAAAAAGTCAAATCTTAGCAAGAAAGAATAAATATGCTTTGATCCTAGAACCTCACCTCTCTTCTGGCAGATCACAAGATAGGTTGTTTGGTTTCAGTTGTGTCCACTCTCTGGTATTGAGATCTAATTTGTGCAGGTCTGTGCTGTAAATATAGCCAGTTGTCCCTCCAAAAACATAAAGGGAGCCATTGATGATCGCCATGGCCTGGATAGCAAGGAAAGGTGAACACCATTGACTCATTAACACCTGATTAAAGAATATAAACTTATTAAATACCCCAAAATCAGACTTCATGAAATTCTCTTGTACTTTTTAACCTTCTAAAATATCAGACCTTTAAAAGATTAAAGATTTTAGGGGCACCTGGGTGGCTCAGTCGGTTGAGCTTCTGACTCTTGATTTCGGCTCATCCCTGTCATAGTCATGGGATCAAGCTCCACGTCATTGTGCTCCCCGCTCAGCGGGGAGTCTGCTTGTCCCTCTCCTTCTGCTCCTCCCCCCACTTGCACTCTTTCTCTCTCTCTCTCTCTCAAATAAATGAATAATAAATAAAATCTTTAAAAAATATACTTAAAAATAAATAAATAAATAAATAAAAGATTTTAGAGAACACAGAGACTGTCTTTAGAATGTTACACGCAAACAATGAATCATGGAACACTACATCAAAAACTAATGATGTAATGTATGGTGATTAACATAACATAATAATAATAATAAAATAAAAAAAAAAAGTAAAGCTTTGAGGTGCCTGGGTGGTGCAGTCGGTTAAGCATCCCACTCTTGGTTTTGGCTGAGGTCGTGATCTCAGGGTTGTTAGATTGAGCCCTGAGTTGGGCTGCTCAGCATGGAGTCTGCTTAAGACTCTCTCCCTCTCCCTCTGCCCCTTCCCCACCACGTGCGCTCTCTCTCTCTAAAAAATAAATAAATAAATCTTAAAAAAAAAAGAAAGAAAGAAAGGTAAAGCTTTGCTCAACTGGAAAGCAGTTCTCCCTAAATAGGCAAGAAGCCTGGATATTGCTTAGGGGTCCCAGCCAACCAAAGAATGCATTCATCATGGACATGAGCATTTCCATACAAAGCTGCTTCTCTTTCTAAGCAGTGTGAAGAAAAACACTCTCAGGAAGAAGAAGCAGATGTGAAAATAAGCCACCAGAACCCCTTAAGCAACATGTCTAAAGTTGGCAGTCCTAAAAACTTCACATTTTCCACCAGACTCCCTTCAGCGTAAGTTCCGCTTTTGTTAATGGTCATTTCTCAGAGTTTTAATGCCTCCTCTGGTGGAATACAGAGTTATCCAGTATGTACCTCTACACATAGCTCAGGAGGTACTTATCAGTAATAATGCTGGCCAGTGGAAAAAGAAGCTAAAGTTGTTTTAACCTTAGCCCATTACTCTCAAAGGGTCTCTGATGTTGGTGGGTTGCTCCCTATCTTTTTGGATCTTTTCAAACCTAAGGTTTGAAGCACTGGAACCTAACTAGAAGCTACTCTCCACATAATCTGTGTTTTAGCTCAGATTAGTCTGTATAAAAGTCCCTTCCAAGTGCAGAGATCATCTACTCTACTACTTAGGTCAGTAAGCTCTCCAAAGAATCATATCATTTTAGAGATGACAGCACCCTGACCGTATGTTGAGCCCAAACTCTACTGGGAATGGGAGTGGAGATGGGTGGTCCTGACATTTAAAAATACTTCTGTATAGGGGTGCCCGGGTGGCTCAGTCGGTTAAGCGCCTGCCTTCAGCTCAGGTCATGATCTCGGGGTCCTGGGATCAAGCCCTGCATCAGGCTCCCTGCTCAGCGGAGAGTCTGCTTCTCCCTCTGCCCCTCCCCCTGCTCATGCTCACCTTCTCTCTCTCTCTCATAAATAAATAAAATCTTAAAAAACAAAACAAAACAAAAAAACCCTTCTGTATAGATCTAGGTCATGATCCCAAATTGGATTAGAAATAAAGAATGAGAAAAAAAGGAAAGGACATAAATAACCAGATTTGCAAATTACGATTTCACATCAGAACTGAAAAATCAGGGGCGCCTGGGTGGCTCAGTCGTTAAGCATCTGCCTTCGGCTCGGGTCATGGTCCCAGCATCCTGGGATCGAGCCCCGCATCAGGCTCTCTGCTCCGCAGGAAGCTTGCTTCTTCCTCTCCCACTCCCCCTGCTTGTGTTCCTGCTCTCGCTATCTCTCTCTCTGTCAAATAAATAAATAAAATCTTTAAAAAAAAAAAAACAAACTGAAAAATCAGAGGGCGCCTGGGTGGCTCAGTCAGTTGAGTGCCTGGCTCTTGGTTTTGACTCAGGTCATGGTCTCAGGGTCTTGAGATCAAGCCCTCTGTGGGGCTCCACACTCAGTGGGGAGTCTGCAGGAGGATTCTCTCTCTCCCTCTGCTCTCCCCCCACTCATGAGTGTGCTCTCTTTCAAATAAATAAATCTTTAAAAAAAAAAAAAGAACCCTGGGCACTTGGGTGGCTCAGGTGGTTAAGCATCTGCCTTTGGCTCAGGTCATGGGATCCTGGGATCGAGCCCCCTTTCGGGCTCCCCACTCAGCAGGGAGCCTGCTCCTCCCTCTGCCTCTGCCCCGCCCCCTGACTCATGCTCTCTCTCTTCTCTCAATAAATAAAATCCTTTTTGAAATATGAACTGAAAAATCAAATATTAAACAGTGAATTCACTCTCTGTTTAAAGAAGTGGAAACAAATATTCTGACACTGTCCCCAGAACTAGAAAAATCGGCACTAATACATCCACCATGATTGCCCAGATTGGTACCTGTCCATATATACGACTGGGTTTCTTCCCCCGACAGCTGAGTAAAGCCCATCTCTTATACTTCACGTTACACACGTGGACGTCATTGCCGTTGCTCTCACCAAACGGGATGCCTGTACCTCCAAATACCAACAGGTTGTTTCCATGTAGCACAACTGGGGAAGGAGACGCACATTTCCATTATGTACTGGCTACCAGCAGTATGTTCCCACATAAACCCAAAATAACCGAGAAACTAAAAGAGTGTCTGCTTTAACGCTCTCAGAAGATAACTCAAACCACTGACATACAACTACTACAAAGTTCTGCAGAAAAAGGTTTAATTCACACTATGTGCACTATACCATATAGTTAGCTCTAGCTCATTGTTAGGTATGTGACATGTATTCAGTACATATTTGTGGAGGTCATGAAGGCCTGTGCTCTAACAATACTAAATGACATGAACTACAGCACACCACTGCCGCTGAAGACAGTTCAAGTAGGCAGTAAAGAAGAGGAAAATGAAGTACCATCTTAGCCTCAGCAAAGACCCAGCATGACTCCGGATGAAGGGATAAAAGGATCATTCTGTTTTTGCCAGGGGAATGAATGATCTCTACATTTTAAATTATATTTCTGTCACCTTGATCCTCTACCAGATAAAAAGAAACACCAATATCCTGCTGGTAACTTTGGTGTTCTCTATATTTCTTCTGTTCCTGCCACCACACACACACACGCATGCAAAGGCATGCACACATGCACATATATTCTTTCTCTAGAGACAAATACTCCTGAAATCGTGCTACTCTATTATTTCAGTGGTATTTTTTTAAAGATTTTATTTATTTATTTGACAGAGAGAGAGACACAGCGAGAGAGGGAACACAAGCAGGGGGAGTGGGAGAGGGAGAAGCAGGCTTCCCGCAGAGCAGGGAGCCCGATGCGGGGCTCGATCCCAGGACCCTGGGATCATGACCTGAGCCTAAGGGAAGCGCCTAACGACTAAGCACCCAGGTGCTCCTCAATGGCATTTTTAAAAATTGATTTGGGGGGGGCGCCTGGGTGGCTCAGTAGGTTAAGTGTCTGCCTTCGGCTCAGATCATAATCTCAGGGCCCTGGGATCGAGCCCTGCATCGGGATCCCTGCTCAGCAGAAAGTTTGCTTCTCTCTCTGCCCTTCTCCCCCTCTCATTCTCTCTCTCTCTTTCTCTCAGATAAAAAATAAAATCTTCAAAAAAAATTAAAAAATAAAAATCGATTCTTCAGTTGATATAGTCTGAGAGTCAACATGGGCTCTGGAGCCAGCAAGAGCTAGGCTTCAATTCTCATGTGACCTCAGTAAAGTTATCCAATCTCTCCAAATTAATCTTCACAACAACCCTATGAGGTAAAAACTAATACTATCTCTCCATTTTTACAGAAGATGAAACAGAAGTGGAGAGTGGTTTAAATACTTGCTGAAGGTTTCCCAAAAAGAACCTTGCCAAACTAGGATTTAATCCCAGGCAGTCTGGCTCCAGAGCCTGCACTCTTAGCTATTCCCTTAAGGCCTCTCTAATAGTCTCAGTTTCTCATTTGTACAATGGCAATAATTCTAGTATGTGCATCATGGAGATGTTGTGAGGTAAACGGATACTATGCGTGAAGTACTTTGTTCAAAAGCTATTATAGTCATTATAAACCCCCTCTCTTGATCCTCTACTACATTATACCTAGTATATATATGATACTTTATATTGAACCCGCTGAGATATTACTAATCCCATTTTACAGGTAAGGAACTTGAACCTAAAAATCATCAAGCAAGTAAATGGTACATAGCTAGATTCAAACTCAGGACTAGCCAACTCCCAAGTGATTCTGAATCAGCATGCTACATTATTACCACAGTAAAAAGTCTATCCCTTAACAGGGTTTAATCAGATTACAGTATTATTACAAATTATTAACAAGAAGCATGTGACACTGACCTGTCCTCACAAACATTTCATAAAGTCAAAAGTTCAGAACTGCCTGCACTCACGTGACATAGATGCCAATTCCCGGGGCATGTAGCCGTCCGTGCCCATCTGGTGCCATACTCCTGTAGCAAAATGATACCTCCAAAGCTCCCTGAAGAGAGGATAGTCTTCATTATCTGGCCCTCCAGATTCATCATAATCTGGGTTATAACCTCCAAACACATAGAGGTTGGTATTATCTGCCACGCAACGATGTCCACTTCGTGCTGGTGGAGGTCTGTGGCCTAGGAGAGAAGAAGACAGTTTTCCACAGATGGCCAAGCAGATTAAAAGCACAAACAAAATTCGGTCTCAATCATTTTAGCTTTAAAAGGGAATCAGGGAAAATTTATCACATGGATTTACTTTTTATTTGCTTAGGTTATTTTTACATTCACACACACTACTTAAGATTTTAAGGAGCTAGTCTCCATTTCTATTTCATATGACTACTTTCAGATTTTGGTAACTGTAAAAAAATTTTTTCCGAGGGAGGTAAAATAGCATTATAAACTCAAAAAAATGGCTGACAACTTGAAATTTTCAAGAAAAGAAGGAGGAGGGGTTTAATAAGCCAAAAGCTAACAGGACAAATTTTCTTATTTCCTTAGAGGAGAACAAAAACACAGGCCAACTAAATTAAACTGAAAATATTAGAGAACTACATAAATATAATCACAAATGTGAATGAGTCATGTGTAAATAAAAATACATACACATAAAACCTAAGATTTGTTCACAATATATAATTATACACTTAAAAAGAAAACTGGCTTTCAAAGAGTTATAGCAAAATTTAGAATTAAATACCACTCCAGGGCGCCTGGGTGGCTCAGATGGTTAAGCGTCTGCCTTCGGCTCAGGTCATGATCCCAGGGTCCTGGGATCGAGTCCCGCATCGGGCTCTCTGCTCCTTGGGAGCCTGCTTCTCCCTCTGCCTCTCTCTCTCTGTCTCTCATGAATAAATAAATAAAATCTTTAAATAAATAAATAAATAAATAAATACCACTCCAGACATTATGGCAGTTAAAAAATATCCTTACAGTTATCTCAAAGAGCATCTTTCATCCTACTAAGAGCTTTACTAAGAAAAGCTATTTCTACAATTTATATTTGAAAGCTTTCTGAAGTTTAAAGTCCAACAACCAGTTCACTAAAAATTACTTCAAGATTATTTTAGAGTAAAAAACCCTAAAATTTTAGATTATTTCTATTATGCTTATAATATTTTATACCCGTCTACACAAACCCTTACATAGCTACAGAACCAAAGATGCTTAAATCCATACTGGGTGGAATAAGAAGCTATTATAGTTCTCTGTTACCCTAAAGAGTTATCTACTTTCTTCTATTAGGAACAGATACTAGTATAATGTTAATTAATATTTAGGACGATGCTGGACACCTAAATATAAACGCTTATTACCAACCTAACATAGGCCTTATATATTTTCTTAATCAAAATCCCACTTCTTAGGGTATAATTTCAAATAAGAACAGAAAAGAAGTTGCATCTATCTAGAGAAACTAAAAAAACATATAAACCATGAATCAATCACTGAATCCCTCAACTCTGACCTGTCAGTCCTGTCTGAGAATCTTTGATGGCTCCTTCCTGTTCAAGTACAGAGTCCTCAACCCGCAATTTAGAGCCCTTCACAACATAACTTTGGCCTGATCTCTCACACTCCTGCCTAAGTTTCTCTCTCTGCTTATAAAGCCAACTCCTTCCCTTGGCCCTTGGCCTGGTCTCCTACCCTTCAATGCCTACTTGTGGAAATGCCTCCGAGTCCAGCCCTTACAGTTTTCTCCTCAATAAAACCCTAGGGCCCTTAAAGTTCAGTACCCTGTAATTCAAATAGGATATATAGACACAATAAGATTATTACACGGTAACTGTGTAAATACGTGAATATAAAATTAGGCAAACTATAATCAGAAAATTTACTCATGAGCTGTGATTTACCTCAACTGAAGAACTCAATTTCTCTTTCTAGGAATCTTGAAACACAGAAAGTGTGGTGTGGAAGAAAAAGCAAAGGCTCCTACAAATATCTAGATTTGAATCCAGGTTTTTTCTAACTGCTACCTTGAGCAAGTCACTGACCCTCACTGTATCTCAGCTTCCTCGTCTGTATAAGGGGATATTATTCCTGTACCTCACAGATTTTTCATACTTTATTAAAATGTTTATTGGTTTATATATGAATCTTTCCAATTATCTGTGAACTATTTGAAGAAAGAGGAATGTACCTGCATTCACCTTTCTCACACCAAGCCTAAGGCACACAAAAAACACTAAACAAAAGTTTATAAACTTAATTTTTCTCTACTCATTTTGTTAACATTTGTTTTTCTTTTCCAAATAGGTTATAAGCTCCTCAAGGGCAAAGATCATGTATAACAATTATCCTGTATTACCCATAACACCTAAAACAGTTGGAGCTATATAAAAGACACTAGGAGTTTCATTGATTTTAACTTCAGGTCAAAGTAAACAGTGACAGGCATGATCAAAATAGTGTACAGCTCTCAATGGACTTTGATATCATTATACTTAAGAGATACACGATTTCAGGGGCAGGGGTTGGATTATGCAATGGTCTTCTCAAAACAGAAATGGTTCTAAAAATTAGACAAATTTAAAGAAAAAACATAACAGAGTTGCTGTGGCAATAGATGGGAACTCTAAGAATCTCTATAATGTCATTTGCTTTACTCCCTGGAGTCAACAGATAATTTTTTAAAACTGTTTTTGGACAAATATGAAAAGACATACAGTATGTTCCAGGATTTTCTCTCAATGGCTGTAGAGCAGATATTCCATTATGAGTTAACTGACAACTATTTTTGTGACAAATGTAATTCAAACAGATTAAAGGTTGAGGAGTTAGTGAAAAGATGGTTTTATATTTATCCACTCATTCACTCATTAAGCCAAAAATATTACTGAATACTTGCTATGTACCAGGTACTGCAAAAGGTGCTGGGGATACAGTGATAGGACCACTACCATTTCTGTCCTCTAGAGCTTCTGGTCTAGTCCTGCACTGTCCAATGCAGTAGCCACTAGCCACATATTAATGCTGAGCACTTGAAATGAAGATGGTCCAAACTGAGATATGATTTCAATGTAAAATACCCACTGGATTTCAAAGACTTAGTATCCAAAAATGAATGTAAAATTACTAACTTTTGTACTGAATGTATGTTGAAATGATATTTTTGATGTCCTGAGTTAAATAAAAGTATTAAAATTAATGCCACCTTTTACTTTTTTATTGTGACTACTAGAAATTTTTAAACTTGTGGCTTACATTTCTATTGAACAGGGCTGGTCTAACTCAATTGCTGGCTTTTGTAAGTAATTTAATTATCTATGCAAATTAAACTGTTGGGTAAAGAGCATCTGATCAATGTTTGATAAATATTAAACATGCTGTCAAGAAGTCTGATAGCTGGGAGTAAAGGGGTAACTCTTCTTTCTCTTTAGTCAGTAACTAGAGATTTCTTTGTACATACTTATAGCCCAAGAGTAACTAACATATCAGAAAGTCAAATTTTACCTTGAATAAATCATGGGAATTTGTCAGGGCTAATGCCATGGAGACTAAGCACTGATTTTCATTATGTGGGATATAGCACAGGCTCATCAGCCTTGACCAAAATAAAATTGGATTTTAGATTGTTAAATAGTTCTCTGAATCCTCCCCCAAATTCTCCATGTGCAGATCTCACTTTCCTAAAAATGGCTTGCTACTAATAAAATCACCCAGTGAATTAGGTTACCTGATTCAGGAACCTCCACTAGAAAATGTAAACAATTCAAACATAAAAAAAATCAAAAATTAAAACTGAACTTGCATGCAGAGGTGAACTCCCAATATCCAGAAGACAACATCCAGGTAAGGGAGTGTGTACCTATGATGTCTGAGCCATCTTCTCCTATGTGCTCACCTTGTCACAAACACTTGCTCTTTACCCCAGGGCAGAAGCCAGAGCTCATGGTAACCAGGGAAATGGGCTTTAGTTTCTAGCCCAAAGGAAGAAAGAAGCTGGCTGTCCAACATAAGGTAACATATGAGCAGGTGATTAGTCAATGTTTTCACCATTACAATATTGTAACAAAGCTTCCTTTACATATGTTCATATGCAAATGTCTGAGTACTTCTGGGTCAAAGGAATATATGCTTTAAACTGTTACAGATGCAATGTGATAGAACCATATTGCATAAGCTGATAGAGCAAAAATGCATAAGCTGAATGTAATCATGAAAAAACATGAGACAAACACAAACTAAGGGACATTCTATAATATAACTAGTCTATAATGTTCAAAAATATCAGTGTCAAAGCTAAAGATATATGAAAACTGAATGCAACACATGATTTGGGATTTTCTTTTACTACAAAGGACATCATTAGAATAACTGGCAAAATCTGAAAGTAAGGTCTGTAAATTAGATACTAGTGTTAATTTTATCCATTACTTATGGCGTTAATAGTGTTAATTTCTTATTTTGGGTACTAGTTCTGCAGTCAAAAAGAGTATTTGTTTTTCAAGAACAGACACTAAAGTATTTAGGGGTAATGTGGCATCATGTCTGGAGCTTAACCTCAAACAGTTCAAACAAAAACAATATTCATGTGCATATGTATACATGTGTTATATAGAGAGAGAAAGGAGGTGAAAGGGAAGAGGAGAGGCAAGAGAAGAGAGGGACCAGGATCAAGCAAATGTGATCAAATGTTAACATTTGGGGAATCTGGGCGAATGGTATAGAATTTTTTACCATTCTTGTAGCTTCTCTGTTGAGTCTGAAATTATGTCATGAAGGAACAATCTCTAGCCATTTATCCTCATCTTTTTTGATAGCCATTAGCATAGTTTCATTGTTTTCCTCTTGTTTTTTATTTCTAGGTACTTTATAATTTTCCATGTAATGGTGAATGGATATCTATTTTATTTTCTAATTGGTTGTTGTTAATATATAGAGAAGTAATTTATCTTTGCAAGTTCAAATTTTATCCAGCCAACTGTCTGAATTCTGGTATTAGTTATCATTAATTATCTCGAATTTTATACTAGACAATCATGTACATGTTATTAATGACAACTGTCAGCTCTTTCTTTCCAATATATGTACCTTTTATTTTTTTCCTTGTCTTCTACAGTACTGGCTGAAACCTCCAGAACAAGGTTGAAGAGTGGAGAGGATACTGAGCATTTTGGTCTTATTTTTACTTTAATGAGGATATTGGTAATGTTTCACCATTATATATAATATTTGCAATTGGTTTCTTATAGATAGCCTATCAATAAAATAAATTTTCCTTTATTCTTGGATGCCTGCAAATTTTTTCCTTACCAGGAATGGGTATGGTTTTTTTTTAAATAAAATTTTTATTGAACTGTAACATACAGAAAATTGCATATAAGAGTACAGCTTGATGCATTTTAACAAAACGAACACACTGAGTATCAAATTTTATTAGACACTTTTTTTGATAGCAAGAAAATCTTGATTTTTCCACTTTTCTGATTTTATTAAAATAATTAAGCTTTCTTATTTTTCTTTCCTTTTCTCCTAGAAGATCCACATCCTATTACCTCTAATATTTTTTTAAAACCCATAAACTCGGGGCGCCTGGGTGGCTCAGTCAGTTAAACGGCCGACTCTTCATTTCAACTCAGGTCATGATCTCAGGGCCCTGGGATCAAGCCTGGCTTCCCAGCTCCTCACTCAGCATGGGGTCCACCTGAGGATTCTCTGCCCCTCTGCTGTTGGCATGCACACGTGCCTTCCCTCTCTCAAATAAATTTTTAAAAACCATAAATTTTTGTTTTCCTAACAATATTAAGAATAAACCACATACAGGGGCAACTGGGTGACTCAGTCCGTTAAGCGACTGACTTGTGATTTCCGCTTAGGTCATGATCTCACGGTGGTGAAATCGATCCCCGCGTGGGACTCCGTGCTCGGCTGTGGAGCCTGGTTAAGATTCTCTCTCTCCCTCCACCCCTCCCCACCCTCCCCCCCAGGCTCCAGAGCACACTCGCTAGCGCTCTCTCTCAGTAAACAAACAAACCACACACGGAAAAAAACTTAGCTATTAACAGTGATTACTTCTGGAGAGGGGAATAAGGTGAAGAATAAAGATGTGAAGCAGGACCTTTGCTTTTTTAATTTAACATTATTGTGAAATATAACACATGTATAGGAACACATATAACTATAAATGTACAGCTTAACAAATTATCAAAAAGGTAATCATCACTCAGGTCAAAATACTGAATATTGTCAGCACCCAGATGCCCCCTTACCTGCTCCTTTTGGTCACAACTCCCTCCGTCCACCTCCTTCACTTCTAGAGGAAACGTACTTCCTATTTTTATGGCAATCATAAAACTTGCTTTCTTTTAATAGCTTTATTATACCTAATATGCATCCCTAAACAGTATTGTTTATTTTGGCCTAGTTTTGTTTTGTTTTGTTTTAATTTATTTGACAGAGACAGCGAGAGAGGGAACACAAGCAGGGGGAGTGGGAGAGGGAGAAGCAGGCTTCCCACTGAGCAGGGAGCCCAATGATGCGGGGCTCGATCCCAGGACACCGAGATCACGACCTGAGCCGAAGACAGACACTTAACGACTGAGCCACCCAGACGCCCCTATTTTGGCCTAGTTTTGAAGTGTATTTTAGTAGAATGCTATAGTATGTATTCTTTCTGGGCTCTTTCATTCATAATTATGTTTCTGAGATTCATTCACGTTGTTTGGGGTGAAGTAGTCTGTTCATTTCCATTGTCAAATAGTATTTCTTGGGACTCCTGGGTGGCTCAGTCAGTTAAGCATCTGCCTTTGGCTCAGGCCATGATCCCAGGGTCCTGGGATTGAGTCCCACATCGAGCTCCTTGCTCAGCTGGGAGCCTGCTTCTCCCTCTGTCTGCCACTCCCCCTGCTTGTGCTTATGCTCTTCTCTCTGACAAATAAATAAATAAAACCTTTAAAAAAAAAACAAATAGTATTTCTTTGTACGAATATATACCACAATTTATCCACCCTACATTGAGTGAATAGACGTTTGGGTTGTTTCAAATTAGTGGCTCTTAATGCTGCTATAAACATTTTTGTACATGTTTTCAGGTGCACGGGGACCCCCATTTGTTGGTTATAAATCTAGAAATATAATTTCTGGGCCCCAATATATGGAAATCTTTACCTTTGCTAGGTAAGGTCAAACTGTTTACAAAATACTTATTATTGGTATTGTCAGTCTTTTAAATTTAGCAATTCTCCACTTTATTTATTTTTAAAGATTTTGTTTATTTGAGAGAAAATGAGATAGGGAGAGAGCATGAGAGGGGGGAGGGTCAGAGGGAGAAGCAGACTCCCTGCTGAGCGGGGAGCCCGATGCGGGACTCGATCCAGGGACTCCAGGATCATGACCTGAGCCGAAGGCAGTTGCTTAACCAACTGAGCCACCCAGGTGCCCCTAAATTTAGCAATTCTTATCAGTTTGTAGACCTATTTCATTGTGGTTTTAATAGGCATTTGTCTCATTACTAATGAGATTGGGCACCTTTTCCTGTTTATTGGCCAACTAGAGTTTTTTCTTTTGAGAAATGTCTGCTCAAGCCTTTAATACGTTCTTCTATTGAGATGTCTGTTTTTTTCTTACTAATCTGTTCAAATTTGTTATATATGCTTGAGATAAGGATATTCATTTTTCATCCTATGTATTTCCATATTATTTGAATTTTATTTTTTATTTATTTATTTATTTTAAAGATTTTATTTATTTATGTGACAGAGAGAGACACAGCGAGAGAGGGAACACAAGCAGGGGGAGTGGGAGAGGGAGAAGCAGACTTCCTGCTGAGCAGGGAGCCCGATGCGGGGCTCGATCCCAGGACCCTGGGATCATGACCTGAGCCGAAGGCAGACGCTTAATGACTGAGCCACCCAGACGCCCCCGTATTATTTGAATTTTAATAAGCCCATATTACACCTGTAAATTCTGGAACAAAAAATTAGATGATGTTAAGCAGTTTTACTTTCTCCCTACCCCCAATTTGTTTAAATCATCTAAAATGTTATAGAATGTTACTTATAGCTATATATATACACATATACACACACATACATACACATATGTATTTATTCTGTATTTTTAGTTACAGAATGTTATATATATAAAACATATATACACATATACACACATTTATCTTATTCTGTATTTTTATAAATCTTTTCTTAACAATTAAACTTGGCTTCACAGTCCCTTTATTTGGACGTAGTTCTTAAGTTTTACTGGTTTCTTTACACACTGTTGCTTCCCATATCCCAATCTCCCTCTTTCTTGGATTTGTTTTCATTTTACTGGGAGTATCTCTTCAAAGTAATTTTGTCAAAAAGGGTATGTGTTGTAAAGTTTCAGACTTCTCATTTATTTTTACCCCCACTTAAACATTAGTGAGGCTCGGTACAGAGTTCTGTTCAAAATAATTTTCTCTCAGAACACTGAAGGTACTTATCGTAGCAAATCATGTTGCAGGTAAGAAATCGAACACCAGTCTGATTCTTAGTCTTGCTCTAAGACTAAGAAAATATACACTATTTCCTGTCTCTGGAATCATAAGGAGTTCAGCAATGTATAGATACATGTTTTTGTTTTTGTGTTCTTCCTGCCTGTTCCTTGGTGGGCCCTTTACACTTGAAAAGTCAGAGTCTTTCTTAAGTATAGGGAAATATTCTGTATTTCTTTAGTTTCTCTCTTCCACTGTCTGATCTTTCCTTCTGTAACTCTACGAAATCGATACTGGATCACTCAGATTTATCCTCAAAGTATGAATTTCTCTCATGTATTTTCTCTTTTGGTCTTCTTGCATTATGGTCTCTATATTGCTTTTTTATTTTCATAAAAATTGGTCTTAAGCTTGTCTTTTAATACTCCAACTGCATTTATATGTCAGCAATCAAGACTTCAACACAGAACTAATTCTTTAATCATTCATTTTTCTCCTCAGCAGCTAGTTTTTTATTTATAGACCCAATTCACTCTTGACTCTGAGGAAATCTATGATCAGATCTTCCCAAAGTTCCATTCTGCCTCCTCATTATCTCTGTTTCCACCACGTCAGGTGTTTCATTTGTTCATCTTAGTCATCCTCTTTCAAGTCTAATCTCCCTCAAATGTCTGATGGGCCTTGATCACCTATTTATATTAATAAATGAAGGACTACATTGGTCAGTGATTGTGAGAGACATGGGTTTCCTCAATAGTTGTAGTACTTTGTCTCCAAACCTCCAAATGGGAGGTCTCACTCACTGTGGGACTCTGCAGGTAAGTGGTACACTGACAGACAGGTTGCCCTTTAGAAGTAGAGAAAAGGTAAGTAGCTTTGTCTTGGTATTGCCAGAATGAGAAAGGCCATATTTTGATGGTATGGTCCTTTAATGTACATCACACCTTGACGGAGCTCCCTTTCTTTTCCTGTCCCTGTTTCACCTCCCTCATCCAAAGCTTTGCTTTGTGCCCCCACTCTCTCTCCAATCCCAGTCCATACGAACATACCCTGCTCAACCTTCCCCAAAGCAAATCCCCTAACTCCGCCTGAGGAGCTGTCCTCATAGCTTTATCCTAGAACTAATGCTGTTGCCAGAGCTCTTAATATGAAGAGAGAGAAGTAAGGTAAATAACTATTTTGGAGGAAGTCCCTTAATTATTTGCTTTGATGTTCCATTTTTCCTACACCTGCTCCCTACTCCCATACTTGCTGAAGCTGGGCTTGGAGTTTCAGGAAAGATGCCTTACTAAGAATTCTCGGACTTGCAGTGTGCAGCACAAGCACCTATTTTGGGTTCCATTTTATTCTGTTCTGGTTTCTCAATCAATATAATTCCAACTGCTTTCTATTACCCTGAAATTCCTTAGACTTTCTGGCATTATAAAATAACAATGAAAGCAGCTAAGATTAATTCAACATTGGCTAAACGTAAAAACTCAAAGTGCTCTGCACATAATCTCTCTCTTGATCTCACAATAACCCTAGGAGGTAGGTACTACTATCATCATCTTCATTTTACAGAGGAGGAAATTGAAGACCAAAAAAAAAAAAAAAAAAGAGTAAGGAACTTGCCCAAAGTCACACAGTTGGTAAATGGTAGAGCCTGGATTCAGACATAGATAATCTGGCTTCAAAGCCTTCCTTTTCTACAATTAGGATTTGTTCTTTTTCTTAGGTCTGTTTCGTCTTTTGCAATGATATTAAGAAGCATGGAAATGTAAATGGGTACATTTAGGCCATCATTTTGTAATGATGTTTTTATTATACCAGTATTGTTTCACACCACACTTTTAATTGGTAGAGATATCTTTATGAAAAAATGCAGGATCTAGTAAAGGAATCCAGTGACAGAAAATGAGCCCTTTGAAACTGTTTAAACCAGAATCAACAGAGGTGATGTATAGGATTCCCAAAATGAGAGGCTTGAAAGTGGCAATTTCAAAAGCACAGGTTTTTTTTAATCTAAGAAAACAATAAACAACAGCATGTTTGTGTTCTCAACAACTCATTAGTTTACTGTCACACCACCAGAGGGAAGTTGAGAACGTATGAAAATTTTAGTCCCCTCTTATTCCCTGACAGTGGCCTTTTTAATAATTCAGTTGGACTGAAATACACATGATATATCTACCACATGCACTGTGCTACAGACTGGAGATAAAGAAATGAAAGGCACTGTCCCACTACTCCTGCCCTTACAGAGCTTACAGTCTAACGGCAGGCACAGTCAAGGAAAGCAATGACTATAATTCAGTGTGATAAGTGCTATGATACAGGCAGGTACACGGAGGGTGGCATCAGAACAGAGATAGGCCTTCCAAGGAGCTTTCCCTGGAAATAACTCTTATGCTGAGGGTTCAAGGTTATACTATTATTGGTTTGGGGAGATTATAAACTGAACGTATCATCTTTTCTCTCAAATCTGCCCCACTATCGACCTATATAACACATATAAAGAGCACAATGGTCCACACAGAAAGCTCCTCTTCAGTATTCGTCAAATCAATCAAGTCCCATCAAATTCTTCTTCCTTATATTTCAAATCAATTCCCTACTCTCTGCTCTTATTATAACTACCTTCACTGCGGGCTCTATCACTTCTCACCTTGATAACTATAATAACCTCATAACTGGTCTTTCAGTTAAATCTCTTCACTGGTTAAAAAAACAAAGTGATTTTGAAAACTCCCCTTGGGTGGTACCCCCACTTGATCTGGGCCTTCTCCAGCTTCTTCTCTCCATACTCTTTCCCACTGTGCTAAACTCCCTACAGTTCTCTGAGAGTCTATGCTCTGTTTTGCCTAACTGCCTTTACTTAAGCTGTGTGGTCCTCATGATTTGAGATGTTCTAACTCTCCCTTGCTCATTAACACCTACTCAGCCTTTAAGTACATCTCTTCTGAAGTTATCCTGATGGCCACTCTTCTTGCTCCCCACAAGCTGAGTCAGGTACCTCTTCTGTGTAATCCCATGCCATCCTATCTCATCAGCACTTACCACAAAGAATTACACTCAAATTATTTTTTGTAATTGTTTCTTTATCTGACTCTCTATTATCTAGATATTGAGCTAGTACACTGCCTGTTACCCAGGAGGCAATCAAGAAATACTAAAGGAATGAAAGAATGAACGAACGAACGAAGAGAATTAAGTCTGTGAAAGCTGATGAGAGAACCAAAGGAGATAATGGAGAGAAGGACAGAACATTGGAGCAATACCCACCTCTAGTGGGTACGAAGAAAGAAGCTAGTGAGGGAAACAGAATGAACAATCAAAGAGAAGAAGAAAACATCTAGGATTGTACAGTAAAGTAACCCAAAAGAAGAGGAAAATTTAAGAGGGTGCAGGTGGTCAACAGCATCAAACACTACAAACAGGTCAAAGAAGGCGAGAACTAAGACAAGACCACTGACTTAGAGGCAGCCACTGGTGACTGATGATGGTGATGCTGGGTTTCCTCCCGCCTCCCTCAGCACTGACAGAGACATCTTGCTCAGCCATGGTTGGAGGCAAGTTAGGGCTTACAAAATAATCAAAGGTGTGCAACTTACCTGTGCTAATCTCTTTTTGCCATCATTAAAAAATTGAAAAACAGAATATTCAAAGAAAATAAAATCTCACCATCCAGATATGATGTTATTTCATTGCTTCCTTTGTTTTACATTTATGATTGTACAAAATTGGTATTATATTAAATTCTATGTGCTAATTAAACAATTTCTTAATTGTACTTAAATTTAGTCAGCCCAAGTTAGCTTTCTCATTGTAAAACAATAAATTAGCATTCTAGTTTATAAATAGAAAAGAAATGTTATAGAATTTGATGTGCCTGCTTGGCCATGTATGCACAACGGTTCATGTCACATAATATTAAAATTATATCTTAATTTGTATCAATAAAATTATTATTTATTCTAAAAGATAGCATCCCACCCTAAGTATCTTATCTTGACCCATTTAGTCTAGATTCTCTTCTTTCCGTGCTGTGGAACAGGGCTGCTACAAACAGGTTCGGTACCAGATATGGAACATCCATAGCGGCTGCGAGACTTTTTTTTTCTTTTTAATAATCTTCAGTCAAAATTAGATATAGTGGCTTATAAGTAATTTATTGAAGTCGAGATCACCACTGTAGGCATGCTTGTCTGACAATTGGTTATATCTCGAAAAAATAGTGTGAACCAGTTTTCAACCGTCTTTTGAGATTTTTTTTTCAGTATAGAGTATCTTTTGGTGGAAAAAATAAGAAATAGAAGGAATGCAACATTTCTAAAAGAAAGAATTACTAGGTCAAAGGATGTCACCATTTTTAGGGTTTTTTTTATATTATATTGCCAAATTGAATCCAGATAGGCTGTGTGAAATTTTCACTTCCCTCAGTGTATGAGCTTCATGTCCCCATACCCTTGCCAACACTGGGTATTCTTATTTTTAGTCTTTAGCAACCTCATAGGTGAAAATGCTATCTTATTATTTTAATTATCATATTTATATAATAGTAAAAATAAATATTTGTTCATATTTATTGACCTTTGAATTGAATTGATTATTCATGTCCTTTTAACTATTTTTCTAGCGGGCATTTGCTTTTTAAACTACTGGTTTATAAGAGCTCCTTATATATTCATGATAGTAACCATTTGTTACAAATATTACCCCCTTTAATTTATCTTGTTATTTATGTTTTCTTTTTCTTAAGTTTATTGAATACACTGCAAGGGAAAGGCGGGCAGGACAGCAAAGGAGTGACTGTCTGCCATTATTTATAGTTTTTGACATAAGAGGTTTTTAATTTTATACAATCAAATAAATTAAGCTTTATTTCTTCCTCAGAATGATATTTAGAAAATTCTTTCCCACACCCATGTTTTATCGATTATTCACTCCACGTTCTTTCTCATATGGTTGTAGTAGAATAATACTGATAATCAGTTAGATGATTTATTTCTACCATCTACCATCTGATACACATTAAGTGATTCTAACTCCCTAAAACTTATAATTACAATTCCAACAGTGGTCAATATGAAACACAGGTTTAAAATTAAGTTCTAGACTTTTCTTACTCCAATTTTAGCTGTTTAGACAATTTTTAAAAACCAGAGAAATTTGAGTTTAGAAAATTCAAAGTTCCCTTTAACCCATCCATATGAAGCACAGATCTCTTGCTAGTTATCACCCACCTCTCAAAAACCTGTTAGGGATCCTTATGATGGGACAGGACTGAATGAAGCGCCTCCTAACTGGGTCCCATCGTATTTTCTTCTTACCTGTTACCACAATTATCAGCAATAAGTCAGACACATACAACACATGGCAAATAATACATAGTTACTGTAGTTATAAAGACAGAAAAACAGGAAACAAAACAATACTTGAATACAGAAAGAAGTGATGTAAAGTAGCATTTAACCCTGTTTTGGAAGTCAAAACAAAATTAAATTAATATATAAGCAGTGATGAAGGTATTCAACTCATCCCCAAAGAATACGAACAACATGTACACCATTTTTCAGAATTCTGGTTCAACAGAACATGCATTCAATAATCACCAATGCCATCTTGTGGCAAAAATTCACCAGGAGCTTTACAAACAGATTAGAAATTATGACATTTTTAAAAATCAGTGAATGTCAAAAAAGGAGCTCTGGCTAAAATTAATTTGGCACAATGTAGGCTTCTGTTTTCTCCCAGGTTTGGTATTCTTTTATCAGTTAAATGGGTAAGAGGATAAAGCAATGGGCACCATTCTTTGAATATGAAATAAGCTGATTAAAATGCTATAATTAAAATGTTATGGTGACAACCAAATAAAGCAAACATTTAATATCTTGGCACTTCCACTGTGGGAGAGAAAAAAGGAAATTCATCTGCCTTCCCAGGAAGCAAATCAGTTCCATATTAATCCCAATTAAAACTTGTTTTCTTATAATATAGTAGAAAAATACAAAGCATTATTGAACTGGTAAATGGGTAATTTTGTCTCTTCCCAAAGTTTGAAAGCTCCCAAAGATAGCTTTTACTGGCAATACAATTAAATTTATAGAGAGTTTAAAGTTTACAAAGAGCTTCCACACATATTATCTCATTTGATCCTCACAACAATCCTGTATGGATTCAACAGTCATTTCATTAAGCATTTGCTATGCCTTGAACCCTAGGCTAGGCCCTAGGGTCGTGCAAGGAGATGACTCCTACCCTCAACAGCTCTTGGTCTTGTGAGGAAGGCAGATGTCTAAACAAATAATTATATTACAGTGAAGTAATTGCCATAACGGTAGCCATAAAAACACTTTGAGGAAGATATTATCATCTTAATTTTATAAGTCAGGAAGCCAAAGGAAAATTAAGTGACTTAATGCCTGACCCAGCATCCAAGCTCAGCCTGCCTGACTTTAAAACCTGCCTTCTTTCCACTATACTATACCACACTTATCCTGTCTCAAATTCCTTAGAAAGTGTACAGTTTTGGGGTTTGGCAATTGAAAATAAATTTAGATGTTTATCAGCAAGGTCTGGTTTGTTTACTGTAGTACTTGTACATAGAGATACACAAATAGTGTGTAATGAAATGGCATTACTGGTGCATACGTACTTATTATGTGGAGAAGGCAGACTCCTTGGCAAGGGGAAGAAATATTCATTTTTGCAAAAGGGTTATCTTTTAACTAAGTCTTTTAAATCAGCAATGCCCAAATGTTGGTCTACAGACCACTGCTAGGCTAAGGTAAAGACTGACCAGCCCAAAACAAAAACAAAAACAAAAACAAATGAACAAGGCAGTGATTTTTTTTTTAAAGGTAAAGTGTTCCATTTAAAGGCCTGTTCTTTTTTCAGGGATTAGGAATTTTTTGTTATTAAATATGCTTTATTTTATGAAATAGAGGTGATAGGAAATGGGTAGTTGGTTTTGATTTTATTATTCTTTCTTGGAAAAACAGAAAATTTACAAGCCTATGTGTAGCCCCAAAATACACATATTTTTTAAATTACAAGTTAATGATATCCAAAAGTCTGGAGAACCACAGCTTTAAATCAATACAATTTTTGTTGATAACTCCTAAGTCCAACATTGTAAACCATACTGTCAAAGGATACAAAAGATTTATAAGAAACTTCCCCTGACCTCAAGAAGCTTATATTCTAATTAGGGAGACAAGACAGACACATAAAACAATTAGATAGCAATACAAGACAGAATATAACAAGTGATTAGCTTAAAATTTGACATTTTTATGTATCAAAAGTGTTAAAATGTACATACCCTTTGACCCAGCTATTCCACTTCTAGGAATTTATTCCTAAAGAAACAATCACAGATGCATGGAAAGATGTATGGACAAAGATACTCACTATTATATTATTTATAATGGTAAAAAATTAGAAACACTTTCAATGTCCAACGATAGGGAGATGGTTAAGTAAGTATGCTAAATAAACATACTTAAATATGTTCATATTCCACACACTAAAAAGTATATACACGAATATTTATTCACATGAGAAAATATTCACAATATATTATAAACAAAAAATGCAAGTACAAAATAGTACCAGAGTATGATACCATATTAGTAAAGAAAAAAGTGCTTGTATAGATTCATGAAAAATACAGGAAGGATATACATCAAATTTTAATTGTGGTTATCTTTGGGTGATTATTATGAGTGATTTTGGGATTTTTCTCCTTAATGCTGGTCTTTATTTTCCGAGCTTTCCCATTGAGTAGGCATTACTTTTGGACTGGAAGAAAAATAATATCATATTACTTTATTTTTTTAACTATGTTAAAAAAAATACTGTGAAGAAACATACCAAAGTGTTAACGTGGTTATGATTAGGATTGAGGATTATCACCTCTTTTATAGTATCCAAAAATTCCATGATATATTTTATCATGGAAAAATACAAACAAATTTAGAATAACACTAAGGGAATAATACTGAAAATTACTGAACCACACTTATAATAAAAAATCCTTCTGACGTTTTCTCAGAGCTCTGTCAAACATCTTTGGCCTGTTTCTCAGCCACCAACATAAGTCTGTCATAGGCACAAGCTAATGTTGACTCTACAGAGGTTATTCATGCAAAGTAGGCGCTGACTTCAGAACCCACATTTTCTTCCTTTACCCAAAGATCAGAAACAGAGAAAAACCAGCAACATAGCAAATATATGCCTTTCCAATTTCATATAGATATATTCCTGGTCTGAAGTTTTGTTCATTGAAGCTTTGATTTTTATATATTCAAACTGCCAATCTTCATTTGTGATTGCTTCTACTCTTCAAAACAAAAACAAAAAGCATAATTTCTTCAATATTTTGTTTTTTGCTAATGTTTATAATTTTTTTAAAGAAATCTCTACACCCGACGTGGAGCTCAAACTCAGGACCCAGCGATCAAGAGTCACATGCTCTGCCAACTGAGCCAGCCAGGCACCCCTATTTTTTGCCTTTTTTTTTTTCCTTTCTATTAAATTTATTTCAGTATAAATATGACAAAGGCATTGACTGAAACAGGGTGGTAGGCTGAGCACACTCCCCTTTCCCCAAAGCCCAGCAAATAACACAGAAGCCATTTTTTAAAAAATCCAAAATCAAAAGAAAGCAAGAAATGTTTTTAGTGGACTAATACTATGAGGAATCACCGAAATATGAAAAACATGGTCCTATACACCCAGAGTAAAGGGCTACTGCAAGTGGTCAGAGCAGTCCTTATAGTAAAATAAGCCCAGAAGCGGAAAACAGCAGGGAACTGAAACAACTTAACAGAATTTACAGATTGGGGCGTGGCACAGAAGTTACAAAGCAGATCAGCCTCTCCCCCATTTACCTCTTTGGGTCAAGCATTATGGAACAGAGGTATTCCCAGATGGGAATAGTGGCATTAAACAAGACAGGTGTCACTCTCCAGGTAGGAACAATGAGTATAAACACTGGATCAGAGAATAAGACAGAACCCTAGATGGATATTAACTCCCAGGTAGAAGAGGGGACAGGCGTACAAAGAAGACTGGCAATGGTACACTCCATCCCATTCCATCTCTACCCACATTCAGTGGAGACATGCTGCAGTAATAGATGTAACATTTACAGGAAGGCTAACAAGGACTCTCAAATAAAGATAAATGAGCACAAAACCAAGACTCAAACATGAAAAAGAGGCATGAGTGTGACTAACAGAAGAACTCATACCCAAAGAAAGTTGACAGGTTAAAGAGGGTAAGACCTTAGATCAAATACAATTAATATCCTCAGAGATATGCAAGATAATAATGCATTTATTTAAAAAAGAAATCAATTGGAGCCCTCAGAAATTAAGTTTTGATCATTGAACTAAAAAACCTAAGAACTGAAAAGATAGAGTTAATGAACAAACTTAATTAATACAATAAAAGATGGAGCCAAGAAATTCACCAGAATACAGTAGAGAAGGAAAAAGAAGTAGAAAGTACTTCACAAAGTTAAGATAGAAAAGAATTAAGCAATCTCAACCAAAATTCCAACTGCCTTTTCTCCAGAAGTGGACAAGCTAATCGTATACTTCATATGGAAATTCAAAGAACCCAGAAAACCAAAGCAATCTTGAAAAAGAACTAAACTGGAAGAGTCACACTTTCTGACTTCAAAACTTACTACAAAGATACAGTATTCAAAACACTTTAGTACTGGCATAAGGATGGACATATAGATCAATGGAACAGAATTAAGAGTCCACAAGTAAACCCAAACATCTACGGTCAATTGACTTTTGACAAAGGTGACAAGACTACTCAATGGCTCAATGGGGAAGAACAGTCTTTTCAACAGATGGTCCAGATTCTTTATCTACTCAAACTCTCAATTGTGAGATTACATTTTTTAATGTGTAAGGACACAAAAATTTTGCTTCCCTCAGACTTCTGGTGAAAGAATTACTCAAAGATATATATCTGGAGCTAAAAAAAAAAAAAATAATCCAGAAACAAATAAACAAGGTACAAGAAAAGGGTAAGGAGAGAAACCAGTAAGGCCTTGAAGTTAAGTGCTGATTGGGAAAAGAACAAAACACAAGTTTACTAATATTCAAAACTACAATCTCAGATGATATTGACAAGAATAACTGTGAGGATAAGAAGGGGGTTGAGAGAAGGGAAAGCAGAAGAATGATAAAGTCTTTGCCTTGTTCAGAAGAAAGACATAGAAAGTGATTAATACAGATATTGATAGAAAAATACAAATTTAGTCATTGTGCAAAAATTTAAGAGTACTAGATGGCTTCACTCCAAACACTGAAGGAAGATATAATACTCATCTTACACAAATGCTTGCAGCAAATAGAGAAACTCATTTACGAGACTAATAGAACCTTGATATCAAAATCTGATAAAGACATTAAAAATAACTACAGGTCAACATCCCTTAAAAACAGGCACAAAAATTCCAAACAAAATGTTACCAAATAAAATCAAAGTTATACAAAAAGGATAATACATCATGATCAAGTGAAATTTATTCCAAGAATATAAGAGTGATTTAACATTAAAAAATCAGTATAATTCACCACATTAACAGAATAAGGAGAAAAACCATATGATCATCTCAATCAATGTAGAAAAAGCATTTGATAAAATTCAACACCCAGCAAACTGGAAAAAAAGAAACTTAGGCTCACACAAAAACCTGTACACAAATGTTCGCAGTAGCTTCATCAATAATAGCCAAAATCTGGAAACAACCTTCCAATGAATGAATGGTTTAACTGTGGTATATCCATACATGGCATAATGCTCAATATTAATGAACTACTGATCTGTGTAACAACTTGGATGGCTCCCAAGGGAAGTGTGCTGAATGAAAAAAGTCAATGCCAAAAGGTTACATATTGTAGGATTCCATTTACATAACATTCTTGAAGTGACAAAATTATAGAGATGGAAAACAGATTAGTGGTTGCCAGGGGTTTACCAGGGGAAGTGGCTGTGGCTATAAAAGGATAACATGAGGAGTCATTGCAACGATCTGTTCTATATCTTGACTAGGTGGTCACACAAATCTGCACACATGATAAAACTGCCTAGAACTCAAAACAAACATACACACAAATGAATGCATGTAAAACTAATGAAATCAAAGTAAGGTCAGTGGGTGGTATCAATGTCAACTTCCTGGTTGTGTTATTATACAACAATAACAAGATGCTATCATTTGGGGAAACTAGATGAAAGGATGGAGCACTCTGTATTATTTCTTATGCCTGCATGTGAGTCTACAATATCTCGAAGTAAAAAGTATAAAAAAATTTTAAAATATGAAAAGAACTGTGTTGATATGGGACAGATTGCATTCAAAATGATATGTCTGAAACAATTATAAATATTCTCACAAAAAGAACTATTTAACATGATCTAAAATTCTGATTTAGGTAGCTATGCCACACAGTATGGTCTTAATGCTTTATACAATTCAGTGTCATTTCAAAAGAGAAGCAAATTAATACTGTATTTAGAATCATAGCTGTGTAGATTGCTTACCTCACAAAAGCTCCAGGCCAAGTGGCTAAGTGGGGTTAAAATCCAGCCTGCACTCTACTTCCCAATGCACCCAAAGGACTATATTTACCCAGAAGAGGCATTTTTATTTATTTATTTTTAAGATTTTTTTTAATTTTTATTTTTAAGTAATCTCTACACCCAATGTGAGGCTCGAACTCACAACCCCAAGTTCAAGAGTCACCTGCTCCACTGACTATGCCAGCCAGGAATGCCTGGAAGAGGCATTTTTAAATAATTTGCACAATGGCACACTTTGGGCTAGCGGTGACCCACTTGTTAAGTAAATCACTTTCTTATACACTTTGGGAGAATTCTGAGTATCTATTCCTAGCACTTAAATACACTCATCTTTAAGTTTTTGCCTTTTGCCTTTCAAAGCAAGATCTGAACCCATATCTTAGTTCTGTTGTGTTGGTTGAATACAGAGTATTCTTTAGGAGGCTTCCATTCTGTCTCAAATCCTTTTTGAAACAAAGTGGTATATAAATCAATATAAACCAAAATATAAATTAGAGTGTTATACTGTACTGTGTTATGGCTTAATCATAGCATGATATATATATAATTATATTTGTGTGTGTATAAAAAGAACTGCATTCCCTTAATAAAATACTATTCCAAGAACTCATTTAATCCTCAAAACAACTCTATGATATAGATAATATTATGATTCCCAACTTACAGATGAAGAAACCAAGACCCAGAGAGATTTAAGTAAT
This sequence comes from Leptonychotes weddellii, assembly GCF_054177405.1. Taxonomy (NCBI): domain Eukaryota; kingdom Metazoa; phylum Chordata; class Mammalia; order Carnivora; family Phocidae; genus Leptonychotes; species Leptonychotes weddellii. The sequence goes on from NC_138380.1 coordinate 19,926,322, forward strand.
TTTCCCAAGGTCACTTAGCTAAGCAAATGAAAAATCTGGGATTCAAACCCATACAGTTTAGATCCAAATCACTCTTTTTTTAAGTTTTATTTATTTAAGTAATCTCTACACCTAATGTGGGGCCTGAACTCACGACCCTAAGATGAAGCGTCATGTGGCTTCCAACTGAGCCAGCCAAGTGCCCCTAGATCGAAATCATTCTTAACTGCTCTATATTATTACTCTTAGTCATAATTCAATTCAGCACCTGAGAAATGTGTCTAATAGAGGTACTTGATAAATACATGTTGAATGAATGAATGAATATTAAGGCAATGATTCTCAACTAAAGTTTCATTCTCCCAACCCCCCAAAGAAATTGCTCTTCTCTCCCAAAACTCTGGTATTCTCTCCCATTATACCATCATATTGCTACCTTATTAAAATAAAAACCACAATAAGTCACTTTAATGAATGAAATAACTAGTATTTCCCATCCCTTGGGTTTTTAGGAGTCAAAATGGTTATGTATGAAACTGTATGAAAGATGCAGTCTGTTTTAAGGGTGTGAGCAGCTATTGATTACTTAATGGCTTACAAAAGAAATGTATCTTTAGGGAGTTACAATATATTTTTTTAAAGATTTATTTATTTATTTGAGAGGGAGAGAGAGCAAGCATGAGTGGGAGGGGCAGAGGGGGAGAGAGAGAATCTCAAGCAGACTCCCCACTAAGCACGGAACTGATGTGGGGCTCGATCCCAGGACCCTGAGATCATGACCTGAGCTTTAAAACCAAGAGTCAGACCCTTAACGGACTGTGCCACCCAGGCACCCAAGGGGAGTTGCAATATTGAGGCAAAAGCAGTTATACATCCCCCAGATATCAGATATGTTATATTGCCTCTCTTTAACTACACCATTTACTATTTATCTATTTAAAACATTCTTTTTTTCTAAGATTTTTTTAAAGTTTTATTTAAGTAATCTCTACACCTAACGTGGGGCTTGAACTCTGTACCCCAAGATCAAGAGTCACATGTTCTACCAACTGAGCCAGCCAGGTGCCCCTTTTTATTTAAAACATTCTATTTTCATATATATCTCTGTTTATAAGCCAACACTAAGAGAGGAATAAATGGTAAGTGAATGAAAATGCTGGTTCTTGCTATCTCTGTTGCTCACCATTTCTGTTGTTTATTAAAAATGTTCATTTCCCCTGCCGCACTTCATTTTTCTGTTCTCTTTCACATTAGTCTCTTGTCTCTTCTAACTTCACTCTTCTGACATTTGTAGCAAAATGTATGCCTATAATACATAGACTTCTATAAAAGTGAAGTAATCATAGCACACTGACAGACATCTTCAAATCTTAAGAGGCTCTTTGTCATTTGGTTTATGTCAATAGTTATTCAATTATTACTTTACTGAAGAAGAAAAAAAGCTTTGTTGGTTGAGGAGTTTTGTCTTTGGGGAAGGGGGATAGGCACAGGAGGAATTGTTCTTGGCTCAAACTGTTCCAAAAGCTAGATGGGATATTGAAACCAGTGTTCATAAATGACTGAATGCTAAGCCATACTGTCCTTCCTTAGGATTTATAAAAACCAAATAGGCTAAAACTTTTACAAATTAAAAGTTAATAAAAAAGCATAATTCATAAACTTGTGTTAGATTAAAATATTAAATCTAACAAAAAAAATCTTGGGAACACTTCTGATTTAAAATAGCACCACCACATTCTTAATGTTTATGAATGGTTGCCAAGACTTTGAAATACATTTTTAAATAAAAACCTCACCCTTTTGGATCAGATTAATCTTTTGATAGAAAGAATTCGCTATAAATATTCCATAAACTGTATGCATACTAGATGGTCTCTAAGGCTCTAAAAATTCTACAATTCTCAATGGAATCAGAAATGCTCCAAGAATCTCAGAAACTACCTAGAGCAATAGCTCTTGAGGTGCTGGATTTGCTGGCTCATTGCAAACTTATTAAAAACAATAAAAATAAAAACAAAACCAAAAAGCAGATTACCAGGTCCATCCAGGTAGGTCTGGCATATTAATTTTGGTGGGAAATCACAATCTATTGAGACTAATAAAAATTGTTAGCTCTCTTCCCAGAAAAATGAACATATATACTCACAATTTTACATAATGATACAATTCCCTGAAGACGAGCCACAGACTCCAGGTTAAATTGTAAACCCTAGGCTAAAAAGCAAAAAGAATTCAGACCCAGAATGTTATAAATGTTTTCCAAAGGGTGGTTAAATGGAAGAAGGAATAGATTTATTCCACATTCTAGAAGAAGACACAACTGGGAGAAAGTCATAGAATTTGCAGCTGAATTTAAAGCAAGTCTTTGTAATAGAGTCAACAAATAATCTGACAGCTTTCTCCACAACATAATGGGCAGCCCATTAATCTAAGAGGTCAAAATAAGTAGACCTCTTTAAAATAGAGATTTAGGGCGCCTGGGTGACTCAGTTGGTTAAGCGACTGCCTTCGGCTCAGGTCATGATCCTGGAGTCCCTGGATCGAGTCCCGCATCGGGCTCCCTGCTCGGCAGGGAGCCTGCTTCTGCCTCTGACCCTCCCCCCTCTCATGTGCTCTCTCTCATTCTCTCTGTCTCAAATAAATAAAAAATAAATAAAATCTTAAAAAAATAAAATAGAGATTTAGGGGCACCTGTCTGGCTCAGTTGATAGAGCATGCAACTCTTGATCTTGGGGTCATGAGTTCAAGCTCCATGTTGTACACAGAGTTTACTTTTTTAAAAAAACCCAAAACATTAAAATAGAGATTTTTAAAAAAGATTAGTGCTATTGTGGGAAGGATTCCCACACTGGATAGAAGATAGGGTAAAATAATTTCTAAGGTCTTTTTCAATTTTAACATTTTATGGTTCTAAAAAGTTTCAGAAGAAGGGAAAAAAGGAAAAAAAAAGTTAATTTTAAAACTTTTTTTTTTTACTGCTTATGTTTTCTGTGTTTAAGATTAAAAAAAAACCTGCCTGCATTTATACTCTGTGTATCTGTGTCAATGTGCCTGTCTTGAAATGTGTAAACCATAGCCAGAGGGTCTGTTTTTCTTAATTGAATATCACCTTTTTTTTTTTAATGTCCAGCAAAACTTTGTTTAAAAGAAAAATGAGCTGAAACCAATACTGAACTGTATGTCAACTAACTAGAATGTAAATTAAACACTTAATTAAAAAATAAAAATAATGAGTATGACATACATCCTACAACCCTAGAAAATAACTTAATCAGTTTCTTTACTAACAACTAAATATTTGAATCCTAATATACTAAAATAAAAATGTATAGTAATAACCCACTTAGGAGTCAGAGTACATGACTTGGTCTTTTCCTGTTTCTGGATCTCCTGCACTCTAACGAGTACCCAGAGAATGATTGCTGTCCCCCAAAAACATCCTTGAGGGAGAGAGAAAGACTATGTGTTGGGTGAGTGTAGATATAAGAGACTAAATACGAAAAACAGATTTGTTTTTATTATTTATTTATTTATTTTTTAAAGATTTTATTTATTTATTTGAGAGAGAGAATGAGAGAGAGAGAGCACATGAGAGGGGGGAGGGTCAGAGGGAGAAGCAGACTCCCTGCCGAGCAGGGAGCCTGATGCGGGACTCGATCCCGGGTCTCCAGGATCATGACCTGAGCCAAAGGCAGTCGCTTAACCAACTGAGCCACCCAGGCGCCCCAAACAGATTTGTTTTTAATCAGTACATTGTGACAATGCCTGATGAACTAAAATTTTGCAACCTATCTCCTTGAAGGACCACCAAAGATAGGTAGCTCTTTAGAAACACAGAACCCTCCCTATTTCTGCAAGTGAAACTGAGGAGCCAAGCAGAAGGAAATTCGCAAATGCTATAGTTAAATGACTCTATCCAGAAATGTCATTTATTACTTTGCTACTGATTCTGTTCCCTGATTAAAATTAGAAAAGTAATCAATTTTGAAGTGAAGTCACAATTGTTCTTTATGAACTCATTTTCGCTTCTCTTGGGTCACCATTTTCTGTTGGCAAATGCAGTGTGTTCAAAGAAAATACCTAGACTTGACCAAAGGCAATAAAAGCTTGTGTTGGACCAAATCTGACAAAAAACAACAAAATATTCACCAAATAACAAATTTTTAATGTCTGCTATCTAATTTAAAACTGTTTTTAGGGGCGCCTGGGAGGTTCAGTCAGTTGGATGTCTGACTCTTGATTTCAGCTCCAGTCATGACCTCAGGGTTCTGACATCAAGCCCCGTGTTGGGCTCCGTGCTAAGTGTGGAGCATGCTTAGGATGCTCCCTTTCCTTCTCCCTCTGCCCCTCCCTGCTCTCTCTCAAATAAATAAATTTTTTTAAAAACCTGTTTTTAGAAGTTTAACATTTAAAATCAAGCTGTTTTGAAACATTGGTAACAATCCTATTATGAAACAAGCAGAGAGCCAATAAGAAAAACTTAAATGCAAAAGCAAAAAATATCAGATATGAATACTGCCAAAGTAGACATGACTGCCAGTAAGATACCTGCATGAAGCATTATATTAAAAAATAACAGCTATTCTATGGGGTGCCTGGGTGGTTCAGTCATTAAGCGTCTGCCTTTGGCTCAGGTCATGATCCTGGGATCCTGGAATCGAGCCCCGTGTCGGGCTCCCTGCTCACCGGGAAGCCTGCTTCTCCCTCTCCTACTCCCCCTGCTTGTGTTCCCTCTCTCGTTGTGTCTCTTCTGTCAAATAAATAAATAAAATCTTAAAAAAAAAAAAATAACAGCTATTCTAAAAAAATAAAATAAAATGCTATTCTTTACTCAGAAATAAAGATTTCCAAAGATACCATTTCACAAGAACATTTGCACTGTAGAATTTTTTCCATAAATGCACAGTGAAGTTTCATACTTAAAATAAAAATTGAGCATAAAAAATTTCAATGTAGCTTTAAAAAGTTATTTTTCTTCCCAAATAGTTTTCTCAATGTTTAGTTTTGTATATACATGTGTATTTAAAGCTAAATATGTTACCTCTTTCTAAAGTACCCAGTTTGGAATGCACATTAGAAATTCCGTATTTCTGGGGCCCCTGGGTGGCTTAGTTGGTTATGTGGCTGACTCTTAGTTTTGGCTCAGGTCATGATTTCAGGGTCCTGGGATCAAGCCCCACATCGGGCTCTGCAGTCATTGGGGAGTCTGTTTGAGATTCTCTCTCCTTCTCCCTCTGCTCTCTCTCTCTCAAAAATAAATAAATCTTTTTTTTTTTTAAAGATTTTATTTATTTATTTGAGAGAGAGAGAATGAGAGAGAGCACATGAGAGGGGGGAGGGTCAGAGGGAGAAGCAGACTCCCTGCCGAGCAGGGAGCCCGATGTGGGACTCGATCCAGGGACTCCAGGATCATGACCTGAGCTGAAGGCAGTCGCTTAACGAACTGAGCCACCCAGGCGCCCAATAAATAAATCTTAAAAAAAAAAAATTCTTAAAAAAATAAAATGAAGAGAGAGTAAGATGGAGATTGAAAAACATCCACTTGATTTGACAACACATATGTCATTTGTGACATTAGCAAAACCAACTTCAAAGATGTGATGGGGAGGTATGGTGATGAAGACAGCAACTCTAGTCAATGCTTTCACAAACTTGGCTATAAAAAGAAAAGGAGAGATTAGAAGAGATAAAACTTAAAGCTCAAATGCTATAGGAATGATCTGATGGAGAGAAAAAGGTTGAAGACACAGGACAGAGAAGTGATAATAACACAGATTTTCTGAATAGGCAGGAGGGGATAGAATAAAGGCATAGACGGAAGAATGCTACAACTATTTCTGATAATTCAACATAAAACTACTTGGAAAAAAAGAATATTTAGAAAAGCCATACAAAAATTCTATGTGCTAGGGGCGCCTGGGTGGCTCCGTCGGTTAAGCATCTGCCTTCAGCTCAGGTCATGATCCCAGGGTCCCGGGATCAAGCCCCGCATTGGGCTCCCTGCTCAGTGGGGAATCTGCTTCTCACTCTCCCTCTGCCCCTCCCCCCCAAACTTGTGCACATGTGTGCTCTCTCTCTAATAAATAAAATCTTTTTAAAAAATGTATGTGCTGGGGCGCCTGAGTGGCTCAGTCGTTAAGCGTCTGCCTTCGGCTCAGGTCATGATCTCAGGGTCCTGGGATCGAGCCCCACACTGGGCTCCCTGCTTGGCGGGAAGCCTGCTTCTCCTTCTCCCACTCCCCTGCTTGTGTTCCTGCTCTTGCTATCTCTCTGTCAAATAAATAAAATCTTAAAAAAAAAAAAAAGTATGTGCTAAATTCCTTAGTACAAAAAAAAAGTATTTTAGACTATGTAATGTAAAATAACTCTCTTGCATGAATAACCACAGACGTTGATAATTACTCATTCAATAAACATTTACTAAAAGCCTACTAAAAGCTGGACAGTGTTCTAAGTCTCTGTAGAATATGATAAAGAATAAGACATTATTTCGGGCTCCCTGCTCAGCAGGGAGTCTGCTTCTCCCTCTGACCTTCCCCCCTCTCGTGCTCTCTCTTTCTCATTCTCTCTCTCAAATAAATAAATAAAATCTTTAAAAAAATGAAAAAAGAGGGCGCCTGGGTGGCTCAGTTGGTTAAGCAACTGCCTTCGGCTCAGGTCATGATCCCGGGGTCCTGGGATCGAGTCCCGCATCGGGCTCCCTGCTCTGCGGGGAGCCTGCTTCTCCCTCTCCCACTCCCCCTGCTTGTGTTCCCTCTCTCGCTGTGTCTCTCTCTGTCAAATAAATAAATAAAATCTTTAAAAAAAAAAAATGAAAAAAGAATAAGACATTATTTTTGTCTTTAAGGAACCCAAACTTAGTAAGGAGATAAGTTGAGAAACAAACAATTGCAATTCAGCAGACATAAGTACTGTGATCCTTTGTGTATGTATGTACAAAGGAAGGTGGTGGCACAAAGAAGAGGCACAAGAGCATAGGCTCTGAAGTCCAACAGACTGGTCTGAAGCCGAACTCTGACATTTATTAGCCATGTGTCTTTGCACAAGTCATGTAGTTTCTCACTAAGCCTCAGTTCCCCATCAGAGAAGAGGATGCAAAAGTCACTCACCTCACAAGGTTATGAGGAGAAATAAGTTAATGTTTGTAAAACACCTTGAACAGGGCCAAATACACTGTAACTACTCTGTACAAGTACCCTATTTGTATCAAAAAACAGAATTTTAAAAAGCTGTATAGGGGCGCCTGGGTGGCTCAGTCGTTAAGCATCTGCCTTTGGCTCAGGTCATGATCCCAGAGTCCTGGGATCGAGCCCCGCATCGGGCTCCCTGCTCCGCGGGAAGCCTGCTTCTCCCTCCCCCACTCCCCCTGCTTGTGTTCCCTCTCTCGCTGTGTCTCTCTGTCAAATAAATAAATAAAATCTTTAAAAATAAAAAGCTGTATAAAGTATACTTGAGTGGGTCTTATAAGACAATTAGGAGAATGGAATGCTAGAAGAAACGGTATGTATGGAATCATGACACAGTGTAGCACTATAGTAAATTACAAGTTTTTTCTTTTTAATCTCTCTCTCCACCCTATTCTTAGAATTTAAGTTACTAACTACAAATACTTCTATGTAGCTGAAATATAAAATGAAAGACATCAGTGGTGAAGTTGGAGAGGTAAAAAGGGACAAACAGAAGAATTAGGGTAAAGAGGAGAAATTTGTGACCAACTGGATAAGGAATGAGCAAATGGAAGAAATCTACTGTGATTCCCAGGTTTCTAGCTTGAATCACTAAATTGATGAGTTAGCCATGAAACTAGTTAGGATAAGGAGCAAAAAGGAAGAAAAGGTTTGGCAGGTAAGATGATGAAATTATTTTTTGACATGTTGAATTCAAGATACTCTTCAGTAACTTGCGTGGTAGCAGCCATTGGCAAACAGACCAGGAAAATAGGTCTGGGTTGGAGACAGATTTAGGCATTGTTGGGAGATTAACATCACCCAGGGAAAATCCAAGAGTAGGAAGGGAAAACAAATAAACAAGCATATATTCTCAGATACTAAAATTAAGGGGCAGATAAAGGAAAACTAATGAGAAGTTCAAGAGCTAAAAGAATAACTAAGAGCTCTTCAGGAATAGAGACTTTGTTTAATTATTATGTATTCCTAGGCTCTAGTACAGGAGGTAGTCAAAATAAAAATCTAGAGAAGTTGGATAGGTTGAAGACTAAAAGATATCTAATGGATTTAGCAATTAGGAGGTTATTACCTTAACAAGAGCACTTGAGTGGAATGAAGGAGGCAGAAGTAAGACTGCAATAGACTGAAGAGAAAAAAAAAAAAGAAATTAAGTAAGAGTCTATTCTTTCTGAAAGCTTGGCTGTGAATGAGAGAAATAAAATAGGATACATCAGCTAGAAGAAAACCCAAAAGGTTATTCATATAATGCATTGAGGAGAAACAGATTCTTCCTGATAAAATAAGAGAAAATATAAATGAGTGTTTATGAGAAAAACATTTAAAAATACAACAGTTTTAACAGAATCCCAGGTTGCTGCTAGTCATACATAATTATTTACATAGTATTAAATAAAACATAATTCACTGATAAAGAACTAAAAGGAAAGCAAAATATCAAAATGTTGATACAGTGGTCTTTAAGTGGAATTGATATGGATGATTTTCAAGTTCTCACTCAATACTTTCCAAATTTTAATAATAAGCTTGTATTCCTTGTACAGTGGCTGTGGTAGGAAGTAGAAGACAATAAACTGTACCAAAATTAATGCTATTTCAAAGGCAGAAAAGATTTAAGAGATTCTAACTCAAAGAAGATAAACCATAGAAGAGATGAAATATAAGCAGGCTGGAAGCAGGAAAGAAATAGTAAGAAAAAATAAAACTGACACAGATATGAAATCTTCATTGCACACAGCAGTACAAACACTGCTGAAAACATAGTAAAGGACATAGGCAACAGGACTGAGAAAGGCAAACAAGATATAAATGAACTCTGAAAACCATAAAACATTGTCAAAAGAATTAAAGAAGATCGTCTCCAAAGGCAAGGGAAACAAAGGCAAAAATGAACTATTGGGACTTCATCAAGATAAAAAGCTTTTGCACAGCAAAGGAAACAGTCAACAAAACCAAAAGACAACCCACAGAATGGGAGAAGATATTTGCAAATGACGTATCAGATAAAGGGCTGGTATTCGAGATCTATAAAGAACTTATCAAGCTCAACCCCCCAAAGAACAAATAATCCAATCAAGAAATGGGCAGAAGACATGAACAGACATTTCTGCAAAGACATCCAAATGGCCAACAGACACATGAAAAAGTGTTCCACATCACTTGGCATCAGGGAAATACAAATCAAAACCACAATGAGATACCACCTCACACCAGTCAGAATGGCTAAAATTAAAAAGTCAGGAAACGACAGATGTTGTCAAGGATGCGGAGAAAGGGGAACCCTCCTACACTGTTGGTGGGAATGCAAGCTGGTGCAGTCACTCTGGAAAACAGTATGGAGGTTCCTCAGAAAGTTGAAAATAGAGCTACCCTACAACCCAGCAGTTGCACTACTAGGTATTTACCCCAAAGATATAAATGTAGTGATCCGAAGGGGCATCTGCACCCCAATGTTTATAGCAGCAACGTCCACAATAGCCAAACTATGGAGAAAGCCTAGATGTCCATCAACAGATGAATGGATAAAGAAGATGTGTGGTGTGTATATACAATGGAATATTATGCAGCCATCAAAAAATGAAATCTTGCCATTTGCAATGACGTGGATGGAACTAGAGGGTATTATGCTAAGTGAAATAAGTCAATCAGAGAAAGATAATTATCATATGATCTCACTGATATGTGAAATTTAAGAAACAAGGCAGAGGATCATAGGGGAAGAGAGAAAAAAAATAAAACAAGACAAAACCAGAGAGGGAGACAAACCATAAGAGACTCTTAATCTTAGGAAACAAACTGAGGATTGCTAGAGGGTACGGGGTTGGGGGGATGGAGTAACTGGGTGATGGACATTGGGGAGGGTATGTGTTGTGATGAGCACTGGGTGTTATAAGACCGACGAATCACAGACCTGTACCCCTGAAGCAAATAATACATTATATGTTAATTAATTGATTTTAAATGACAGGGGCGCCTGGGTGGCTCAGTCAGTTAAGCATCTGCCTTCGGCTCAGGTCATGGTCCCAGGGTCCTGGGATCGAGCCCCGCATCGGGCTCCCTGCTCAGTGGGGAGCCTGCTTCTCCCTCTCCCTCTGCTGTTCCCCCTGCTTGTGTGCTCGCTCTCTCTCTGTCATATAAATAAATAAAATCTTTAAAAAATAAATAAATAAATAAATAAATTACAAAAACTTAAAAAAAATTTACATGAAGAATTAAAGAAGATCTAAATAAATGAAAAACATCCCATGTTCAGGAATTGGAAGACTTAACATTATTAAGATTGTAATACTCCCCAAACTGATGTACAGATTCAACACAAATCCCTATGAGAACCTCTGAGTTCATACAAATTGACAGGCTGGTTCTGAAATTTATATGGAATTGCAAGGGACCTAGAATAGCCAAAACAATCCTGGAAAAGAATAAAGTAGGAGGACTCACACTTTCTGATTTCAAAACAGTATGGGAGGCAGTATGGTACTGGCACATGGATAGACATACAAATGAACAGAACAGAATCGAGAGTCCAGAAGTAAACCTGAATATTTATGGTCAACTGATTTTTGACAAGAATGCCAAGACTAGGGGCGCCTGGGTGGCTCAGTTGGTTAAGCGACTGCCTTCGGCTCAGGTCATGATCCTGGAGTCCCTGGATCGAGTCCTGCATCGGGCTCCCTGCTCAGCAGGGAGTCTGCTTCTCCCTCTGACCCTCCCCCCTCTCATGTGCTCTCTCTCTCTCATTCTCTCTGTCTCAAATAAATAAATAAAATCTTAAAAAAAAAAAAAAATAGAGCCATATTAAAAAAAAAAAAAAAAAGAATGCCAAGACTATTCCACGGAGAAAGAACAGTCTTTCCAACAAATGGAGCTCAGAAAATAGGGCAGTCAGTTGAGATAACCCTTACCCCACACCAAACATAAAAACTTACTCAAAAAGAATCAAACACATAAATGTAAAAGTGAAATTATAAAACTCTTAGAAAAAAACACAGGGTAAGTTTTTATGACCTTGGATTAGCAAGAGTTTTAGATATGATACACTGGACTTCACCAAAATTTAAAACTTTTGTGCTTCAAACAACACAATTAAGAAAGTGAAAAGACAACACAGAACATGAAAAATATCTACAAATCATGTATCTTATAAGGAAATTGTATCTAGGATATGTAAAGAGCTCTTAAATTCAATAGTAAAACGACAACTCAATTAAAAATGGAGCAGGGGCATCTGGCTAGCTCAATCAGTAGAGCATGCAATTTTTGATCTCAGGGTCATGAGTTAGAGCCCCACACTGGGTGGAGAGTTCCCTCTTAAAAATATAAATAAATAAATGAATAAATAAATAAAATGGGGCAAAGTAGTTAAAAGACATTTCCCTGAAGAAGACATATAATTAGTCAACTAGCACATGAAAAGATACTCAATGTCAATTACACCTCAAAAAAGTTGGAAGAGAAACAAAGAAAGCAAGCAAACAAGAAAGAAAAAATGTTTGACATCATAAGTCATCACGGAAATGCAAATCAAAAATCACAATGAGATGCCACTTCATATACACTAGGATGGTTAGAATTAAAAAGTCAATAGATAATAACAAGTGTTGAAGAGAGCATGATGAAATTGGAAGCCTCACACACTGCTGGTAAGAATGTAAAATTCCAGCCACTTTGGAAAAGTTTGACAGTTCCTCAAATGAATATACATAGAGCACAGAGTTACCATATGACCTAACAATTTCACTCCTAGGTATATACCCAAGAGAAATGAAAACCTATGTTCACACAGAAACCTCTATGCAATTTATAGCAGCATTATTCTTTTTTTTTTAAAGATTTTTATTTATTTATTTTGACAGAGAGAGAGAGACAGCGAGAGAGGGAACACAAGCAGGGGGGAATGGAAGAGGGAGAAGCAGGCTTCCCGCCGAGCAGGGAACCCGATGCGGGGCTCGATCCCAGGACCCTGGGATCATGACCTGAGCCGAAGGCAGACGCTTAACGACTGAGCCACCCAGGCGCCCCGCAGCATTATTCTTAATAGCCAAAAAGTAGAAACAGTCTAAATGTTCATCAGTGGATAAATGGATAAACAAAACGTAGTTTATCCATACAATGGAATATTATTTAGCCATAAAAAGGAATGAAGTATTGATAGTCACCACTTTAACATGGGTGAACTTTGAAAACATTACGCAAAGTAAAAAAAGGCAGCCGCAAAAGACCATATACTACATAATTCCATTCATACGAGAAAGTCCATAATAGGGAAATCTACAGAGACAAAAGGTAAATTAGTGGTTACTTAGGGGTGAGATGGGGGTGGAGTGGGGAATGGAAGCAGGAGGATAAGGGAATAATACCTAAAAGACATGAGGCTTCTTCCTGAGGTGACAAAAATGTTCTAAAATTGACTGTGGTAATAAATGCACATAACTGATTATACTAAAAACCACTGGTTTTAAATGGTGAATAGTGAATTTAAGTGGTGAATTGTATAGCATTTGAATTATATCTCAAGCTATTAAAAACATAAATGGAAATGTTAAGAAAAAGTTTAAAAGAATTAACTACTCTTGTACTAAAGAAAATAAATAAAAAATGGAATTGCAAGATATTAAGAAAACAAATGCAACAGGAAGCCTATAACCTACAGAACCAAGTAAAGCAGTATTCAGAAGAAATCTTTTTTCTTTTTAAAGATTTTTATTTATTTGTTTGAGAGAGAGTGAGAGAGCAAAGCAGGGGACTCTGGGATCATGACCCAAGCTGAGGGCAGATGCTTAACCAGCTGAGCCACCCAGGCGCCCCAGAAGAAATCTTATAACACTTAGAAAGAATGAAAAGAACATTAAGCATCCAACATGAGAAGACAGAAAAACAACCACAAAATAAATCTAAGAAAAGCTAAACAAAGGATTTAAAACAATGAAAGAAAGAAGTAATAAATAAGAAAACAGAAGAAACAGTAGAACTAATTAAAAAAAATCCAAGAGCTGGTTCTAAAATCCAAGAACCAAGAAAAAAACCCAGGAAATGTTTTTAAACATAAAAGAATATCTTGCTCAACTGCACACAAAGTAATTTTGAAAACTTGGATGAAATAGATTATTTTCTAAGATGATATAAGTTATCAAAGCTTCCCCCCAAAGATATACATTGTAAGCAGCCAAATTATCATAAAAGTAGACATAACTGTCAAAGAGATCCTCTTCTCCCAAACACTCAAGGTCCAAAGATTTCACAGTCAATTTAACCAAACCTTTAACTTCAATGCCATTTAGCCAGAGACAGAAAGAAAACAAACAAAAACAAAGAAAATTTTGAAATAATTTTTATGAAAGTGGCATAACCCAACAAAGATAAAACACAGAAAACTACAGAGCAATTTAGCTTATGAGGAATGATACAAAATTTCTAAATGAAGTTTAGCAAATAGAACCCAGCAGCACATTTAAAATAATACATGGTGACAAAGAGAACTGATTCAAGAATGCAAGGACGGTGTAGTAATAGTAAATCTATTAGTACAATTCATCACAATAGTAGATCAAAGGATTAAAATTACATAATTTCCAAAGAAGCTGAAAAGCTTTTGACAAAATTTACTTCCATATTTTTTTTAAGATTTATTTCAGAGTCAGCATAAGCAGGAGGGGGAAACGGAGAGAGAGGATCTCAAGCAGACTCCCCGCTGTAAGTGGAGCGGGATACAGGGCTCCATCTCATGACCCTGAGATTAGGACCTTAGCTGAAACTAAAAGTCGGACACTCAACCGACAACGCCATCCAGGCATCCAAAAATTTACTTCCATATTAAGAAATCTTAATAAAATGGCAATAGTGGACTACTTTAACATGATAAAATATGTACACTTCAATCTAAAGTCAGGTCTAACCTTAACAGGAAAACACAAAAAACACCCCACTGAAGTCAGCAATAAGAGAAAGATCCACTACTGTCTTACTGTTTAATATTTTGGGAAAGTACTAACCAAATTAATTTGACAAAAGAAAGAAGTAAGAACAAAAATTGGAAAGGAGGAGATAAAACTATTTTTATTTTGTAATAATGTGATCATTTAACTGCAAAGCCCCCAAAAAACAACTGGGAAACTATTATAGATAGCATTAGAATTCTAAAGGTGGCTAGGTACAACAAGATAAAAGATATAATAAAAGTAGAAACTCCATTTACAATAGCAACAAAAAAGATAAAATGCCAAGGGCTAAACATAACAAGAAATGTGAAAGGTCTTTATGAAAAAACTTTAAAATGTTACTGAGAGATGAGAAAGAAGACTTTAACAACAAGAAATGAATATATTCCCTGCTCTTGAAGAGAAGTTTGAACCTCAAAAAGACATCAAATATCTCTAAATCAATCTGTAAATATAATGTTCTACCAATATCAACAGAATGGGGGAGAGGAGCTAAACAAGCAAGAATATCCAGGAAAACTCTGGGAACTAGAGTAAGAGAGGACTATACTCAAAGAATGAGGTCATTAAGGTACAAATAGGTGAAATAATCAATGAAACAGAATAAAGTCCCAGTAAGAACCCCAAATTATATATAGGAATTAAATACACCTATAGACAGTATTTCAATCCTGTGATAACTCGGTAGCCACCTAGAAAAATGTTGGATTCTTACCTTAATACTTTACATAATTTATATATATATATATATTTTTTTTTAAAGATTTTATTTATTTATTTGACAGAGATAGAGAGAGCACAAGTAGGCAGAGAGGTAGGCAGAGGGAGAGGGAGAAGCACACTCTCCCGCTGAGCAGGGAGTCCAATGCGGGACTCGATCCCAGGACCCTGGGATCATGACCTGAGCTGAAGGCAGCCGCTTAACCAACTGAGCCACCCAGGTGCCCCATAATTTATATTTTGTATAGATAAGTGCATTTAACTTAAAATTATAAAAGTACCAAGAAAAAAACATAAGAATTTTCATTTTAATCAGAAATAATAGTTAAATAGGGGAGGCCTTTCTTATGATGCAAAAAGCTAAAATCCAAAAAAAGATTAATAATTACAACTACAAAAAATTTTAATTTCTGCTGAAAGAATATACCAGAAACAAAGTCAAAAGCCAAATGACAAACTGTGAAAAATATCTGCAACACATATCAAAGACAACTAATTTCCTTAAAACACAGAGCTCCTATAAAAAATATTCAACATCCCACCAGAAAAATGAACAAAAAAATATAACCGGGTGAATAAAAAATATAAGCAAATGTTATAAAGTTAACAAATACAGTTCTTACATCTATTGAAAAGATGAAGAAAAATATACCTATTAAATTGACAATTTTAAAAAAGTTTGATAACCCACTTTATCACGAAGGGTATGGGAGGCCAGCAGTCCAACACTAACAGTAAAACATAAACTGGTACAACCTCTATGGAAGGCAATTTGACAATATCCATCAAAATTTAAATAGTACATAGCCTTTGACCCAGCAATTGCACTTCTAGGAATTTATTCTAGACAGACTCACTCATGTGCAAAAATGTATAGAGGGATATTCATTGTATCATCATTTACATTAGCAAAACTGTAACCATTTTAAATGCCCATCCAAATAAACAAATGTTACTGTTTCTCTACACACACACACAGGAAACTTATCATTGGTTGCCTCTAGGGAAAGAAGCCAATTAGCTGGGGTCAAAGGTAGAAGGAAAACTTGCCTTTTATCATATGCTCTTTTGTACCATTTGGATTTCATGTCATGAACATATAACACATTTCACATTTTTATATTAAGATTTCAATGCTATCTTTGCCCAGCTTTACCAGTTGTTATATTTTTCCTTCTCTTTGTCAGTTTTTCAGTTTTCATTAGCGGCGATGTTAACTGTTATCCCAAGTAATACACTGTATTTAATCAAATTCACACAGGGAAATTACAATAGTAACTTGGGTTCTATTATCTATTATCTTGCCCCTGAGCTCTACCTCTGCATACTTATTCTATAAAAATGTTCCCTGTTCTTTACTGAGTGTATAGAGATTATGAGTTAGAAATCCAGGACCAAAAAGCTATGAATTTCTTGGCCTATGGGGCAAACACATAATCACTATTGCATTTTAGGAGACAGCAAAAAGACAAGAAGCTACTCAAACAAGGTTTCACAAAATACCATTTGTGCTCTCACCATGAATGCAGAGTCTAATCTATTTTTATGTGTAAGAATTTGATTTTATCCATTTGTCCAGAGTCAATGGGGCTGTTGAGAATTGAACCCACTAATCAAATTCACAAGAAACTAATTGCTTACATATAATGCCAATGTACTCATTTAGAATTTGAGTATATGTGTGTATATGTACACATGTATATATACATATATAATTAGTGTGTGTGTATATCAAGAGTATGAAATCCAGCATATCAAGGAATCATACATAAATGATAAGTATGCCCAAGGAAAACCACATGAGTGTGTATAGGGAAGACAATAAATCAGAGAAGGTCAAAGAAGGCTTTCCTGAAAACACAGTGTGATTGAGCTAAGTTCCAATGGAAGAGAAGCTAAAAAAAAAAAAAGGAACAGAATGAGAAGTAAAAGAGTTCTTGTATGATGGGATAGCATGTGAAATGGCCCTGTGGCAGAAGAGAGCATGATGTCTAACAAAATAGAAAATGATCAAAGAGCATCCAACATGATGTAGAATTAACTCGAGAATTAGACAATGCAGTGCCTTTTAGGTGGTGGTTAAGATTTTTGCCTTACCCTAAAAGCAATGAAGAGCTAGTAAAGGGTTGTTAAGCAGACACCAGAACAGTTTTGTGCTTGCAAAAGATGAGTGTACTGTATGCACTGGAGAGCAAGAGTAGAAGCAGGAAGACTGCTTCGAAAGCTACTGCAGGGGAAAAGAGAAAGAAAGAAAGAAAAGAAAGAAAAGAAAGAAAGAAAGGAAGGAAGAAAGAAAGGAGGGAAGGAAGGAAGGAAGGAAGGAAGAAAGAAAGAAAAGAAAGCAAACAAGCAAGCTACTGCAGGAAACCTAAGTGAGGGATGATGGCAGCATGGACTGGAGTTATAGTAGAAATAAAATAAACAGAACTGGGTGATTAATTACACCTGAAATGCAAGCGAGAAGAAAATTTAAGGAAGATGCCCAAATTTCAGGTTTGCCTGACTGCATGGATAAAGATGCTATCACTGAAGGAGAGAGAGAACACTCCAGGAAGAGCAGGTTGTTCTATTTTGTTTCACCAGGGACTGGATAGTGGGTGTGCAAAAAGTAAGAAAGGGTTCTGGATGCTTAGTATCTGGAAGTCTTGGTAGAGAATGATGGGAAAAAAAAAGGAAAATGGGATTGGAATTCAATGGAGAAAGTTGGCTACAAAAACTTAAAAAAGAAAAAAATGCTTAACCTCCAGGGTCAGCCATAAAATTGCCCTAGACATTTCTATCCCTCACCATCACCTAAAATCTTTTTAAACACCTCAGTATACAACCTTTCAGTCCGGGGGAGGGGGGGAAGGGGAAAGAGACTTAAAATGTCATGCTGGGGAAAATAATGAATTGGTGTACAAGAATTCCAAATATATTGAGATATCAGATGTTCCCGATTCTGATGGTGAATAAATGACAGAGGCCGCCTACTTGGGAAGGAATAATGAAGCACCAATCAAGGGGAAAAGAAAGTAGAAAGAAAAGGCTGAAATTCATTCATCGCATGAATTTGCACAGCTTAAACACGTTTATCTTTACCTCTGGACAAATGGCTGTTCTTGGCCTTGTCTGCTAAGGAAATGCCAAAATAGCCCCACACCTAAGCCCCATATCAGAAATCATGGCTTCCACTGCCATCAGGTGGTGGCAGTGAGGAAGTGCACCAACCAGGTTCTATGAGCCTGGGAATGCCTGTATCAAGCCCATGGTATAATTAATCTGAGAT
The DNA here is from genome assembly GCF_054177405.1 of Leptonychotes weddellii. NCBI lineage: Eukaryota > Metazoa > Chordata > Mammalia > Carnivora > Phocidae > Leptonychotes > Leptonychotes weddellii. Next base: position 19,944,411 of record NC_138380.1, read on the forward strand.
CAAAGACCTAAATATAAGTAGTAGTAGAGGGCAAACTGGTAATAGTCTTTGGTAAGATTTATCTTCAAATCAGCCAATACACAAAAATACAAGTTTTCACTATTAATTTGGGGTAAGAAAAAGGATTTCTCCTTTTTTTCCTTTTTTTAAAGATCACATACTTGGCAATCCCGAATACCCAGTTTGATACTATCACCTCAAACCCAACTCCTGGTAGATTACATATTTGACTATTTAAAACTGCTTCAATGTTAATTTTAATGGCACACAGAAATGTTAATGTGCATTTCTAACACACATCAATAACCTCATCACAAACAAGTGACTGTCTTCATTCAATATGCAAAATTCCCTTTGTTATCTTCAAATTAATCAAATAATTTTTGACTACTTGGAAGTACAGGCATGCTAGTAAAACGAATTCAAAAACCATCATGTTCTCAAAACTCATCGGTTAAACAAACACATCACTGATAAAATCAATTTCAACATTATTCACAAACAATATGGTGAATGATTAACACATCATTCCTGCTAGTTCTCTTCAAAGTAGAAATAAGCTTGCCCAATATAATACTTGACATTCTGTGTAGTATTTGCTTCCCTATCTTCCCCCTACGATACTTCACTTACAAATGTTTCTTTTTAAAATCGTCTGCACACACACATCGATTTGATTTGTCTTTGTTTTTTAAGGCATCTGAACTCAAGGATAGGAAATTGTAGGTCAAAACGTAAAATAATCACATTAGGTGCATTCTTCCAATTCTCAATCAGCTGTTTTTATATAGTAAAGGCAGCATAATTTTGTCACTAAGTATATTCTTGATCTTCATTTTCTCCCCTTAAAATCCAGATCACGCTCGCCATTCTGCCCTGGACATTCCAAAATATTAATAATTTAACTAGTGCTTCCTAATTCTCTTGGTTCTGTTTCCCACCCACACCCCAACACCCCCTCCCGTCCCCCTTACCCCACCCCGCGCCTTTCCTCCTGCTTTCTTGTCTCAGAATGCCTAACTCTTACACACTCGAGGTGTTTTTTACAAAATCACTCTTTGGAATGCTCTTCCCTCTTCTCTCCTCAATCTAGCACCCTTTTAAAAATAATTTCTCAACAGCTAGGCGCCAATGTCTTTCTTTGACAAGATAAAACTGCGGAAGAGGACGAGACTGGGAACAGAATAGGCGAAATATTTAGGAATGTCAATGAAACAGCGGCCTCTCCTTTGAAAAGAAAAGACAGCTCTCAGCACAGAGCTTTCAACAAAGCAAAAATACTTCCTTTCGCTGTGTTCCTGCTCCTTCCCTGACCTCAAAGACACCTTTCCTTTTCTCTATGCCCCAGTCCCTCTGCTATGAGTGGGGCCTGCCTTTCCTCCTCCCAAGGAAAAGAAAGCCAGGGAGAAAAGAAAAGGTAGCAGTCGCCTTCCTACCGCGCCCTGTCAGGACCCTGTCCCACGACTCACCTGGCAGGTGCGGCCGCCCGGAGAGTTGCACGAAGCGGTTGAGCTGGCCAGTCCCCCGACCCCCGCTGCCCCCACTGCCCCCGCCGGCCCCGCTACCTCCGCCGCCGCCGCCACTGCCTGCGGCGCCTCCTCCCCGCCGGCGGTTCCTGTCCCAGCCCTGGGCGGCCGACATGACCCGCTAACGATTGCCGTAGCTGGGTCCCGGCAGCCCCTGGCCCGGCGGCACTACCCGAGCCTCCTTCCTGGGCTCCTCAAGAGACCCGGGAGACAGGGGTAGGGGGAGCGCCCTGTTCTCACCAGTGACCAATGACTGGCTTACTTGGTGACAGGCAGCCAATAGTCAGTCGTCTTCTTGGTAGGTGGAGAGAGGCGGGGAGAGACGTGGTAACCATAGCTATGGCTAAAAAAAAAAAGTGGGGGGAGAGAAAGGCAGAAGCAGCCACTCAACACACGCATCAACCGCGCTAAGCAAGCCCGCGTCGCGGCGACTCCTGCGGGATCAGGAGGGCCAATCGAAGGCCGAGTGAGAGAAACCACTCCTGCAGAAAGAGTTCCCGCGACAGCCGGTCCTCCAGGCACGGTTAGGATTCAGGAACTCTTTTCATAAACACCGAAATCAGAAATAGGAAGTAGGATAAGCACATAATACACATATTTGGGGGCAATACAATGTTCCGCCGGCTTTGCAGACTGAGATCCCTTTCCCTGACGGTTGACATACACAAAGGGCTCTGCTGGAGGAGGAAAAAACCAGAGGCGGAGTCGAAGCTTAAATCTAAGAGTGAGGTATTCCTGGGTTTCATTTATCTGTCTTTGAGTTGACTGGCTGAGCTCCTCCCTTAATTAAATACAAGCCACCTCCTAAGCAAACAAATAATTTTAAACCTGGTTAATAAACATGAAAAATGTTCAAGCTCACCAGTAATCAGAGAAATACAAATGAAGACCCCAATAAGAAACCATTTCTGGCTTATTACGTGAGTAAAGATTTTTAAAATAACACCTAGCAGTGAGAAGAGTGCCAAGAAAAAGGTACTTCCAAAAAATGACTGATGGCTATATAAAAATGTTTTTGTTCAATCAAACCCTTTTTTGCTCGTAGAAAATTTGAATCACCAGATATGGAAGATCAAGATCGAAGAAAAATGCAGATACACAGATCAGAAATTCCTATTGTTCCAAAATTAAACAGAAAACTTGGCTTTGAACTTACTGGGCGCAGTGCTAAGCAGGAAAATACAGATAGTTTACTGATGTTTATCAATGATAAGGGAAAAACGTATGTATTCTTCAAGAAAAACAAAACTTTTCAAGGGTCTTAGATATGGTGGCTTTTTTTTTTTTTTTTTTTTTAGTGTAAACCTTTATATAGGAGAACCTTATGTGATGCAAGGAAAAAAGAGAAAATCTGCTGTAGCTGAGGATGCATAGGCTTTTGGTCAAATTTCATGTCACCACTGGCCCCGCCTCCTTATTTTCCTACTTTTAGTCCCTCGGGGCAGGTGTTTTACCCAGTAAACACTATCACACACTGCTTATGAAAATGTTTGAGACCTGGAAAAAAAAAGGTGATGGCTCTAAAATATGAAAACTCAAAGTCAGTAAGTGCTAATTTTTCTAAAGAAACTGTACCATTGAGTAAACCAAATAGTAGATGAAGGAAATTTTCTTTTTACAGGAGTATTCCAAGGAATAAAGAATGATACAATATCACCATTTTGCAACCCCTGATAAATTTATCAACCCATTGAACAGCCACCGCTAGCATCACAAAACGAAAGATGACATATATGTGCCTCTAGAATAAACATAACTATGAAGCAGTCTTATCGAAAAAAATTGAACCTGAATCTCATCAGGTATCTATATTTAACTACCAATTTATAAGAAATACAAAGGATAGAGGAATATAAAAAAATATTACAGCGATGCAAACAGCAAAATCCAGACTGTGGAAATTCTACAGGATACACAAATTTCTTCAACAAATAAATTACAAAGGAAAAAGATACTTGGAAGAAAAAATCTATAGGATAAAAGGAGACTTGTGATGGTGGTATAACTCCGTGAATATACTAAAAATCATTGAATAGTAATGGTTGCATAACTTTGTTATCATATTAAAAACCACTGCATTGTACACTTGAAAAGGGTGAATTTTATGTTGGATTTTATGTGGATATCTCAATTAAAAAACTTAATATAGGAAAGGAGGAATGAATGGGGAGCTAGATGAAACACATTTAACCGTAAGCTGAAGCTGGGTGATGAGGACATAAGAACTGTTCATTATACTGTTCTGCTACCTTCATATATATTAGAAATTCTTCATAATAAAAAGGAAAAGGGGCACCTGGGTGGCATAGTCCGTTGAGTGTCGGACTCTTGATTTGGGCTCAGGTCATGATCTCAGGGTCGAGCCCTGATTCAGGCTCTGAGCTCAGCATGGAATCTGCTTGTCCCTCTCCCTCTGCTCCTCCCCCTGCTCATACTCTCTGTCTCTCAAATAAATAAATAAATAAATAAGCAAATAAAATCTTTTTAAAAAGTCTACAAAAATAAGATTAAATTAACCAATCAACTGAAAACCATCTCATGTAGTTATATAGAATATATAATACACATATAATATATATGTAATAATCACTTTTAACTCCAGAAACAAAATGAAACTTTTGTTCCTAACTAAATTTAAAATTATTAAATTATTTTTAAAACCTTCTAAACAGGTTGCCACCAAAATTTTTTAATGTGGAATATAAGTACACTTTGATGGGTATTGACAGGATTTGCAGAGGGGTCTTCAAAATAAGTGCATGCAGGGGCACCTAGGTGACTCAGTCCATTGAGCCTCTGGCTCTTGATTTCAGCTCAGGTCATGATCTCAGGGTCATGAGATCCAGCCCCGCATTGGGCTCCACACTCAGCCAGGAGTCTGCTTGAAAGTCTCTCTCTCCATGTCTCTCTGCCCCTCCCTCCCCCCCACCCCTGCTCTTTCTCTCAAATAAATAAATAAATCTTTAAAAATAAGTAAATAAATAAGTGCGTGCAGGCACACCTGGCTGGCTCAGTCATAGAGCATGTGACTCTTGATCTTGGGCCATGAGTTGGAGCCCCACATTGGATGTAGTGATTACTTAAAAAAAAATTTAACAAAATGAGTGTACGCAGACAATATGTACCTGCTAACATAATATGAAGTACCCGATACCGCCTATCAAGTCATCATACCAAAAACATTCACTGGAATCTAATCAAGATTTAAGCTCTAACTTCCAGTTTACAGGAACTTTCAGGGCACAAAGGAACAGTTAAATGACATGTAAAACAATCAAACAAATCCAGGGAGACAATCTTTGCCATGCCTAGCCTGGTTTCATCAATAAGTCAATGTCATGAAAAACAAAATGAAATAACACAAAAACACAGCGGGCAGGTGGTGACCCCTAACAAAATAATAGAGGTAGGCAACGATAATCAACAGCTGCTCACATAACAAAAAAGAACAAGCAGGCAGTGTGTGTGTGCTGACAAGTACAATCATCGGTGAAATATTCTTGCCAAAAAAATGAATCCGAATAAAGTCAAACCTGTAGCTCTATCAGTTTACAGGAAATAAAAGGGACAGAGAATATGTTAAATAATATCTTGGGGATGTAATCTGCAAAGTATAGAATGTGGATAACTCTATAGAACAAACAGCCTATTTTCTTCAACTTGATACTTCAAGAAGAAGGAAAAAGAACCCACAGGTTAATAGAATTTTAAGAAATATATCAACCAAAAGCAGGGTGTGGACCTTGTTTGCATTTTGGTTAGAATAAGCCAACTATTTTTTTAATGGGAAAATTTGGATATTGGATTATATTTGGGAATCATTAAATTTTTAAGGTACTATGGATATATATTTTTTAAAGCCATCTTTTAGAGAAAAGATACTGAAATATTGATAGGTAAAAGGCTATGATTCTAGGATTTGCTTCAAAATCATCCAGGCAGAGGGGCATGAGAGACAGGATGAGAATGTAGATGGAGCAAGGATGGCCTGGAGTTAATGCTTCATGTAGCTGGGTGATGGGTAATTGGAGTTCACAGCACTATTCTCTCTTCTTTTGTGTATATTTTAATTTTTCCCTCATAACAAGGTTTTTCAAAATGGTTCTCAAAAGAACAGTGCTAAATTAAAGGGAACTTATAGCAAAATATATGGGATCCTCCTGAACAAATCAACCTTAAAAGACAATTTGGGGGCAAATGGGAAATTTTCGAAATTTGGAAAGGTTACTAGAGGATATTGGGGAAATAACACTATATTTGTTACATAAGACAATGATATCAAGGTTACTTTTTAAAATATCTTTATTTTTTAAATTACACATAATTAAATATTTAAGGATGGACTATAACACCTCGAGATGGCAGGACCATCTCTACCCTCCTTGAGGCTTACTCATGAAAATAGCCTCACAAGCAGTTAGAGCTTGCAGTTCACACTAACTTGGAGAACAAGTCAGTTGGAATTAGCAAGAAGTCTGCATTGACAATATTTTCCAGGAAACTGTTTTATAAATGTTGAACACAAACAATGATTCAAACAAATTTCCAGGATTGTTTTCCAGCAGAGCTTCTATAATTACAACATTTGATGTAGTTAGAGACCAGAGGATTGGAGAGGGGTAAAAAGTACATACTACATTGGGAAATCTAGTTGTATTTATCATATTGACATCTTAAACTCAGCACTGGGGAAGCCAGTGCCTCTGAACCCTGACGCCACACTGGACTCGCCTGAGTCTGTTATGGAAACACTGATGTTCAGTTTCCATACAGACCATTTGGATCAGAATCTCCAGAGCACAGGCACTGGCCATGTTTTTAACGTTCCCTGAGTTATTCTAATTTACAGCCAGGGTGGAGAACACAAGTATAGTCCTCTGTACCCCACCCAGTTTTATCACATGCAAAATGACAGTAATATCTTCCTTTTTAACAGCATGTGAGTTACTGTGAGAGACCAATAAAATAGTATATGTTAAAATACATGGAGGGGCGCCTGGCTGGCTCAGTCAGTGGAGCATATGACTCTTGATCTCGGGGTCCTAAGTTCAAGCCCCATGTTGGGTGTGGAGCCTACTTAAAAAAAAATAAAAAGAAAGTACACGGAGGGTGTGCCTGGGTGGCTCAGTCGTTGAGCGTCTGCCTTCGGCTCAGGTCATGATCCCAGGGTCCTGGGATCAAGCCCCATATCGGGCTCCCTGCTCAGCGGGAGGCCTGCTTCTCCCTCTCCCACTCCCCCTGCTTGTGTTCCCTCTCTCACTGTGTCTCTCTCTGTCAAATAAATAAAATCTTAAAAAAAAAAAAAGTACATGGAACAGTATAATGTTTTATGTAAATGTAAGATCATATTCTCACATTAGCAATCAATCGATGTATCAATGTATAGCAATCCTTTAAAAATGTTTACTTCTTGGACTGTTCATTAATTTGTTGCAGACTAAATATGACCCAGAATCATATAAATTCCTTGGTGAATAGTCAAAGGTGACTAACTGCTTGTCATTAGCCCAGATCAAATCAGCATTGATATTGAGAAGCCCAAACTAATGAGTCTTTAGTTTACTTAATTACAAAAATTACAAGCGTCTATACATATAAGCATTACACACATAAGCATTACACATATAGCTGTCATAGAAACACATGGTACAAATTGTAGCTAAGGTTAAGTTTGGCTGCCCAAGGAAAAGAAGGAAGAAGGCTCACATTTATTGATCACCTTTTGTGAACTAAGCACTTTTATGTATATCATCTTTATTCATGGAAAGATTAACCTACCATAGTATTTTGAAACATTAAGTCATGAAATCAGTTCAATGGGACATGACCAGTATTTCCTGGAAGAAGAATAAAAGTGTAAGAGTGCAAGAGAAAAAGGGGTAGGGGGACAAAGGGATCCAAGAAGGTCTTGAAACACCTTGTCTCTAGGTATTCAAGTTGGAAGGGCCTGCTCTGAAGGGTTATACAAACCTTAAGTCCCTCTCTCACAATGTTTAGGCAGGCATTCGATCCACATAAGGGTAGGTGACCAAAGTGTTTACCAAAGTTTTAGGTTCTCAGAAGCCCAGTAACTTCAGCCTTGTCTAAGAAATTGATATGGAAATTCTGAAGGCAACTCTTTGCCCTACCCCACCCCCATCTAAACACACCCCCCCCCCCACTAATTTCAAAGCTTCCATGTTTCTTTGTGTAGCTCTAAATACAAAAGGCTGAATTTGCCTTTGATATTTGGAAAAAAGACCTTGGGCTTTACAAATGTAAAACCAAGATTTCATTCTGGAATAGGGAAGGAGTAAAACAATTCTGCTTGAGATGACACTGGAAAGGCAAACCTCATTAAGGAGCTTAGACTGAATCCTAATGGAGTGAGGAGCCATTGAAGTCTTTAAGAGGTGACATGATCAGATTAATGTTTTCAAAGATCACTCCAGTGAACTGAGTTGAGGATTTCTTTTTTTTAAGATTTATTTATTTGAGAGAGAGAGAGAGAGCGTGTGCACACACACACACACACACACAAGCAGTAGGGAGGGGCAGAGGGAGAACCAGACTCCCCAATGAGCAGGAAGCCTGATCCCAAAACCCTGGGATCATGACCTGAGCCAAAGGCAGATGCTTAACTGACTGAGCCACCCAGGCACCCCAGGTTGAGGATTTCTATGGGAGGCTATCCATTGCCATGGGTGAACCTGCCTATAGGCAGCAGCCTCAGGAAAAAGACCTCTGCTCCCAGGTGTCTTCTACCTGCCACACTAAAGAGCTATCATGTCACATTATGCATATTTGAGAGCAGTATCACAAAAGATTGGAATTCTCATTTAGGCTATGATTTAATAGTAATTGTTTAGTAATATTGTTCTAGCACTAAACCATGTAGTCTTAGAATCATCAATTATAGGGGCACCTGGGTGGCTCAGTTGTTGAGCATCTGCCTTCAGCTCGGGTCATGATCCCGGGGTCCTGGGATTGAGCCCCGTGTTGGGCTCCCTGCTCGGCGGGCTCCCTGCTTGGCGGGAAGCCTGCTTCTCCCTCTCCCGCTCCCCCTGCTTGTGCTCCCTCTCTCACTGTGTCTCTCTCTGTCAAATAAATAAAATCTTTAAAAAAAAAAAAAAAAGAATCATCAATTATAAAGACAATGCTCTTGGGGCACCTGGCTAGCTCAGTCAACTCTTGATCTTGGGGTCGTGAGTTCAAGCCCCACGTTGGGTGTAGCACTTATGTTAAAAAGTACAAATAAATAAATAAATAAACCTTAAAAAAAAAAAGACAATGCTCTTGTAGCAGTGTTTTATAACTGGAAGACTGAAACAGAATTAAAATTTATTGTTATTTAATAAGTTTAATTTTACACTTGACATCAGGAAAATGCCATAATGAGATGCAGTGATATATTACGTTAGTTTTTGCAGGCTAATGAGAACAGGACAAGGGCTGACATGTGAATATGCATTTGTGTCAAATGAAGGCTGCGTGACATCACAGCAGACAATGCAAAAGCAAGTTTCACAGTGGTCCACATGTTCCAAGTCCAATAAAAAATGGAAGTTTCTAAAGAAAATTGAATAATGGTCAATCATTTTTTTTTATTTTGGCAGGGGAAGGGGTAGAGGGAGAGGGAGAGAGAGAATCTTTTTTTTTTTGGAGAGAGAGAATCTTAAGCAGGCTCCAAAGGGGCTCAATCTCAGGACCCTGAGATCATGACCTGAACTGAAATCAAGAGTCGGATGCCTAACCAACTGAGCCACCCAGACATTGCCCCCCACCTTTTTTATGGTCATTCATTTTTAAAGTTATGTGAATGAGTCATTTGAACGTTTACTTATTTCCTTTAATAATCTAATAGAAAGTTCTGGGCTAAAATTAGACATTTTTTCCCAACATCTTCGATATTGAACTTGAAGTCCAGATATGATTTCCCGTTACCAATTCTAGCAATAATTGTCATATATTTACATTTGATTCAGATTAAAGTGACACTAAGTTAACTATAAGGGAACAAGACAGTTTTATGAAAATATTAAGAGACATCTCATTAAATTGACTTTAGGAGAACACTCTCTGGCAAAGATTTGTAAAGTATTAAGTCTGATTATCCCAAACAAGTAAACAAACATTGAAACTATTAATATCATTTTGTATTTTTGGTGTGGTAAACTTATATGAACAGGCACTGTCTGCATGTGTTAACACTATTGAAAATAAATTACACTAGGAGATTAATTAAAGAACCTAAACTGGGCCATATTTTTCTACTTTTCTCCAACATTGGTGATTGTAGCTCAGCAAACATCATTCATTAATGTGAACTGTTTTGAGTTTATAGTTATTTAATTTATAAGTTTATTCTGATTTTGTCTTATAAGCACTATAAGCACAAGAAGGTTATAAATAATTTATGCATTGAAGTAACTTTTGATAAAAATAACATGTCAACATTGAGGAGGAGGCTCTTTTCTGTGTAAAACAGAATGAACAAAATCAAAAGGTGGAACGAACATTAATCATTTTAAGAAATACTGTTCTACCAAATGCTCCTTCTTGCTTAAAATAGATTAAATTGGGTTTGTCACCCAAATTCAGGAAAATCCTAATCAATATACTACCTCTAGAGTTGTAAGAAACAGATGCAAACCATACAGTTATGGTCTCAATACAAATGTGAGATATTGCCTACACAAAATAGATGCTTAAGAAGAGCTTTCAAAGCTTTTTTTTTTTTTTAAAGATTTTATTTATTTATTCATGAGAGACAGAGAGAGAGAGAGAGAGACAGAGGCAGAGGGAGAAGCAGGCTCCCCGCGGAGCAGGGAGCCCGATGCGGGACTCGATCCCAGGACCCTGGGATCATGACCTGAGCCGAAGGCAGACGCTTAACCGACTGAGCCACCCAGGCGTCCCAAGAAGAGCTTTCTAAATAGCTAGGAGACGCGAAATAAGATAATAATACATAACATTGTAATAGTCCGAAGATTGGCCCAATAGCCATGTAAGTAATGATTTTGAGTCTTTAAATCAAATTCTAATTTTTAAAATGATGAATACATCCTTATTGTATAATCTTCTGTAAATAGAAGAATATATAGAAAAAGCGAAAGAAAATCCTACTCCCCAACCCAAAAGACTGTTAATGGTTTGATGTCTATTCTTCCACATCTTTTTTTATGTATTTAGATGCAGGGCTCTATCCCAGGGCCCTGGGATCATGACCTGAGCCGATGGCAGATGCTTAACCAACTGAGCCACCCAGGCACCCCATTGTTACTATTTTTTAACAGGATTTTGTTATTTTTTTTTTTTAACCTGCAGCCATGCTTCTGTCCTTTGGTGGCAACAGTAAGAGTGAAGATCTCTTAGTCCCAAAGCAGTACCTTGTCTTTTAGGATGTAAGTTTATAAATAGCCAAAAAACAAACAAAAATATTGATGGAAATGCTAAATTTCAGTTAGGGGATTGTGAAAATAATGGTATTTTTTCCCTATCTATATTAGTTTCCTTGGTGTATTAGTTTTCTAGGGTTGCCAAAATACCACATACTGGGTAGCTTAAACGATAGAAATTTATTTTCTGGGGCGCCTGGGTGGCTCAGTCGGTGAAGCATCTTTCTTCAGCTCGGGTCATGATCCCAGGGTCCTGGGATCAAGTCCTGCGTCGGGCTCCCTGCTGAGCGGGAAAGCCTGTTTCTCCCTCTCCCTCTGTTGCTCCCTCTGCTTGTGCTCTCTCTCTGTCAAATAAATAAAATCTTTAAAAAAAAGAAAAGAAATTTATTTTCTTACAGTTCTGGAGGCTAGAAGTCAGAGATCAAGATGTCAGCAGGACTGGTTCCTTCTGGAGGTTCTGGGTGAGAATCTGTTCCATGTCCCTTTCCTAGTTTCTGGTGGTTGCTCCCAATCCTTGGCTTCCAGCTGCATCAGCCCAATCTTATCACATGATGCTTTCCCTGTGCATCTCTGTGCCCAAATTTCCCTCTATATATAAGGACACCAGTCATATTGGATTTAGGGCGCACTCAAATCCAGTATGACCTCAACTGAATAACATCTGCAAAGACCTCATTTCCAAATTCATAGGTTCTAGGTAGACATGAATTTTGGTGGGGGGGAGACACTATTCAACCCAATATACTATCTAAGTTCACAGACTCCTGGTTTAATGGAATCTGTACTAAGTCTAAAAGAGAGAAATGATGAAAAATGCTAATGGTTTTTGTGTGAAATTATGGATTTTTTCTTATCTCTATTTTCAGAATGTTCTAGAATATGACTTTATTACTTTTAGAATAAAAAATAAGGAAATGATGATATAGGGGCGCCTGGGTGGCTCAGTTGGTTAAGCGACTGCCTTCAGCTCAGGTCATGATCCTGGAGTCCCAGGATCGAGTCCCGCATCGGGCTCCCTGCTCGGCAGGGAGTCTGCTTCTCCCTCTGACCCTCCCCCCTCTCATGTGCTCTCTCTCATTCTCTCTCAAATAAATAAATAAAATCTTTAAAAAAAAAAAAGAAATGATGATATATTATTGATTTTAAGCATTGGCAACTTTTTAGGTAATAAAATTGCCTTTGAATTCGGCCTTGGATAATTTTATCGGCGTAAAGGCACAGGGATCTGGGCAGGTAAAAGGGGTCAGGCTCCTGGTTTATATATCTGTGAAGTTACAGATTAACCTGAAAAGTCTCTCCCAAGGAAAAACATACAGTCACGTTTAATTCTTTTAGTGTAAAAAGAATACGTACAAAGTCTCATAGATTTAAGGGATCCTTGGATAAATACAAACTACAAATGCCATATAACAATGAAATTTTAAAACACTAGTAAAGATACCTCATTAAAAAGAGGAATGGGGGGCGCCTGGGTGGCTCAGATTGTTAAGCGTCTGCCTTCAGCTCAGGTCATGATCCCAGGGTCCTGGGATCGAGCCCCACATCGGGCTCCTGGCTTAGCCGGGAGTCTGCTTCTCCCTCTCCCTCTGCCTCTCCCACTGCTCATGCTCTATCTCTGTATCTCTGTGTCTCAAATGAATAAATAAAATCTTTAAAAAAAAAAAAAAGGAATGGACCCCTTTATTTGTGGCCATTGAATTTTTGACAAGGGTGTCAAGTACATTCAATGCAGAAATAGTCTTAACAAATGGTGCTTAGACAACTGGATTTCCACAAGTTGGACTTCAACCTCAGACCTATATATAAATATAAACCCAAAATGGATCACTGACCTAAATATAAGTTCTACAACCATAAAACTATTACAAGAAAACATAGAGATGAATCTTCATGATCTTGGCTTTGGCAAGAGATGCTTAGATACGACACCAAAAGCATAAGTAACAAAAGATAAAACAGATAAACTGGAGGTCATCAAAATTTAAAACATATGCATCCAGGAATGTTATTGAAAAAGTAAAAAGAAGGGGCGCCTGGGTGGCTCAGTCGGTTAGGCAGCTGCCTTTGGCTCAGGTCATGATCCCAGAGTCCTGGGATCTAGCCCTGCATCGGGCTCCCTGCTCAGCGGGGAGTCTGCTTCTCCCTCTCCCTCTGCTCCTCTCCCGACTTGTGCTCTCTCTCTCTCTTGCTCAATCTCTCAAATAAATAAACTCTTAAAAAAAAAAAAAAAGAAACTAAAAAGACAACCTACAGAATAGGAGAAAATATTTGCAAAGCATGTATCTGAGGAGGGTTTAATATGATGAATATATAAAGAACTCCTAAACTCAACGAAAAGACAACCCAATTGAAAAATGGGCAAAGGATCTGAATAGACACTTCTCCAAAGAACAGCCAATAAGCACATGAAAAGATGCTTGATAACACTATGATTAGGGAAATGCAAATCAAAACCACATAAGATACCATTTCACATTCCCTATGATAGCTAAAATAAAAAAGATAGACAACAGGGGCACTTGGGTGGCTCAGTCAGTTAAGCGTCCAACTCTTGGTTTCGGCTCAGGTCATGATCTCAGGGTCATGAGATCCAGCCCCACATCAGCTCCGTGCTCAGTGGGGAGCCTGCTTGAGATTCTCTCTCCCTCTCCCTCTGCCCCTCCACCCTGCCCTGCACAGTCTCTCTCTCTCTCAAATAATCTTTTTTTTTTTTTTTTTAATATAGACAGGGGCGCCTGGGTGGTTCAGTCAGTTAAACATCTGCCTTCAGCTCAGGTCATGATCTCAGGGTCCTGGGATCGAGCCCCAACTCTTGATAAACATGTACCTACTTAAAAACCTATTAAAAGTCTGCTTCTCCCTCTCCCTCTGCTCCTCCCTGCCCCCAGCTCATGATCTCTCTCTCTCTCTCTCAAATAAATAAAATCTTTTTTTTTAAGGTAGACAATTAAAAAAAAGGTAGACAATAATAAGTGTTGACAAGAATGTAGAGAGATTAAAACCCTTGTACACGGCTAGTAGGATTGTAAAATGGTACAACCACCTTGGAGAAGTTTGAGAGTTTCTCCAAGTGTTAAACATAGAGTTACCAGATGACTCAAATCTTACTCCTTGATATAAACCTAAGAGAACTGAAAACATATGTCCACACAAAAAAACTGGTACACAAATATCCATAACAGCATTATTCATAATAGCCAAAAAATGTAAACACAAATGTCCATCAGTGGATGAATGGAAAACCAAAATAAGGTATATCCATCAGTACAATGGAATATTATTCAGCCCTTAAAAAATGAAGTACTAATACATGCTACATCACGAATGAACCTTGAAAGCATTATGTGAAGTTGAAAGAAGCCAGACACAAAAAGCCACATATTAGAGGCATCTGGCTGGCTCAGTCTGTGGAGTATGTGACTCTTGATCTTGCAGCTGTAGGTTCAAGTCCCATGTTGGGTATAGAGATTACTTAAAAATAAAATCTTAAAAAAAAAAAAAAAGCCACATACTGTATGACTCCATTTATATGAAATGTCCAGAATAGGCAAATCCATAGTGACCAAAAATAGATTAGTGGTTACCAGGGACTGGGGGAAGAAAGGAATGGGGAATAACTGTTAGTAAGTATGGGTTTTCTCAATGGAGTGATGAAATGTTCTGGAATTAGATAGTGGTGACAGCTGCATAACCCTATGAGTATACTAAAATCCACTTTATTAAAGGGTGATTTTTATGTTGCATAAGCTACATATCAATAAAGAGCCCATAAGAAATCAAAATGTTTGATAAATGTCAGTTTTATCTATTAAATGTCATGTTTTATGGTAATTAAATTTTCACTAAAAATGTAAATTTAGCTGTTTGACACATTTTTGTACTTCATGAAAGAATTATACTAGCAAACATAGTATGTTTGACTCATTCTTAAGAGGTCCTACATAGCATAAAAAGCTTACCTACATAAATTTTTGTATATTCTCACATTAAAAAACCACACACACAGGGGCACCTGGCTGGCTCAGTCAGAAGAGCATGGAACTCTTGATCTCAGAGGTCGTGAGTTGGAGCCCTACGTTGGGTGTAGAAATTACTAGAAAAAACAAATTTAAAAAACCCCACATAGACAATAAAGACAGTCTGATAGCTGGAGCTATCAGCAGAGCTGTCAGCTTCCCTGGGATAAACAAAATGGATAAACTTGACCCTGAGAGTGAGATTAGCATGCCAGAGGGTTTGGGAAAGGGCACTTGGGATCAACACCATGGAGAGGAGGGGAAGGAAGCAGGATAGAGGATGGGGAGAAGGTGGACTGTGATGAAGTCTCAAGGTTGGTCCCAGGGGACCCCACAGGAAACTCTAAAGCTGGATGGCCCTTCAGCATTGTCCCGAGTTGGGGCAAGGAGGCTGGGCCCTTTATATCTCCATCTTGATTAGTCCCTGGATGCAGGATGCCTGGGGAAGGCAAATAGCTCTTTTCATTCAAGTAACTCCTAAAGGAACTGACAGCTGAGGGCTTCTTGCTGGTGGTACTCCCAATGACTATAGGATTTAGTTCATTCCTAAAGGGGGCCCTGGATGATGTATCACTGCCTCCACAACCTATGCTAAAATGCTTAGGAAGAAAACTAGCACTTACCAAGAACTAGGTACCAACCACTTTCATAGACATTATCCCATTCAATCTCATAACCAGTGGTTACTCAATCTCAAGGCCACATACTTAAAGATGTTAGTGGGAGAAGGAGCCATATCTGACTCCAAAGCTCTTTCCTCCATATCAAATTTGCCAAGGGACTCTGAAAATTGGATATTTCAGAAATATTTATTGATCCATGTCTTAAAATTGACGTCTTCAGGGCACCTGGGTGGCTCAGTGGGTTAAGCATCTGCCTTAGGCTCAGGTCATGATCCCAGGGTCCTGGGATAGAGCCCCGCATCGGGCTCTGTGCTCAGCGGGAAGCCTGCTTCTCCCTCTCCCTCTGCCTGCCGCTCCCCCTGCTTGTGCTCTCTCTCTCTGTCAAATAAATAAAATCTTTTAAAAAAAATTGACATCTTCTTGGGGTACCTGGCTGGCTCAGTGGGTGGAGTGGGTGACTCTTGCTCTCAGGGTTGTGAGTTCGAGCCCCACGTTGGGTATAGAGATTACTTAAAAATAGAATCTTAAAAAAACCGACATCTTCTCAACATCTATTATGTACCAGGCGCTGGGAAATTATAGAAAAAAAGACAAAATGTCTGCCACAGAATTAACAGCCCACATGAGGTCAAGAATATAGAGACAGAGCGCCTGGGTGGCTCAGTTGGTTAAGCGACTGCCTTCGGCTCAGGTCATGATCCTGGAGTCCCAGGATCGAGTCCCGCATCGGGCTCCCTGCTCGGCAGGGAGTCTGCTTCTCCCTCTGACCCTCCCCCCTCTCATGCTCTCTCTCTCTCTCTCTCTCAAAAAAAAAAAAAAAAGAATATAGAGACAAATCAGCATGTCCTTCATTTTTCTTTAACCATATTCAGCTGACTGGGTGCAGGAGCAGAGTGGTGGAGAGTTGAACTCAACTGGGATTGAAGTTTTGCCAGATGAGTACTATAAGGCAAGAGAGGTTCAAGGAAATTGAGAGAATATTCATGAAAATGTATTATTTTTAGCTTATTTACTTTGCTGTCAACTATATTCAATAGTAGAAAGAATAATATAATGAACCCCCATGAGTCCATCACCCAAATCCAACAATAAAAATTTTACAATCTTCTTTCATCTATTCCTCCACACACTTTCTCTTCAAGAATTTTTTTTTAAGATTTTATTTTTAAGTAATTTCTACACCCAACATGGGGCTCAAACTCACAACCTTGAGATCCAGAGTCATATGCTCCATGGACTGAGCCAGCCAGGCACCCTTCTCTTTAAGAACTTTAAAGCAAATCCCAGACATCATACCAGTTCACCCATAAATACTTTGCGATGTATCTCTAAGTCCTTTTTTTTAAAGGGCTTTTAAAAACCATAATCACAATGCCTTTCTCACATATGACTAACAATAATGCTTCAATCTTAACTAATTCTCAGTTTATATTCAAATTTTGCAAAGAAATGATGATAATGATTGGCAATGAACTTAAGCTGGCTAGGGAGAGAAAGAATAAGGGAGGCTCTGGAGTTAGGGACCATGGAAATGTGGCTAGATCAATAGATTGAAGGTCCTGGCGGGTGGGCACATTATTGGAGTTAGAAGCCCACAGGGAGTGAACTGGAGGAATTGAGGGTAGTCCCACTTTCATTTGGGTCTATGGCTCAATCACAACAGTCTTCTTTTCCAGTTGATTAGATGAGACAAACTCCTTCCAATCTGATCTCTTTCCCACAATCTCATCTATTTTATCGCCAGCACCTGATAATCTCTGGAGACTCTGCAGACTAAATTAGGTCCTCCTTGTATACACTTGGTACTTCTTCGGAGCACTTCTAATCATAATCTCAAAACTATAGGAACACGTATTTGTTTGAGGTCTAACTCCATTAAGACCTGTCTCCTTTGTTCACTGCTGTCACTGCCAACGCCTAGCACAGCGTCAGTAGGGCACACTCCATAAATTCTTGTTGGACAAAGGAGGGAGGGTGTTCAATAATGCCAAATGCCAGACTTCTAAACCCACCTGTAACACGGTCTCTAAGAAAGCTTCTAAATTATTTACTCTTAAGTGACGGTCGCCATTTCTTCACTTGTAAAAGGATATAACTTAGGAGGGCCAAATCAGTTAATTAAGACTAAATTTGGCCCCTCATCCCTGTCGAATTTGGAGAAACTGCACTCTAAAAATCCCTTATCAGCCCAAATACGATAGTACATAAAGAAAACGATTAACCTAGGTTTAAACACCAGGGCCTCCCGTGGTAGTTCGCCTCGTTCTAAAATGAGGTTTTACCTCGTTCTAAGATGGCCACGAAGGGTGGGCCCCGCGGTCAGCTTCTCTGAGTCGCGTGGGCAAACGCGCGGGACCGCGACTCAGAGGAAGATCTTAACCGCGCAGAACGGAAGTTCCTGAGCCTTCAAATCCGCGGGGAAGCAACTCGGCAATGGACCAAGATGGCGGCGCCCAGTGAGGGGCAAGCGTTTGCCGCGGGCGTTGAAAAGAATTGGGGTGCGGTTGTTCGCTCCCCAGAGGGGACTCCCCAGAAAGTCCGGCAGCTGATAGATGAGGGGATTGCCCCGGAGGAGGGAGGCGCGGAAGCGTGAGTTCGCGAGTCCACCCTGGGTCCGGCGCCGGCGGATTGGAGAGGGTTTGGGGAACGCAGGCCTGGGGGGGGAGGGGGATGCCCTGGGTTGGCAACTCGGTTGGTGGGGTTGGCTACGTCAGGGGTTGTGAAAGAGAATGGGTTTACTACGTTTACTCGGCTTTAATCTTATCGGGATGTACTGCATTCCGTACCACGGGCGGATTTTTGCCACTAGACAGGTTTTGGAGGGAAGGAAAAAAAAAGAGGACCGCTAACTGAATATGCACCTGACATCTTAGTTGGGTTTCTTAACCTTTTTTTGAGACTTAGACACCTTTGGCAGCCGGGTAAAGCTTATGAACCCCTTCTCAGAATATTTTTAAGTGCATGAAGTAAATTACATAGGATTATAAAGAAAAACAACAATTACGTTGGAATGCAGTTATCAAGAGAGTAAAATTTAAAAAGTGATGCAGTGGGGTGCCTGGGTGGCTTAGTCGGTTAAGCGTCTGCCTTCCGCTGGGGTGGTGGTCCCAGGGTCTTGGGATCAAGCCCCGTATGGGGCTCCTTGTTCGGAGGGGAGCCTGCTCCTCCCTCTTCCTCTGCCCCTCCCCCTGGTTGTGCGCTCTCTCCCTCTCTCTCAAATAAAATCTTTTTTAAAAAAAGTGATGCAGTAACATGGTTCATTATTAAAGAGTTAATTAACATCTAGTAATGTCTGGTATCTACCATAATTCTGAAGTAATCATAAACATAAGTGATATTTCAAAACGTGTCAAAATAATGTGGTGACAAAATAGCTGATTTCCACTGGTGACAAATTCACAGGTACTGCTGATGCTACTATATTTTGTGGGGTTTTTTTTTTTTATTACCTTCATTCATAATTGAAGGAAATGCTAAATTTCAGTTAGAAGTTAGTAAAATGTTACTTTTTTCTCATCCAAGTTTATGGATCCTCTCAATTTCTTTCAAGAACCACACTTCCCCTGAAGCTCTCTGATTCTCTGAGAAAGAGTCTTTGAGTTTATTTCTTTCGAGTTATAATAGTTGGTGTCACCCTATTTTTATGAAAATGACTTTTTTCCTCAGCAGTTCCTCCTCTACCCCTCCCACACGCTGCTGAAATACCTTTTGCTGAAAATAAGATAATTGTTTTGTTGGGTTTTTTCTCCCTGAATTTTTTTCGTGAAATTGCCTGAAGATCTTTAATTTTTTTTTTTAAGATTTTATTTAGTTATGTGACAGAGAGAGCACAAGCAGGGGGCGTGGCAGGGAGAGGGAGAAGCAGGCTCCCCTCAGAGCAGAGAGCCCAATCCGGGGGGATCCCATGACTCTTAACCATCTGAGCCACCCAGGCACCCCTGGAGATCTTTACTTTGATTTGAATTTTCAAATTAGTTCTTTTTTGGGAGAGTGGATATCAAGAGTCGACCCAGGTAGAAATATCAAAATTATTTTCCCTGTGTTAAAAAGAGTTAAATTTCTAAGGTGGTTCAAATTGTCTAGTGCATAGAAGCCTTAAGTCTAATTTTGTGTTTACTTAAGTTGTGTGAAATACTATTGGAGAAACAGTGGGTGAGCTAGAACAGTTTGCCGGTATAGGATTAGTAGGTATGGCCAAACTGTAAAGAGATTTGAATGCCAGACTGAAGAATTTGGATTCTATTTAGTAAGTATTGTGAAACCGTTGATAATTTTAAGCAGAGGAATGACATAACAAATGATTTTTAGAAAAGTTAAAATCCAGCATGGCGTGATTGATGCTATGATGTGCTGAGAAGTGAGATGCAAAATATTTGGGCAAAGTGATGCTGTGGAAGTATTATCAAGAGTTCTGCCACTTTCTTTTAGGAAGGACACATCTGCCACATTCCAGTCAGTTAATGGGTCGCCCCAAGCAGAACAGCCGCCATTGGAATCTACAAGCAAAGAAGCCTTCTTTAGCAGAGTGGAAACATTTTCTATATCCTTTTTTATTAGGTCATGTGAGCTGCACTTTCTCCCTGCTCCTGGAACTGTTACTCCTCCACTTACTCTGATGTTTTAAATTTAAGAATTAAACTTGGTAAGGGGCGACTGGCTGGCCCAGTTGGTAGAGCACGTGACTCTTAATCTTAGGGTCGTGAGTTCAAGTCCCATGTTGGGCACGGAGCCTAGTTAAAATTTTTTTAATAAGTAGATTTGGTAAGAAGTTTTATAGGAAAATTAGCATCAAAGAATGTTGTTCCTCAAAGGGATGTTTGAGATGACCTGACATCACTTCTTGACCTTTTGGCTAAGATCAAGTGTTGAGATGACCTGACCTTTTTTTTTTTTTCCTGACCTTTTCTTTTCACAGAAGAAAACACTAAGAGCTTGAGAGGAGAAGAAACAATAACGAACACTTGTATGTAGCGTATTTTCACATATATTATCACATTTGATCTTCACCTTAAACCTATGAAAATAGGTATTATTATTATACTCATTTACAGAAGAGGAAACAGTTTCAGGTAGGTTATGTGACTTGCCTCTGGTCAACCTGCTAGCAAATGGCAGAGTCAGGATTACACCGTAAGGCTATTGGTACCCAAACCTAATGTTTTTTGAGACTGCCTACTACCCTTCCTGTCTCTTTCTAGACTTTCCTCTGTATATTATCTATTATTACATAACGAACTACAGTACGACTTAGTGGTTTAAAACAACCAACCACTTAGGTCACAATTTCTGTGGGTCAGGAATGTGGGCCCAGCTTGGTTGGGTCCTCTAGCTTAGGGTCTCTCACAGGCTACAATCAAGGTGGCAGCTGACCTCCAAGTCATCTCCAGGCTCCCCTAGGAAAAGATGCACTTCCAAGCTCACTCACATGGCTATTGGATTGAGGGCTTCGAGTCTGTACTGGCTATTGGCTAGAGCCCTCCCTACGTTCCTTGCAACATGGGCCTCTCCACACGGACAGTTCACAGCATGGCAGCTGGCTTCCATCAGAGTGAGCAAGTGAAAGAGAGCAAGAAAGAAGCTAGACTCTTTTTGTGACCTAATCTCAGAGGTGACATCCTATCACTTTTGCCCTTTTCTATTCACTAGAGTGATTTTTTTAAAAATATAAAACAGGGGCGCCTGGGTGGCTCAGTCGTTAAGTGTCTGCCTTCAGCTCAGGTCATGATCCCAGGGTCCTGGGATCGAGCCCCACTTCGGGCTCCCTGCTCCATGGGAAGCCTGCGTCTCCCTCTCCCACTCCCCCTGCTTGTGTTCCCTCACTCGCTGTGTCTCTCTCTGTCAAATAAATAAATAAAATCTTAAAATATATATATATATATATAAAAAACAATTATAGACTTGCAGACTTTGTTACACAGGTTATAAAGAACTTCCTTTCTGAGCTACTTGTAAGTAAGTTGCCAAAGTGATGATACTCACTACCCCCAAATATTTCCTACAAACAAGGATTTTTTCCTACATAACTGCAATGCGGCCATCAAAATCAGGAAATTTCCCCTAATAAATTACTACCATCTAACCCTCAGACCCTAATCATTTCAACAGTTGTCCTAATAATATTCTTTATAACAAAAGGAGCCAGTTGAGATTCGTGTTTTTCCTTGAATTTCATGATCGTGATACTTTCGAAGATGACAGGCCAGTTGTTTTTCAGAGTGTACCTCAATTCACGTCTGTCTGATGTTTCCTTATAGTTAGATTCAGGTAGTGTAGTAGCCTCCCAGAATGGTGCTGTGTCCTCACTCTGCATCTTGTCAGGTGGCACTATGATTTTGATTTATCCCTTTCCTGGCGATTCCTTTGATCACTTGATTCAGGGAGTGTCTGTCCATCTTTTCCATTGTAAAGTAACTCTCTTCTTTCTTTGTAATTAAAGTGTTTTGTGCAGAGGTGCTTTGAAACTATGCAAATATCCCATTCCTCATCAAACTTTATTAAGTAGTAATTTATTCATAGCAGCCTGGGCTGCTTTTTTTATTCAGTGGGTTATAATCCATTACTATCATGATATATTTTGATACTCCGGTTATCCCTGATTTGGTGAGTGGGGACCCTATGGAGATTTCTTTACACCCTACTTGGCTTCAACACCTCAAGGTGAGCAGCCCCTTTTTACCCACTTTGGGTTCTGACACCTGGCACTGAGCTGCCTCCCCTCACCGTCCTGGCTGTCCTCCTTGCTCACCATCTGATAGCTTTAGGAATAAACTGCTCAGGAAGAGGAAGGTATTTTAATCCTGCTGCTGCTCCTTGGACTAATTCCTGATTTTGCTGCAGTATTTAGAACCGTTTTCTTTGGGTCTTTTTGTTTTCATGGATATGAATTGATCACCACTTTGGATATGACAGTCATTTATTTAACACAGCTAGTTAAGTAATTCTATTACTTTTATTTTTATTTTATTTACTTATTTACTTACTATTTTTTTAAGTAGACTCCATGCCCAGCTTGGAGCCCTTTAACGTTTATATCTAAATTCTGTTTTCTGGGGCGCCTGGGTGGCTCAGTTGGTTAAGCGACTGCCTTCGGCTTAGGTCATGATCCTGGAGTCCCGGGATCGAGTCCCGCATTGGGCTCCCTGCTCGGCGGGGAGTCTGCTTCTCCCTCTGACCCTACCCCCTCCTGTGCTCTCTCTCTCTCAAATAAATAAAAAAAGAACTGCTTTTAAAAAAATAAATACTGTTTTCTAGCCTTTAGGCCCTCTTTTGCTTATTTGGAATATTTTCAAATTCCCATATTTTAAACATAAAATACACAGGGCTTTGTAGAGAAAAAGTTAATAATTTTTGCCCCTCTGGTTATTATTCAAATGACTTTCATTATTCTGTGAAGTATGTGTGCTTTAAAAATAGTTTTTTCAAACTTTTCTTATTGCTTTTCCTCTTAATCTGTTTATTCCTGTATATATAAAAGAATGAGTTAAACTTTTAATTTCTGACTTACTCATTTTAATATAATTGCAGCATTGTTTTTCTTAATGTGAATACTCTCTGAAATGGGCAGGTAAGCCCTCCGAGCTGTCTCCACTTGTCTGTGCAAAATACGGCTGGGTCACAGTTGAATGTGATATGCTCAAGTGCTCCAGCTGCCAGGCTTTTCTCTGTGCCAGTTTACAACCAGCTTTTGATTTTGACCGATGTAAGTATAAAGTACAAATTACATTTTCCTCCACGTTCACAGATATATTAGACCAGTTTTTCTAAAAAGACCAGTCACCTGTGTTTGATCAAAGAATGTGTAGTGTTACATGGAGCAAGGTAAATTTGTGATCGTCTTCATCTTAATTATTAGCTTCAGTTACTACTTTTTTAAAAAACTAAGCTATTTTAGAGTGAACCTGACTTCATGCATTCTGGGAAACTAACAGCAGGGTATGTTTACTTTATGGTTCCAAAATGTATACTTAGACAAAGAGACAAGGCACTTTGATGAAGCCTGGTGCTTCGGAATGCCCTGCCTTGTAAGACACATATTATCTCCTTTGTTATTGATCTTAGGATCTTGATTTAGAACTTGTTTTGTGAAAAATATTAAGATGATATAGTTGCTAATATTTTCATGGCTTTTAAAATTATCTTCGTCACTTTTATTTTTAATTCTGTCTATACTCTTAAAGGTTCTTGGCCATTCGATTTTAATCTATCTAGTGTTCTCTAAGGCATTACTCCCTATGTGGGTTTCAGATAAGGACCGATGTGCTGAGCTGAAGAAAGCCTTGTGCACCGCCCACGAGAAGTTCTGTTTCTGGCCAGACAGCCCCTCCCCAGGTACTCATTTCCAAGATATTCCATTTACCATCTCTTCTTCTAGTATTGTCTATTTCTTTGTGAAAATCTAGTCTTGGAGGTTTCTGTTCTTCCTTTCTATTTGTGCTTTTCAAGAAGAACTTACATTCATCCACTTGTTAGGTTATTACTTAACTTTATTACAGGCATTCAACATGCCCGCAGCTTAGCCATGTATACATTATCCCACTTAATTCTCACGGGGGCCCTGGGAGCTAGATTCTCAACCCATTTTTGGGGGTGAGGAAACAGAGTCAGAGATCTTAAAACCAACTGGTGAGGAGGCAAAACTATGGTTTTATCTGATTTCAAACTCTCTGCTTTTCCCACCATAGCAAACAGTCCCATGTTCTCCCCAGGCTTCCTTTGGTGCACTGATGGTGGCAGTTAAATGGGGTTCGGTTGCTAAAGCAGACTCATGGGAAGCCAGATGAGAGTGATTACAAACATATAGTTTATCACAGTGAAATGACACAATATAATAGAGCCCTGAAGCTGAAGACTGCCTGTATAAGGGCCTTGGCAGGGCGCACTCTCTTGCATCAGGGGACTTTGTGATTGTCTTCACTCTATTAACTTCAGTCGTTACTTTTTTCTTTTTAGAACTAAGCTACTTTACAGTGAGCCTAACTGTGTATTCTAAGAAACTAACATCAGGGTATGTTTTCTTTATGGTTCCAAAATAGATACTTAGGCTAAGAGACACAGGAGTTTTATGAAGCCTCACACTGTAGAATGCCCTGCCTTATAAGATACATGATAGTGCCTTTGTTATTGGTCTTAGGATCTTGATTTAGAGCTTGTTCTGTGAAAAATATTAAGATGATGCAGTTGCTAATATTCTCCTATCTTTTAAAGTTATTTTAGTTATTTTTAATCGTATCTGTACCCTTAAAGGCTCTTGGCCTTTAAGTGTTTGTATGCACAAAAAAGCCCAAAATGTAGTAACAAGTGGGATTTTTTTAAAAAAAGATTTATTTACCCATTTTAGAGAGAGAGAGAGAGCACGCGCATGTCCATGAGTGGGAAGGGGGACAGAGGGAGAGAAGCAGACTCCCGCCGAGTACAGAGCGTGATACAGGGCTTGATCCCACGACCCTAAGATCATGACTTGAGCTGAAATCAAGAGTCAGACACTTAACTGACTGAGTCACCCAGCACCCCAGCAAGTGGGATTTTTAAATATTTTACTGGTTGGGGCACCTGGGTGGCATAGTCAGTTGGGCGTTGGACTCTTGGTTTTGGCTCAGGTTGTGATCTCAGGGTTGTGAGATTGAGCCCTGCATCAGGCTTAGCGCTCAGCACAGAGTATGCTTGAGATTCTCTCTCCCTCTGCCCATCCCCACCCCGCTCTCTCTCTCCCTCTCTCTCAAATAAATAAATCTTTTTATCAATAAATAAATAGATAGATATTTTACTGGTCACATAGGCATATTCTTGCTGGGTAACCAGCCTCCACAGCAGAGCCTTCCAGAAGGCTCACCAAGACCAGGTGCAAAACTTCATGCCTGACCAGACATTCGTGCCACGTAGGTCTAACTTTTATTTCAGTAGGATAGCTCAGGCCAATTCCAGGGTCACGGATGCCTGGAAATATTCCATGAATGACCACTAAGAGGAAAAAAGAGATTGAAAGTGGGGGCGCCTGGGTGGCTCAGTCAGTTGGGCATCTGCCTTTGGCTCAGGTCATGATCTCAGGGTCCTGGGATCAAACACCACCTGAGCAAGGAGTCTGCTTCTCCCTCTCCCTCTGCCCCTGCTCATGGTCTCTCTCTTGCTCACTCTCAAATAAATAAATAAAATCTTTAAAAAAGAGAGAGACTGAAAGTGTCCATAGAGTGCCATTTACTGATAAGGGGAGATAGAAAGGGACTGTTGCGGAATAACATTTTTAAAGTGAAGATGATGTGTAACAAGGAGTTGCTGCTGTTGGCCTAGCTATTTCACTGTGTAGTACAACTGAACTCAGTCCCACGAGGATGTGAATCCTTCTCCCAGTGTACCCAGTCCAGGTTTTTAGGATCTGCCCAGGACCCTGTTGGTGGTTCCCAACTCTTATTATACACTCTGCTTTCTTGATCCACCTACTTGCAGACCTCTTAACTCCTATCCCGACTTTTCTTTTGAGCTTGACTTATTTTCAACTACCTTCTAAACATTTTCATGTAACGTCTTGTTGTAGGTATCTGGAATTCAATATGTGCAAAACTGAAGTCTTCATTTTGTACCTAAACTTTACTTCTCTTATATTTTCTCCATCTTAAATGGTACTGACCTCCCCCTTAGTTGTCCTAGCCAGAAACCTGGATGTCCCTTTAGATGCCCTTCCCTATCTATCATCACCACCTGGTCCTGTCCATTCTACTTCCTAAATAGATCTCAGATGTGACCTTTCAATTATATCACCCTTGGTTTGGTTCTTTCACATTCCAGAGACTTTAGTGTGAAGAGAGGAAGACCTACAACTATTTATGCTTTAATGCTTACATTTATTAAGCATATCTAATAAATACAATTTTGAAGGTAATTTTTTTTTAACATTTACCAACTAAATTAAATCCCCTTAAACATTTTAATTTATAATTATAATTTATAATTACTAATTTACTAGACTGATTATTTTGAACATATCAAACAGTGAAGTAGACAAAATACATATGTTAATTATAAAACAAATTTTAACTTATGTTAAAACATTTTCATGGTGGGTTTAATTTCTTCTGTTTGCTCTTTTGCCTTCATCAATTTTTACTAGTATTTTCTTAGGATTTGTAGGAAACAGACCAAACCCTAAATTGGAAAGTGACCAGAAAGGTGTTGGGACCTGGTTTTTTCTAAGTTTTGTCAAACCTGAGCCACTGGTCATCAGAACATGTTTCCTTCTTATTGTTAAACCTCACTTGATTTTTTGTTTTATTTTTAGTTTTTTATTTCTTAAAGGATTTTATTTATTTATTTATTTATTTATTTATTTTTAGAGAGAGGGCAGAGAGCAGGGGGAGGAGCAGAGGGAGAGGGAGAAGAAGGGGGAAAGAATCTCAAGCGGACTCCCCGCTGAGCCCAACTGGGGCTTGATCTCACGACCCTGAGATCATGACCTGAGCCGAAACCAAGATTTGGACACTCAACCCACTAAGCCACCCTGGCGCCCCTTCACTTGATTTTTTAAAATCCATACCTTTTTTGTTGATTGTAGTTTTTTTATAATTGGACTTTTCTAGTAAAATGATACATCTTTTTAAATTGATGGCATATGTCTTGACATATTTGGTTACTTGCAACAACTTTTAATGGTTTGAGAATATTTAATAACATTAGAGACCAAAATCTGGTTGCTGATGATACAATAAATGGTGAACAAAGTGCTGTTTTTACTTTTGTACCTCTTAATAACAAAACTAGAAAAGAGATTTTTTTCTTTTTTGAAGCATCCTTATGATTGAGGGATAATTGACATAAAATAAACCGCACATATTTAGGTGTACAGTTTGGTAGGCAGACACTTAACGACTGAGCCACCCAGGCGCCCCCAAAAGCACATTTAAAAAAAGATTTTATTTAGGGGCGCCTGGGTAGCTCAGTCAGTTAAGCTTCTGCCTTCGGCTCAGGTCATGATCCTGGAGTCCCAGGATCAAGCCCCACCTCGAGCTGCCTAGATATGCTAAGTGAACTCTTGCTCCTCCGCTCTCCAAGACTACCATTAAGAAAAGTGTGCCCAAGGGCGCCTGGGTGGCTCAGTCGTTAAGCGTCTGCCTTCGACTCAGGTCAGGATCCCAGGACCCTGGGATCGAGCCCCACATCGGGCTCCCTGCTCCGCGGGAAGCCTGCTTCTCACCTCTCCCACTCCCCCTGCTTGTGTTCCCTCTCTCGCTGTGTCTCTCTCTGTCAAATAAATAAATAAATAAATAACTTTAAAAAAAAAACATCTTTATTAACTAAAATCCATAGTATACATTAGGGTTTACTCTATGTTGTACATTCTGTGGATTTTGACAAATATATAATGACCTGTATCCACCATGACATTATCATATAGAAGTGCCTCACTGCCCTGAAAATCCCCTGTGCTCTCCCTATTCATCACTCACTCCTTCCCTCCCCCAGAATCCCTGGCAACCACTGATCATTTTACTGTCTCCATAGTTTTACTGTTTCCGGAATGTCATATAGTTAGAATCCCACAGCATGCAGCTTTTCAGACTGGCTTCTCTCACATAGCACTCTACATTTAAGGTTCCTCAGTGTCTTCTAGAGTTCATTTTTTTCGTTGCCACAGTTTGATATTATTGCATTCTATTTCATTAAAATAACTGGGTTGAAAATTAGGTAAATGATAAACTGATTTCAGAACCTAAGAAGGAGTCATAGCTGTAGTTTTTAAAATTATTGCCTAAAATACGATGTTAGGTTTTTGCTAGACACAAAGGGCCAGACAGCTTGATCCCTGTCTTAGGAGCTTAGGTATTGTTGGGAAAGAAAAGTCTACATACATGAGGTATTTAGTAACAAAAGGGTAACAACAAAACAAAAGTAAAGGATCTATAAGAAACTAGGAGTTGAAGAATAGGAAGAACTTCCGAGTGCTGTAATAGAAACTCTGTAAAAGCAGGAGCTTTTGTCACTCACTGATCATGAGACCTGGGTATGTTACTTTTATCTTCCTCAGATTCCTCATCTGTAAAATTTATATGATAATAATGTTAATCGTAAATTCAGTTAATTAACATATAGCGTATTATTAGTTTCAGAGGTAGAGTTTGGTGATCATCAGTTGCATGTAACGCCCAGTGCTCATGACATCATGTGCCCTCCTTACTGCCCGTCACTCATTACCACATCCCCCCACCCCCAGTCATTAAGAGTTTTATAACATTGATGTTCCTTCTCTCCATTCTTCTGTCACTGGTATCTTACAGGGATTATTACCTTAAATCACTTTAATGTCTGCTAAGCTTATTTTTTTGCATCCCAACTGACCCCTTACAATCTCTACTCTAAACTATGCATGTTATCTATAATATCACTCTTTCAGTGGTCATGATCCCAGCATCCTGGGATCAAGTCCCGCATCGGTCTCCTTGCTCAGTGGAGAGCCTACTTCTCCCTCAGCCTGCCGCTCCCCCCTGCTTGTGCGCGCTCTCTCTCTCTGACAAATAAATAAAATCTTAAAAAATAAAAAGTACATGAAATTAAAAAAAAATCTTTAAGTAATTTCTCATCACATACATTAGTAAAGTCGTGGTCTAGTTACTCTCCACACTTTAACCCCACCTCCTACTCCTTTCCCCATAGGCAAACTTTGTTCCAGTCCCGTGAAACTATTTAGAATTCCGCATCTGTGCCATTCCTTTGGGCTTTTCCTTTTACACACAGTTGTTGGTCTTCTTTTTTTTTTTTTTAAAGATTTTATTTATTTATTTGAGAGAGAGAGAACACATGAGAGGGGATAGGGTCAGAGGACAAAGCAGACTCCCTGCCGAGCAGGGAGCCTGATGCGGGACTCGATCCAGGGACTCCAGGATCATGACCTGAGCCGAAGGCAGTCGCTTAACCAACTGAGCCACCCAGGCGCCCAGTTGTTGGTCTTCTAATTCAGCTTAGACTGACTGCTTCTGAGAAACCCTTCTTGAGAATCTTCTTTTTTTGAATATTATCACAAAAATATCATTACAGCCCCATCAAAAAAAGTCAGTAATTCTTAATACCTTCAAATATTTTATCAATTTTATCAGTACTTATCGCCCATTGTTTTACACACATCTTTTATTTTTTACAATTTGCACCACATGATCTTCCAGTGTACTTTGTCCACAGATCGATTTGGAATGTTGCCATTGGATGAACCTGCTGTTCTTGTTAGTGAATTCCTAGATCGTTTTCAAAGCCTTTGTCACTTGGACCTCCAGCTTCCTTCCCTGAGGCCAGAGGACTTGAAAACTATGGTGAGTTTTTCTTGGCTAGCCTACAGTGGCCTTCAGTTGTCACTACTATTTGTATATGAAGCATCTCTTTAAGTGACAGAGGATTCAGATTGCTATGAAGAGAACTAGTTGTTTGTCCCTCAACTGACCTTTTCTAATCTCCACCAGAAGGGCAGCTATTGAGAGTTTAAGTAAATGGGTTCCATTGAAACTTCTAGATAGGATTCTTTAAATGGCACACATTCAGGGTGCCTGGGTGGCTCAGTTGGTTGAGCGACTGCCTTCGGCTCAGGTCATGATCCTGGAGTCCCGGGATCGAGTCCCGCATCGGGCTCCCTGCTCAGCAGGGAGTCTGCTTCTCCCTCTGACCTTCCTCCCTCTCATGTGCGCTCTCTCTCTCTCTCATTCTCTCTCTCAAATAAATAAATAAATCTTTAAGTGGCACACATTCAATTTTATCTTGATTTGTTACTTAAACTATTTAATAGAAGATCCTGAAATGTGACTTCATATGGTTTATTGCATATCATTTCCCAAAGAAAATACTACAGGAGAAGTTAGAAACTCCCTTCTCCCCTGTGAATAGATATTAGAAATGCTCTGAAACTGAATATCTAGTACTTTGCACTTTGAAACTGAATATCTGTACTTGGAAACTGAATATCTAGTGTCCCATTTCATCACCCTGTAGACACTCCAAAGACAAGCTTTACTGTAGGAAATAGGAGCTATTATTTTGTTTCTTCAAGTTGAGAGGCTGTTTGGATTTTAACCAAAGTTTAACTTCTGTGCCTATATTATTTTTCATTTATTTGTTTAAGATTATTTATTTATTTTAGAAAGAGAGCATGAGGGGAGGGGCAGAGGGAGAAGGAGAGAGAGATTCCCAAGCAGACTCCATGCTAAGCACAGAGTCCAACATAGGGCTCGATTTCATGACCCCAAGATCATGCCCCAAGCCAAAACCAAGAGTCAGACACTCAACCAACTGTGCTACCCAGGCACCCCAACTCTGTGCCTATTTTAAATGTCCCTTGTCGCTAGCCAAGGCAGCTTTTTTGTTCATCTTGTCAGCTCTTTATTATTCTTAGAACAAAAATAAAGACCTTGGCAAGCTCTCTTGTTCTGTCAAGAAGTAAATTCAGTGTCAGGTTAAGATATAAATAGTAATCTGTTGTCACCACTTGGGTTTTGAAGTTTGCAGGTTTCAGAGAAAATCTGCATTGGTAAATTGAAAACAAAGTAGAACTAAGAAAAGATTTGGTAGTTCTAGGAAAACTGCTACCTTTCTCAATCAGCAGATGCAGGGTATTTCAGAAAGCTTCTGTCAAAAACCTTAGCCCTGTCCTAGAAGTGAGCCTTCCATAATGAAGAGAATTGTCTTCACGTTTGGGATTTCTTTCATGATTTTTGGCTTGTACCCTCTAGATACATCCTCATATGTGATTTTTGTGGTTGGAAATTTCAGTCTGTGACCTTGGTTCCTTTGTAGTGCTTGACAGAAGACAAGATCAGTCTTCTTCTGCACCTGCTTGAAGATGAACTTGATCACCGAACTGATGAGAGAAAAACTGCAAGCAAATTAGGCTCAGACATCCAAGTCCACGTCACTGCCTGTGTTCTCTCTCTGTGCGGCTGGGCGTGCAGGTTAGTCAGTGAATTTGCAGGGGGACGTGAACTCTGACAACATCATACACTGGTATACATCAGTCACTAATAGGATTGGAGATCTCATGGTGTTTCCTGTCAGAAAAACAGACAAAACCTGAGGGAGTGGCAAGCGGCTGGTAAGAATCACTAACAAAAGCAGAATTCGAACTCAGGAATTCTTAGACACACCTGAACTTTGTTTTTTGTTTTTTTACTATCTCTTCCCAGCTGAGAATCTGTGCTCTTGGAAACAGTGAAGCTCCTTTCTGTTTATAGAAAGGAAGAAAAATCCATTGAATTCATAAAAACTACCAAAGGAAACGCCAGCTGGAGTCCTCAGGCCCCCATGTTGGTGTTTCCATTCTAGCTGCTCAATTTGGCATAGACTCCCTCTGAGATAGAAAACTGTTGGAACGGGGGCACCTGGCTGGTTCAGTCGGTGGAGCACTGACTCTTATCTCAGGGTTGTGAGTTCAAGCCCCCCGCTGGATGTAGAGATTACTTAAAAATAAAATCTTTTTTTTTTTTTAGAGTTTATTTATTTATTTGACAGAGACAGACACAGCAAGAGAGGGAACACAAGCAGGGGAAGTGGGAGAGGGAGAAGCAGGCCTCCCACCAAGCAGGGAGCCCAATGCGGGGCTCGATCCTAGGACCCTGGGACCATGACCCGAGCCAAAGGCCGACGCCCAACGACTGAGCCACCCAGGCACCCCTAAAAATAAAATCTTAAAAAAAAGAAAGAAAACTGTTGGAACCAATCTAGATTTACTTTAAATATACTCTCTTTGATAGATTAAGGAATATTTTTCATTGAAAAGGAAAAAGTTTCAAAAGGAATAGGAGAAATTTATAAAACATAACCCTGAAGATAGTCTTGCCTTAGAGGTTACACCAAGACCCTTAGATCTTTCTGTAGGAACTTTGTGAGAGATGATGGAGCTGGGGGCCTGAGATGACATTCCCAGTCCACTGGACTGTTCCAAAGATTTGTTTGATGAGATAAAGCGTTCTCATGAATGATTACACTTAGTCCCTTGGAAATGTTACCCTTTGAGGAAACTTTCTTTTCTGTTCCTGCCTAGTTCTTCTTTGGAACCCATGCAGCTCTCCCTGATAACCTGTTCACAGTGTATGAGGAAAGTGGGGCTCTGGGGCTTCCAGCAGATTGAGTCATCCCTGACGGACCTGGATGCATCCTTTGGCCTGACCAGCTCCCCCATCCCAGGCGCTGAGGGGAAGCCAGAGCGCTTCCCTCTTGTGCCTGAGTCTCCTCGGAGGATGATGACCCGGAGCCAGGATGCTACATGTTCCCCTGGCTCAGAGCAGGTATGGACTTAATTGGCTTGCTTGGGGTGGCCTTTTTAAAAAGCAGCATTCTTGCCAAAAGTGTTGTGGTGGAAAAGTTGGAGATGACCTTAGGTGGGTAAGCTTCACTTCTGACCACATTGACCAGATATACCGCATTGTTTTTATTCGCCAGTTGCAATGCAGAAGCTATATTCGTGATTGGGTATAAAAATCTATTATTTTTTTCAAGAGTTTAGTTTTGTCGATGGTTCAGAAAGTAAATTCAGTTTACAGTTTAAACTGTAAAGCATTAGCTTTCACCTGCTTCTAGAAAACTTTCTTCTGACCATTGTCCTTTATGTCATTGGTGTACTTCTGTTACCTCTTCTTTCCTTCAGGCTGAAAGGAGCCCAGGTCCCATTGTCTCCCGAACTCGGAGCTGGGACTCTTCCAGTCCCGTTGACCGTTCTGAGCCAGAGGCTGCTAGCCCCACGACCAGAACTCGGCCCGTGACCCGCAGTATGGGGACAGGAGACGGCACTGGCCTGGAGGTGCCGTCTAGCCCTCTCCGGAGAGCCAAACGAGCTCGCCTCTGCTCTTCCAGCAGCTCGGTGAGTCCACCTGTGTATAGAAGCCCCTGAGCGCAACAGGCAGCACAGCACGCCAGGCCCTCACCGTGTAGCCCGGGGAAGTGGGCATGAGCCCTTCCCGGGCCCTGTGACTCTAAGTAGATAATGTCAGTAAATTTCAGGATGGGACAGTTGGGTGCCATATCTTTGCAATGGATTCTGGAGAGCTAGTAAATATTTCAGGCCCATGGGGATGGCAGTGAGATCAGGGGGACCGACCTGATCAGGTACTGTTGGTTTAACACGAAGGGAATGAAAGTATTTATAAAGAGAGTGGGCATGACGTAGACAGTGTTTAAAGGAGAACGTCAGACTGGAAATGTGGGCACTTGTGAGATTCTGGTTGGGACAGCTCCTAGCGGTGCCTCCCTGAATTGACGTGGCACCCGCCCTTCATCAGCACTATTTCTCTTCCCCCTCTCAGGACACATCTTCCCGAAGCTTCTTTGACCCTGCCTCTCAGCATAGAGACTGGTGCCCTTGGGTAAATGTCCCACTTGGCAAGGAAACCGGGGAGCATGGTGGAACGGAGGTAGACACCAGGGGCCCCGCAGAGCCAGGCTGGAAGGCCGTGCTGAACATCCTCTTGGCCCACAAGCAGTCCAGCCAGCCGGCCGAAACAGACCACACGGTGAGAGAAGCCGCTGCCTGCGGGGTGCGGCCCTTGCTGTTCATGGGATGAGGAGCAGGGGCGGGTCCTGTAATTAGCACCCAGCCTGCCCTCAGCGCTCGGAAGTCAAGTTAGACAGAGTCAGGTTTCGTCCCAGAGAATCGGCGTGGAACTAATTCAGTCTTCCTGCAGTTGCTTAGCATTTGGCCTTTCCTCAAATTCTGGTAAATTCTTTGTCATCTTAACTAAAATGACTCAAAGTAGAGAAGGAGTACCAAAACAGAAAGAGAGGGGAGGCAGCTGCTCCGGCCCCATGTTGCAGAACAGCTGCTTTTTCTGTCAGTTGCTGTCACTTGCATTTGGAGCCTGGCCAGTTAACTTAGCTGTCTGGAGCCCTGTACTCTGACCCCCGGACGACAGTTTCATTCCGCACGGTGGGCACGTTACTTTGCTCTGTTCCACAGCCCCAGGCTTGGGCACTGAGCCTCGGCTAGCCGTTGCAGTCATGATCTCCACTGCTTGCAAAGTGTGGGTAGATGCAAGTCCACTGTGACAGCTGAGAAAACAAGTGTTTACTCTGTGTAAAGGGGGGAAGTGAGAGGAGGGTGGGCAATAAGGAATCATGGAAACTGGGTTCTCTTTCCTTTGCTGGCTTCTTCCCAAATCTGCCTTACAGCATTTCATGAATAGAATAACGTCTGACCCCCGTGCCCTCCAAGGACAAAGTAAAATAATACTCTCCAGTTGATGTTTACAAGAAGCGCTCCCAGGTTTGTGGGATTCTGCTGGAGAGAACCGTAGCGTTGCTAAAAGCCCAGGAATGTACATTTGTATGTACCCTTAGTAAACAATGCAAATGAAGGAAGGCTTCTCAAGTTTTTCCACAGGAAAAAAAAATCCTCATTTTTCCAATTTAAAAACTTTTGAAAATATGTAAAGCTATCTGAGGACAAATGTCTCCACCTATATTCTCTGCCCAGATCTCCCTGAAATAGAGTCTTACTGACTGCCCTCTGTCACTGTCTTACTAACAAGAAATCCCACCAGGGTTCTTGTGGGGTGTTTTGTTTTGGTGGTTTTTTTGTTTTGTTTTGTTTTTGTTTTTGTAGTGGGAGAAGTTGGCCTCCTAATTGGCCCTGGGTTCCAGGACTTTTGAGGTCCTTTTTGGTGGTTTGTCTTAACCTTCCCACAGCTGCTATGACTGGGAAGTCAGAGCTTAATGAGGCTGGATAAAGGATCTTGATGTTAGAAAAAAGTTTGTTATTTTTTTCAACCAGAGTTTCTTTTAACTTTGTCACTCTATTCACTGAATTGCCCTCTATCATTAGTAAGAGCTCAGAGTCTCCCCACCCCCGCCCCCAGACTTTTATTTTATTGAGACACTCATCCACAAAGAGGGTAAGAAGACAGTGAAAATGTCTTCTGATGTCCGAAAGTGGAGGTAACTTTATGGATTATCTTGCTCGGTGATTATTTATATTCTCACTGAGACCCTGTGCTCTTCACCGTGACTCTCACAGAGAGAACCAAGTGTTCTGATTCTCTGAGAACTTTTATCTTTTAGTGAATTGCTTTGTCTCCCTGTCACACCATTTCTCAGAATCTCAGATCACTTCATAGGCACGACCAAGTGGCAGTGAGAGTCTTCCTATTATTAGCTCTTCTGGCTATAAATGAAGCTGAGAAGGCCAGGGTCATCATTTAACTTTGTTTCACCCCTTGGTCGTGGGTTATATTGTTAACCCCGGCGAGGCATCACGTGAATGTGAATCCTTGTTCACAAGAAATAATGCACTGGGGCCAGTTCAGCATCACCAGTGGAAACCAATGCAACACGTGTGCTGCACTAATGGTGGGTCCCAAGTGTCCACCTCACACACACAGATTAGGACAGACGCAGATACTTGGGGGAGGACACGAGCCACGGGTGACAGGCTCAGAGTGCGTTAGCGGTCATGTAGCTGTAGAACGCGGGCGTCTTGATTTTTAGTCCGGTTTTAGGTGTATATGATGTATACAATAGAAAGTAATAATATAAAGTTAGCTTGGGGCGCCTGGGTGGCTCAGTCGGTTAAGCGACTGCCTTCGGCTCGGGTCATGATCCTGGAGTCCCGGGATCGAGTCCCGCATCGGGCTCCCTGCTCAGCAGGGGGTCTGCTTCTCCCTCTGACCCTCCTCCCTCTCATGCTCTCTGTCTCTCATTCTCTCTCGCAAATAAATAAATAAAATCTTTAAATATATATATATATATAAAGTTAGCTTGTTTTTCTCAGTCCTAGACCTATCTAATCACTGTGGGAGAAATCCACAGACCAAGCCTTAAAGCTGTTACCCCACCCTTCGTCTTTATAAAAGAATTTAATCTCTAATAATGAGCTTTTCTACCTATAGAGTCTGTCTGAGAAATCAAGGAAGGTATTCCGAATATTCCGGCAGTGGGAATCTTTATGCTCCTCCTGAAGATTTTCCAGCCCTTCCTGGAGAGAAGCAGAATGAAGGACTTTGAGAAATAAAGTCTGAATTCCTTTTTGGTCAGCGGATGCTAAGTTTTTCTCCATTCTGGTTTAATCACAAGGAGCCCCTGTCCTTGCAAAAGGCAGTGAATGTCACTGTCTGCGTCGGACTGAGGGGGAGGCTGTCTCCAGGCGGGGTGTGGGCAGGTGAAGTACAGCAAGCCTGCTTCTGTTAAAGGAGTGTGACGTTACTCAAACAGATGGAAGACCAAGGACTTGAGCACTTTTACTCTCTTTCAGTACAGGGCAGTGTTTTGAGGACTCTTACGTCCCGGGAATATGACAGCGTGTATTAATAAAATATTTGTTAAATTTCTTACTGCTGGAGAACTGCTCCTTCTTGCCTCCTGGGCTGATACAAACAAGGCAGACACTGAGAAAACTTGAGCAGAGCACTAAACAAAATCTAAATTTCAGTTTGCAGATTGGCTGCAAAGCCTGACATTTATTAATTTACTTGTGATTCTAGTCGAAGAGGTATTTCTTTTTTTTCTTTTTTTGGAGGTGGGGGAAGGGGAGAGAGAATCTCAAGCAGACCACACGCTGACCACGGACATAGTCCTATGCGGGGATCGATCTCACGACCCTAAGATCATGACCTGAGCCGAAATCAAGAGTCAGACGTTTAACTGACTGAGCCACCCAGGCGTCCCCCAAAGAGGTATTTGTGAACCAGAGGGTGTTCGTTATGTCACCAGGAGATCTCCCAGTGTGTTGTAATGAATGGCAGGCTGATAATGTTCACTTCGGCAGTAACAGAATGAGAGACTCTAATAAGGGAGGAAGGTCCTTGAGGAGAGACCCCTCTCCATGTGCCTTCTGTACACGGCTCCCCTGAGTGGGGCTCCCCAAGGCCCCTTGACTGCTGGTGGGGAGCATCAGTGTCTGTGGTAGAGAAGATGGACCCTGACCCGTCCCATCTAAATAAGACTGCCCACAGATAATAGGGCCAGAAAGGCTAGAAAGTACTGTCTGAAATGTCATTTTCTTTTAGTAACTGTTTGGTTGGGTTTCTGATTCACTTCTTTTATACTGAAATATTTTAAAGAAAATAATAGACATCATAATATTCTACCCATGCCAAACTTCAGTTTCCATCTCTTAACAAAATACATTTTTTCTGTATTCTTCACCCAACAAAAATGAATGATCCCTTAACATCATCTAGTACCCGGTCCACAGACAAAATTCCTAAGTATTCCAAGATGTTCTTTACATTTGATTTGTCCAAACCAGGTCCAATTCAAGATCGTAGGTTGCATAAATCCCTTTAGTCTGAAGGACAGTCCCTTTTTTTTTTAATGCATGTCAGATTTTTAAATTTGTCATTTTTCAGTCCTTATTTTTAAAAGGGTAAATCATGTTGATATCACTCCTAAATCAATCCTCTATTGGATGAGGCCAGTAGAGCTGTTCCCAGATTATTTTTGTAGGGGTGCTCTTTTGCCTTTGGCATGAGTGTTCATTGTCGGTCTCCATGGGCCCCTTAGAGGTTGACTGGTGGGCAGCTCTCTGACATTCACAGAAATGAGACTTTGGGCCCAGGGTGGAAGCTTTTTGCTCACTGGTGACTAAGTGAGTTTGGAGTCTGCCCTCTAGAAGCTCATATCCTCTAGGTCACCACTTTAGGAATGGTATAGAACCATTAACACAAGGTGCTCAAAAGGACTACAACCTAATTCCAGGTTATAATAATGTGGGTAAGTTTTTTAAAGTCTACTGCAATTTTTAATCTATATCTCCCTCCAAGGAAAGTATTCACATTTCTTTTAAAATAGGCAAAGCTCCACAAGCTTGTTTTGTGTGCGTGTGTGTTTGTGTTTGTGTTTAAAGTATAAATGGAAGCAGATTGCAATAGACTCGGTGTAATTCAAGAAACAGTCTCTTCCATGTGGGAGGCACTGTGTAAGCCCTTGTATAGTGCAAACATAATCACTGCCTGTTTCTGCCCCCCAGAAGTTTATCATCCAGGCTGGAAGACATATCTATACACAAATGTTGCACAAGAATGCTCAATACTCTGGGAGAAGCATAAAAGAAGAATTGAGGGGCACCTTGCTGGCTCAGTTGGTAGAGTGTGCGACTCTGTTTTTGCTTTTTTTTTTTAAGATTTATTTATTTGAGAGAGAGAAAGAGAGGTAGCACGAGTGGGAGGGGCAGAGAGAAAGGGAGAGAGAAAATCTCAAGCACACTCCCTGCTGAGCGGGGGAGCCCGATGTGGGGCTGGATCTCACAACCCTGAGATCATGACCTGAGCTGAAACAAAGTCAGACGCTCAACCAACCAAGCCACCCAGGTGCCCCAAGCGTGTGACTCTTGATCTCAGGGTTGTGAGTGCTAGTCCCATATAGGGTGTAGAGCTTATTTAAAAAAATTTGTTTGGGGAAAAAAAAAAAAGCAAATTTTCATGTATGCAATTGGAGAGAACTTCCAGAAAGGTATAGATTTGAGCTGGACTTGGAGATAAGTAGGACATGTAGGCTCTGTGAGAACTGGGACCTTGTCCATCTTTTCTTTTTTTTTAAGTAAACTCTACCCCCAACTTGGGGCTCAAACTCATGACCCCTAAGTCAAGAGTAACATGTTCTACTTACTGAGCCAGCCAGGCACCACATTGTCTATCTTGTTTAGACAGCACTTGAAACTGCCTGGCACACAGTAGACAATGAAATAAGGACATTTGAGGCTGAAGGAATGTTGTGAGCAAATGAGCAGAATTTCCTATGTTCCTGAAAGAGCAGGTATTCGGCTGTGGCCTGTGCACTGAGGAGTAGAATAGAGAGGGTAAGAGAACAGAAGTCAGGCCAGATTGGAGTCTCTGTTCTGCTGAGGAGTGTGGTCTTGATTCTGTGGGAAAAGGGAAACTTGAAGAGTTTTTGAGCAGGGAAATGACATTTGTACTCAGGAAGATCATTGTGGTGTGTGTG
Organism: Leptonychotes weddellii; assembly: GCF_054177405.1. Lineage (NCBI taxonomy): Eukaryota > Metazoa > Chordata > Mammalia > Carnivora > Phocidae > Leptonychotes > Leptonychotes weddellii. The sequence continues at coordinate 19,983,839 of NC_138380.1, forward strand.
GATAGCACATTAGGGAAGACAGGAAGGCTCTAAGGGAGGTGTGATGGCAGGGACAATGGATGACTTGACAGAAAAGTCATTGACAACTTCGGCGTGAACAGTCTGGGCATGAGGAAGGGGAAGGAATCAAGGGCGACCTCGAGGTCTGTGGCCAGCCATGCCAGATCAAGAACCCAGGAGAGGAGGGAACACGATAGTTGTATTTTTAACATTTTGAGTTCAGTATCTGTCTACAAATGATGTTCTAGAGGTCAGGAGAGGAGAATCCTTTAGGAGGACCCTGAAGTCGAGGGTCATTGTTTCAAATGCTTACAATCTAGAGAGCTGCATAAAAGTAAAGCCATCCACCTTATCGTCAGCCTATGTAACTATGTACCCGAGGCTTGAGGCTACCTGTCCGAGTTTCTGGTGAATACACTACTAGGCTGGACTGAGTATACTTTCAAACAGTAGTGGGTGTTCTAGACAGGGTGATGCTCAAGTTTATATGTCAGCTTCAGTGGGCTGAGGGATGCCCAGATAGCCGGTAAAATGTTATTTCTGGACGTATCCATGAGGATGTTTCAGGAAGAGATGAGCTGTCAAATCGGTGAAGAAATAAAGTAGATCACCCCCACCAATGTGAGTGGGGATCATCCAATCCATTGAGAGCCTGAATAAAACAAAAGACAGGGGAAGGGTGAATGTGTTCTTTGCTTGAGCTATGACATCTGTCTTTTCCTATTCTTGGACCTCAGAGCTCCTGGTTCTTGGGCCTTCAGGCTTGGATTGGAACGGCACCACCAGCTTCCCTTGGCCTCCAGCTTGCATGGGACAGATTATGGGGCTCCTCAGCCTCTATGATTGTGTGGGCCAATTCCCACAGAAAATCTCTTTGTATCTATACATATCACACCAGTTCTGTTTCCCTGGAGAACTCCGACTGGTACAGATGGAATTAAGCTCATGATCTTCTTTCCAAAGCTGCTGTTCTCGTCCACACGCTAGGACATCACTTCAACCCCAGGGTACTCGTTTTCTTGTGAGTTGTTCCCAACAAAGCTTTTGGTGTGGCCTTCTTAGGAATCCACTTTTCCTGATTTGATTCTTTATTTGAAAATACAATTTTTCTTCTTTTGGCAGATCCTTCGAAAGAAAATAATTGGGATGCCTGGGTGGCTCAGTCGGTTAAGCGGCTGCCTTAAGCTCGGGTCGTGATCCCAGGGTCCTGGGATCGAGCCCCGCATCGGGCTCCCTGCTCCACGGGAAGCCTGCTTCTCCCTCTTCCACTCCCCCTGCTTGCGTTCCCTCTGTCGCTGTGTCTCTCTCTGTCAAATAAATAAACAAAATCTTAAAAAAAATTTTTTTTTAAAAAATCATCTGCTGGCAAATAGAACTGCCAACTCCTCCCTCTCTACTTCGCAGGTGAGAACCTTCTTTTGCAGTCTTGGTCCAGTATCAGGGTGAGCGGCAGTATCCTGGAGACTCCCTAGTTTGGCCAGTCCTCCCTGCCTTCGGACTCTCCTTTTCCTGTTTTTCTCCACTAGGTTAGGATCCTACGTATGGTTTTAACAAAGGTTGCACTTCCCATCCAAGGAGGCTTTGTTTTTACAGAGGGGAAAGACTGAAGTTCAATAGCCGTTAAAAACAAGCGCCCTCATATAGCTAGAATGTGGCAGAGCTGCCGCCAGACCCCTACTTCGCAGCCTTCTGATCCTTCCATTCTGATACAGCTGGGAATATCTTTCAGCGCCGTGACAGCGCCGTGATTCTGTGAGCTTCCTTTTCCCAGCACAAAGCTGAGATCTGCGTCTCAGCTGAACGGACTCGCTTGCAACTGCTCACGGGACACTGGTATCCAGAAGTGAGTCTTTCACCTGGCTCTTTGTAAATTGTAGCCAACTTTAACAGACTTAGCAGGTGCAACATGCTCTTTGGGGGCTTTCCTCTTTTACCCCTCAAACCCTCAGACCCGTTGTGGCTGCCTCAGAGCCAGCTTGTAAACCCCTTCCACCCTGTTCTGTCTTAGCGACAAAAAACGGCTGCATGTACAGCTTTACCAGCAGCAAAAGTACAAACACTTCCTCCTCAGTTTTCCTTGCTATTTATAGTTTTAGTCCTACGCTGGGTTTTCTTTGGCTTTAACTAGCTGTTATCTGGGTCAGCTGACCCGTGCCCTCCGATGTGAATCCTGCAGCTTTAATTAGAGACCGCTCATTCCATCTTTGTCCCATGCTCTCTTTTCTCGCATTGCTTCTTGGCCGAAGTGTTGCTGGAGATTACTGTTTTCTTTCTACAGTGCCGCTCTGCGTGAGTTGACAAAAGCCAACTAGGAAGGGAGGGAAAGGGGGGAACCAAGTCTGTATGAAGGTCTCTGGGGAGGAGGGGTAGGCCAGGGAGACTTGGTGGTTTATTCAGATTATCCAACGATTCAGGCCATTTTAATAATACACTTTTCAGCTTTTTTTTTTTTTTTTAAGATTTTATTTATTTATTTGACAGAGAGAGAGACAGCGAGAGCAGGAACACAAGCAGGGGGAGTGGGAGAGGGAGAAGCAGGCTTCCCGCCGAGCAGGGAGCCCGATGCGGGGCTCCAACCCAGGACCCTGGGATCATGACCTGAGCTGAAGGCAGACGCCCAACAACTGAGCCACCCAGGCGCCCCACTTTTCAGCTTTCTGTCCTCACTATCGCAGTAGGTAGATATGGGGGAGAAAAATGGGCTGTTTTCCACAGTAGGTCAGTAGCAGCCCTCAAGAGAATGCAAGTAGGAATATAAAACACCTGACCAGGAAGGAATTCCAGGTTCACCTCCAGGACCCTCACAGTTCTCATGAGGAAACCAAGGTTCCCAGAGACAAAAGAATCACTTTTAGCTTCCATGGCCATTTCCTAGCGAGTCTTATCCAGCCTAACTAGAACCAAGCGAGAAGAAGGAAACGCACATGTGGGTGACTCCGTGGCGGGGTGGGTTGCAAGCCATTTTGAGGTGATGGTGAAGCAAAGCCTGCAGCGGGAGCCTGCCTTTCTAGTGCGACCTGAACCAGGGGACAGGAACAGTCTTGAACAGGAGAAGCCCTGAAAGTTGAATTTACTACGGCTGCAAGTAGGTCTTGTTCCAAGTCAGCCCTATGGGTACGTACTATTCTAAACACTACATATTTTAACCTCCCGCAAGCCTCACAGCAAGGGAGGGAGACACAATTACTATCTCCGTGTTACAAGCGAGGAAATGAAAGCACAAGTTCATTGCTGTCCTAACACTCTGCCTCCGAACCAAGAATATAGTTCAAAAGAGGAAAAGTGATCTACAGGAAGACATCCACGACATGGTTGCTTCTAAGAAGAAGAAGCTGAACATGAGCTAAACATCTAACCATTGAAGAGTGATTAGCTCCACAGAGTACAGATCAGTGGAATACAATTCGACCTATTAAAACGATCACTGTAATAAACCAGTTGCGGTGTGGAAAGTCGTTCGTGACATACGTGGGGAATGGTGCAATGCTATGTACCTGTCTCTGCTGTGGTTTAGATAGCCATGCCTAGAAGAGAACTTGGGAGAATGGAAAGGTAATGTATTCAAATGGGACACGTGATGTCCTTTGGATTTTTTTTTTTTTTTGATCATCACACTACTGCTTGTGCAATGAATGAAAAAATTTTCTCCTTCATCTTTGTAATTCTATAACCAGTTGTTGGTGGCCTAGCAAAGATTTCTGATAACTTTATGTTCTCTCCACCCCCCAGTTATCTAAGATTTCCTACTTTATTGTTCCTCCTGTTTTGTAGGCCTTTGATATAAAGTAGGTGAGAAACGATAGAAGGAATAATAAGTGACCGTGTTCAGATAAAATAATAATAAAGCTTTATCTTGAAAGTTGCCAAGTAAGTTATTACCTAGTTCTGGTACATATTTGATATGCAAACAAATATATAGAAAACACTACTTGTAGCTTACTAGCTCATACCGCATATCCCTTTTCACAGTTGTTTTTTTAAGATTTTATTTATTTGTCAGAGAGAGAGAGAGCACAAGCAGGAGGAGCGGCAGGCAGAGGGAGAAGCAGGCTCTGCTGAGCAAGGAGCCTGATGCAGGACTCGATCCCAGGACCCTGGGATCACGACCTGAGCCGAAGGCAGACGCTTAACCGACTGAGCCACCCAGGCGCCCCTTTTTTCACAGTTTATAGACCAGACAGGAAGGTTACCTGTTCTAAATCATATGGGAAGGTGTGAATGCAAGCTGGTGCAGCCACTCTGGAAAACAGTATGGAGGTTCCTCAAAAAGTTGCAAATAGAGCTACCCTACGACCCAGCAATTGTACTACTGGGTATTTACCCCAGAGATACAAATATCGTGATCCAAAGGGGCACGTGCACCCCAATGTTTATAGCAGCAATGT
>NC_138380.1:19988723-20008744 GCF_054177405.1 Leptonychotes weddellii
TTTTTTTTTTAAAGATCTTATTTATTTATTTGACAGAGAGAGACACAGCGAGAGAGGGAACACAAGCAGGGGGAGTGGGAGAGGGAGAAGCAGGCTTCCTGCGGAGCAGGGAGCCCGATGCGTTTCTCGATCCCGGGATCCTGGGATCATAACCTGAGCCGAAGGCAGACGCCTAATGACTGAGCCACCCAGGTGCCCCTCAAGAAATATATATATATTTTAAAGATTTTATTTATTTATTTGAGAGAGACAGAGAGCATGAGAGGGAAGAGGGTCAGAGGGAGAAGCAGACCCCCCGCCGAGCAGGGAGCCCGATGTGGGACTCGATCCCGGGATTCCAGGATCACGACCTGAGCCGAAGGCAGTCGCTTAACCAACTGAGCCACCCAGGCGCCCCTCAAGAAATATTTTTTTTTTAAGATTTTATTTATTTATTTGAGAGAGAGAGAGAAACAGCATGAGAGGGGAGAGGGTCAGAGGGAGAAGCAGGCTCCCCGCCGAGCCGGGAGCCCGATGCGGGACTCGATCCAGGGACTCCAGGATTATGACCTGAGCCGAAGGCAGTCGCTTAGCCAACTGAGCCACCCAGGCGCCCTCTCAAGAAATATTTTTAAGTGAAAAAAGAGAAATGATAGATGAAGCAGGGGGACAGACGACTTTCCAGCCTGACATTTATTGAGGCCATGCCTCTTCCTTGATGCTGGACACATACTCCTGAGTTCTCCTGAGAGACCAGGGTCTGCTCCCTACACTCCCCCTGCCTCCCTGCCCAGACAGAAGTGATGGGAATGAGATGGCAAGAGGTGTGGACAGCTGACAGGTGAAACCTACCTTCCCCGGAGGACCAGGCACCCGTTTCTCAAAGTACCCAGAGGGATGGGAAAACTCCAGATGGAAGCCCGTCCAGGTGTCCTGGCAAGCAAGTACCATGGAGCTTTGCGCTTTCCTGCTGGGGAAGAATTTACAGTCTGAAGAAGAGGAGGCTACAAAGAAGGCATATGCCTCAGGTATATGATTGCTCTAGGGATTTCTGCTCTTGTGACCAGCCAGCCTGGTGTCCACCCATGGAGGTGACTGGGTTGTCATTAAGCCTTATTTTCCAGGTAGGTAGACTGAGGCAGAGAGGGCAGAGAGGAAGAAAGGAGGAAAGAGAGGAGCTAAGGGCAGGTTTGGCTAGAGGTAGTGCAGCTCGAGACCTTCCCGATGCTGGAATGTGGCCAACTTGTTCCTGCCCCCCCGGGGTGCTACTGCCAGAATGCTTTGTGCCTGGTCTCCTTGCTGTCAATCAGGCATCAGACTGACATGGCACCTTCTCAGAGAGGCCTTCCCAACCTCCTGGTCTAACACGGTTGCCTTCACCCCCACCTCCATCACTCTTTACCACGTGCTTTTATTTTCTGCAGAGCACTTCACAGCAGACACTGTTTCCAGCCCCCTTGAAGGCCATTCCCCTTCTGCCTTGCTGAGAGAACTCCGATTTTGTTCAGGTGATTGTGCCCACCCCGCCTCATCTCAGGAGTGAATCCTAATCCGTCTAAGCCAATTGTGATGCTCCCAGTCCCTTTGCCAGTGTCCAGTTTGGGATTGGGTATGGGATGACGTCCTGACCAATGAAATATGAGGGAAATCTATGGGTGGGGGGGCTCCTGGGAAATCCTCTTTTATTTTCCAAAAAGGAGAAACGTGGCATGAAACAGTCCCTCTTTCCTTCCAGAGAATTTTGTCCTGAGTGGGATGACTGGACCTTCAAGAGCCGACTTACAGGGGCGCCTGGCTGGCTCAGCTGGTTACGCGTCTGATGTCGGATCGGGTCATGATTTCCTAGGCAAATAGGAAATTCTTTATTTTGGAGATCTGGTGTCTGCATAATTTCAACAGAAACTTTACTTTTTAGAGGGGGCAGAAATGGTGTCTGGCTCCCATCTGAGCTTTGGGGATTTCCAGTTTCAATTCAACAAGGAAATGAGCTTCAAAGAGAATGTGACTGATCAGGGCATTGACTCTGAGGTTGGCGTGAATCAGAATCACCTGGACACTTGTTTAAATAATTCAGACGCCTGGCTCTGCCACATGGACTCTGATTTCATGAGTTTAAAGTGGGGCCCAGGCATCTATATTTTTAACAAGCCGTGCAGGTGATTTTAACAAGCCACCTGTTTTGAGACCCGCCTGACCAGGAAGGAGTCTGAACTGAGGAGGGCTGGGAAGGGACGGGATTCAGGGGCTCTAAGGCCTCAGGCTACGAGGGAAGCTCGAGTCAGGCCTGTGAGGGGCAGACGGCTTTGAGACTGTGGCCACCTTTCTGTTTAGGTACAGTCGGGCCTGGAGGTGTGCAGACCATATGGAGCCTGAAGAGCAGGTGATCACCTCAGGCCTGGACCTAGACCCTCCAACAGGCAGCTGGACCTTTGACCTTCTACCCTTTACGCTGACCTTCACATTTTCTGCTTTCTGGTCAGTTCTAAGGAGGGAACAGAGCTGGCCTGAGGTGCTGAAAATGCTGCTGGTAAGCTTGGGAGTTTTCGAGGGCTGGAGAGAATGCAGTCTGCCATAGGTGTCTAAAAATAGAACTAAGCCAGCAAGAAGCCAGCAGGTTAGGGATCCTGAGGCCTTCTTGGGTGATGGAGAGGCCTCTGAGGCCTTGCAGCCCTCTGGAAGGCACGACCTTCTTTTCGGCACGGCCCCTGGCAGCTTCCACTGTGTCAGGTAGCTACCACTTGACCCCGAAACAAATCCACTCTTCTCTGGAGCAGTCAGCCCTGCAGGCAGGCCACAGGCTCAGCTCCACTGCCGTGTTGGGTCAGCTGGGTCCCAGTGGGCCTTTTGAGCCTGCCCTGGCCACCAGGAGGACTCTGTTTCGTTCTATTTAGTATTTAATCTTTATTTATTTACTTATTTATAAGCAGGCTCCACACCCAGCGTGGAGCCCAACGTGGGGCTTGAACTCATGACCCTGAGATCAAGACCTGAGCTGAAGAGGCGGACCCTTAACCAACAGAGCCACCCAAGGAGGGGCTCTGTTTTAAATTGTGGCAGGATGGTCCCCATGGAAGGGCCGAAGCAAGTACTTAAAATTGAGGGCCCTCTGTTCCCTGCTCCCACTCCAGCCTTGGCTCACCCTGCTTCCCAGAGAGCAGAGAACGGCCTCTGAGTCTTCATTTGTTCATACCAGAGGGAACCAAGGGGAAACATTTTACCACAATGAAAGGACCCGGAGGAAGGGAGTGGGCAAGGGGCTGGTATCTGTTGAAGCAGATCTGTGTGTTGGGACATGGAGCTCTTAGAGGTATATGTGGGTGTGCTTTATCCTAGAATTTTAAAAAGGTTTTTAAATCCAGAGAGATTTTTATTACACACAATTTGATTTTTACATCAATAAAATCTTAGATATATAGCAATACAGATGAAAAACAATTTTTAACATGCTTTTTAAATAAAACAAATATATATTTTTAAAGATTTTATTTATTTATTGGACAGAGAGAGACACGGCGAGAGAGGGAACACAAGCAGGGGGAGTGGGAGAGGGAGAAGCAGGCTTCCCGCGGAGCAGGGAGCCCGATGCGGGGCTCGATCCCAGGAGCCCGGGATCATGACCTGAGATGAAGGCAGATGCTTAACGACTGAGCCACCCAGGCGCCGCTAAAACAAATATTCTAAACAAGGATGTACCACGTTGATAGATCCATGCTAGGAACCGTGAGGCACCAAAGAGCAGCTCTGGTCTCTGCTCCTGAAGAACTGGCAATGTCATGGGAAAGTTACTCACTTACTGAGCTTGACCGTGTGCCGGGCCCTGTTCTCAAGGCCTTCCAATGCCCTAACTCATTTGATTTTCACAGCTATCCTTTGCAGCAGTTACAAGGTAATCATAATTATTATTCCCATTCTAAAGATGAAGACACTGAGGCAGAGAGAGACCTAGGTCACAGCTAGTGAGGGACAGAGCTGGGGTTTGAATCCAGACGCGGGTACCGGAGGCTGGACCATCATCGTGGGGCTAAACTGTCCTTGGTGGTTGGCACAGACTGGGGGTTGGTGAGAGAGAGAGAGAGAGAGAGAGAGCAGGGGGAGGGGCAGAGGGAGAAGGAGAGAGAGAATCTCAAGCACACTCCATGCTGAGCTCGGAGCCCAACACAGGGCTCGATCTCACGACCCTGAGATCATGACCTGCAGACTGGGGGTTGGCAAGATGTTGCCTCAGGCCCCCTCCTCCTCCTGGGAGTTCAAAACTACGAATAAGGCTGCATTTTTTTTTTTTTAAGATTTTATTTATTTATTTGAGAGAGAGAGAGCACATGAGAGGGGGGAGGGTCAGAGGGAGAAGCAGGCTCCCCGCCGAGCAGGGAGCCTGATGCGGGACTCGATCCCGGGACTCCAGGATCATGACCTGAGCCGAAGGCAGTCGCTTAACCAACTGAGCCACCCAGGCGCCCAAGGCTGCATTTTATACAAAAATAAAAACCAGAAGCTCTCCAGTTCACAAGGAATAAAAAGGCTGTGGAGTCCAACAACCCAGCCGTTCTCTGCAACTTCACAACCGAGTGAGTGTTGCCCTTTTCACCTTTGAAGGCCACATAGTGATGCTGTTGTGGTTCCAAACGTTCTTGGCTTTCCAGTTTTGGAGTGGCTTCCAGAGACCGTTTTTGAGCATGACAAGAAGCAGTCTCCAGAGAGTCACATTTATTTTTTTATTTTTCTACCCACAGTGTTATTACCCAGCTTCATCGTACCAATTATCTGCCAGACTTCACACTGAATGTCTTCTAACTACTTCTGAAAGTCAGATCCGCTGCACATCACTCACGGCTTTGCCACCACTGAGGTTATTCAAAGAATGTTCCAAAGGCTCTAAAAGCTATTCCTTATGAAAAGCTGAAAAACCAAGCCGAACCACACAAAGCCTCTTTAGAAAAAAAAAAAAAAAAAGACTTATTTATTTATTTGAGAGAGAGAGAGCTTGAGCAGGGGTAGGGCAGAGGGGGAGAGAGAGAGAATCTCAAGCAGACTCCCCGCTGAGCACAGAGTCCTACACGGGGCTCAATCCCGGGACCCTGCAATCATGACCTGAGCCAAAACCAAGAGTCAGCCACTTAACCGACTGAGCCACCCAGGCGCCTCCAAACAAAACCTTCCGATCAGTGGCAGCCTTGTTAGAAGGGTGGGAAGGGGGGCCATCTCCTGTGGTGATGACCCCTTTTAAAGGACTCCTTTAGAAATCTCAGTTCTGCATGTTTGTCAGAAATACCAGTCTCAAAACAAAAATAATCTCACTGCCTTATGGTCATCTTCTGTCCACTAGGTTGTACACTCTGGAGGGCAGCCGTTCATTTTGTCCACTGTTGTATCCCCAACGCCTAGCATAATGCCTGACCCACAGCAGCTGCTCAGTAAAGCTTGTTGAATGAATGAACGAATGAAATGACACACCAAGTAATAATAGGAGCTATGACCAGTAAAGGAAGATGGCAGGCAGCCCGTGGTGTACCCTCGGAACTTAGAGATGGTTAACTTCCTGGAGAAATGAAAATCAACCCATTCAGCTAGAGGTAAAAGTATTCCCCCTTGAAGTAGGTTTGTCATATGCCACCATCGGAGACTGAGGAACCCCTCCAAACCATTCAAAGGTGTACAGTCAGATCTAGAACTAAAAGGGCGTATCAGTGAATTAATGGTTTTGTAACTTGGCTAAGGACAGGATGTCCTCTTCGAGTGTGGGCATGGAGGAATCCACCTGCAATTTGGAAACCAGCAAGTTGAAGAGCAAGTGCTAGTTGGTGTGAGCTCTGGTGACAGTTCCCAGGGAGAGGGTGCCCTGAGCAGTATGCCAGGCAGCAAAAGCCATCCCCACAGAGGCGAGGGAAACCTGAGTGGCCAGTCCCCAGCGCCAACAGTGGCTGAAATCCCCTGGCCCCTGGCCTGATTCCACACTCTAAGGAATCTTTCGACAACAGTCTGTTTTCCAGGAGGCTTTCTGAGAATGGGCGTTTGGAGACCTGGTTGATCAAATTCCAGGGAATTTAACTCGCACAGGTCAATATGAGTGGGTTCTCTTGAGCCTGGTGAACTCCAGATGCACTGACAAATCATGCTTCCAGATCTGTGTGGTCCAGCCTAGAGCCACAATGATCCCCAAATTACTGCCACATTCTGCCTTCAATATCTGTAAAGCTTTAGCGAAGACGCTAATTTGAGAGATGGGAACAGTAGCAGCAACTGTTGAGCGCTTACTGTATGCCGAGTATTGTTCTAAGCACTTTTCCGGAAGGAGGGTTTAAATTGTGGTAAAATACACCTAACATAAAATGTACCATTTTAACCATTTTTAAGTGTGCGATTAATGGCATGAAGAACATTCACAATGTTGTGCAGTCCTCACCACCATTCATTTCCCAAAGTCTTTTTTATCATCCCAGACAAAACCTCTAACCCAGTAACTGCCCATTTCTCCTGCCCCCAGCCCCTTGTAATCTCTATTCTACTCTCTGTCTCTACGATCTGGACTATTCTAGGTACCTCATATAAGACGAATCATACGATACTTGTGCTTTTAGGCTGGCTTCGTTCATTTAGCATAATATTTTCAAGGTTCATCCATGTTACAGCAGGTGTGAGAATTCCAGGCCTTTTAAAGGCTGAATAGTATTCCAGTGTATATAACACCACATTTGGTTTATCTGTCCATCCGTTGATGGACATTTGGGATTGTTCCCAGCTTTTTTTTTTTTTTTAAGATTTTATTTATTTATTTGACAGAGAGAGACACAGCAAGAGAAGGAACACAAGCAGGGGGAGTGGGAGAGGGAGAAGCAGGCTTCCCGCTGAGCAGGGAGCCCGATGCGGGGCTCGATCCCAGGAACCTGAGATCATGACCTGAGCCGAAGGCAGATGCTTAACGACTGAGCCACCCGGGCGCCCCTGTTCCCAACTTTTGATCATCGTGGCTAGTGCTATGCACATCAGTGTGCAAGCATGTTTGAATCCCTGCTTTTAATTCTTTGGGGGCGTATACTTAGCAGTAGAATTTCTGGATCATATGGTAGTTCTACGTTTATAAGTATTTTTGTGTAATAAGTCAGTTAGTAGTCACATCAAACCTTTTTTTTTTTTTTAACATTTTACTTATTTGACAGAGAGAGAGAGAGCACAAGCGGGGGGTGGGGGTGGGCAGCAGAGGGAGAGGGAGAAGCAGGCTCCCTGCTGACCAGGGAGCTCGATGCGGGGCTCGATCCCAGGATGCTGAGATCACGACCTGAGCTGAAGGCAGACACTTAACTGACTGAGCCACCCAGGCGCCCCCAGAGCTCACATTCTTAATCACCGTGGTAGAGCAAAGACGTTGCAAGTTAATAAGTAAGCAAGAAATAAATGTGGGTGTTATAAGCAGCAGATACTATAGGATTTCAGAGCAAAGAATCATGTGAGCTGATGTGAAGTTGGGATTAATGCTGCGTCCTTTTATTTTTTCTCCAATTTTAAGAAGGCTTTACACCCAACATGGGGCTTGAACTCATGATCAAAGGTTGCATGCTCTCCCAACTGAGCCAGCCAGGCATGCCTAAGGAGAAAAGCTGAATCTTTTTTTTTTTTTTTTTGAGAAAAGCTGAATCTTAAAGGGTGGATACAGTCTGGATAGGGAGAGAGGAAGGGCATGGAGGCGGCTTTGTTCAGGAAGTTTATACGTAGACTAGCCTGGCTAGGCAGACTCTTCTTGTGGAATGTAAATTTACAAAGGTTGTTGAAATCAGACTGGGAAAGCTCCAGTTCCATAGGTAATGGGGAATCGTTGAAAGATTCTTAGAATGGCGGGGGCTGGGTGAACGCGCATTTTGGAGTGATTCATCTGGCATGAGCGTGTGCAGGATGGGTTAGATCGGGCAAGGTTCTGGGGGCAGAGCCAATCTGGACAGCAATTTAGATGGGGTACCAAGAGGGTCTGGGCCAAGGGAGGGCAGTATAGGTGGGAAGGAGATGCATGAGGCTGCGAGAGATGCAGGAGGGACCAGGCAACAGGGAGGAGACGACGGACGGACAGTGCCTAGGGAGAAGGACACATCAAACACCAAAGATGACTCTGAGGCTCTAGCCCAGGCGACTGGGATAATTATGATGACAGTGATGGAAGGCAAGAAGTGACTTTTGGTCACATTGAATTTGAGGTGATGACAGGGCATCCAAATGGAAACATCCAGGAGGTTGTTAGAAATGTAGACAAAGAGCTGGGCAAAAAGTCTGGGCTAGAATAAGAAAAGTTGCAAGAAATCTTATAAAGAAAAGACCTTGGCAAGGGTCCTATCCACCAGAGGGTCCCAGGCCTGCCGAGGAACTGACACCTTCCTGCGGCTGCCTATGTGGAGGGCTGGCCCCGCCCAGCCCAACTTAGGGTGCAAACATGTCCTTTCTCTTTACTTCAAAAGGACAAGGTTGTATTTTTCATACCAAACATTTTCTTTTTTTTTTTTTTTTAGATTTTATTTATTTATTGGGCAGGGAGAGACAAAGCGAGAGAAGGAACACAAGGGAGAGGAAGAAGCAGGCTTCCCGTGGAGCAGGGAGCGTGATGCAGGGCTCTATCCCAGGACTCTGGGATCATGACCTGAGCTGAAGACAGACGCTTAACGACTGAGCCACCCAGGCGCCCCCATACCAAACGTTTTCTAAGATCTGTTGGTTAGAAGGTTTTGGGCCACAAGAAACCAAAACACGCCCCATCACAATAAAATTGGTTCAGACAAGAGTGATCAGTGGATGCTAAATTGCGGGGGGCGGGGGGGCTTCATAAGGAACAGGATTTTTATGCAGTCTCAAACTATGTCCCCACAAATTACTTATTAATTACAAAAGGGTTAATAATAACCATACGGTACAGAAACCAGACACTCCCTCACCAAGGGATCAAAACTAACATTTCACTGTGAGGTGAAAAGATACCATGTATCTTCCGTTGTGGTATCTGGGAGAAGGACAACATGTCATTTATGTAATATTCAGGTCAAAAATTTGTGAACTATGGGGCCCCTGGCTGGCTCAGTCAGAAGACCATGTGACTCTTGATCTCGGGGTTGTGAGTTCAAGCCCATGCTGGGTATAGAGATGACTTATAAATCAATCAATCTAAAAAAATCTAGTTTGAGAAAAAAAATGTGTAACCTGAAACTAAAAATGAGGAAACATCAAACAAACCAAGTTGAGGAACATTTTCTAAAGTAAAATAACTGAATAAATGGCCTGTTAAAAAGGGTCATGAGATCATGAAAGACCAAAACAAGACAAAAAAACCCACCAAAAGGGGTGCCTGGGTGGCTCAGTCGTTGAGCGTCTGCCTTCTGCTCAGGTCATGATCTCAGGGTCCTGGGATGGAGCCCCGCATCGGGCTCTCTGCTGAGCCAGGAGCCTGCTTCTCCCTCTCCTGCTCCCCCTGCTTGTGTTCCCTCTCTCGCTGTGTCTCTGTCTGTCAAATAAATAAATAAAGATCTTAAAAAAAAAACACAAAAATACCAAAAGGCTGAGAAATGGTTACAGATGAAAGGAGACTGAATAGTGATGACAATGAAATGTAATATGTCATTCTGGACTAGATCCTGTGCTGGGAAAAACAAATAGCATTGAGACTGTGGACAAAATTAGAATATGGACTGTGGATTAAATAAAATTATTGTATCAGTATACTCTCCTGGATTTGATAACTGGGCTGTGATTGCATAAGAGGCTATCCTTGTTCTTAAGAAATGCACTGAAGGAGTATAGATAATAAAGGGACATGAGACATGTAGTCTACTCTCAATGGATCAGGAAAAAAAACGGTTTTGTGTGTATAAAGGGAAGATTAGAAAACAAAAGCAGCAGGGACACCTGGGTGGCTCAGTAGGTTAAGCGTCCCACTCTTGGTTTCAGCTCCGGTCATGATCTCAGGGTCATGAGACTGAGCCCCGGGTTGGGCTCCACACTCAGCAGGGAGTCTGCTTGAGATTCTCTCTCCTTCTCCCTCTACCCACCCCACTTTTGCTCTCTCTTCCTCTGTCTCTCTCAAATAAATAAATCAATCTTTTTAAAAAAGATTAAAAGAGGGCGCCTGGGTGGCTCAGTTGGTTAAGCGACTGCCTTCGGCTCAGGTCATGATCCTGGAGTCCCGGGATCGAGTCCCGCGTCGGGCTCCCTGCTCGGCGGGGAGTCTGCTTCTCCCTCTGACCCTCCTCCCTCTCATGCTCTCTGTCTCTCATTCTCTCTGTCTCAAATAAATAAATAAAAAATCTTTAAAAAAATAAAAAATAAAAAATAAAAAAAATAAAAAAGATTAAAAGAAAACAAACATGGCAAAGTGTTAGAAGCTGGGGACTCTAGGTAAAGTTTACGTGTGTTTTCTTTACTATTCTTGAAAATTTCTGAAAGTAAAATTATTTAACAATTAAGTTAAAAGCAACTACCACTGCCTGACTTGAACAGGCTTACACAATGAGAGAGTTTATTATCTCCCGTAAGAGCAAGTCCAGGGGCAGGACAGGCTACAGTAGGTTAGTGGTCCAGCGACCCCACAGTGTCAGAAAATTTAGGTTCTTTCTGTCTATTCATTCCACCATGTTTAGCACAGACTTCATGCTCAGACTGGCTGCAAAGGGCCCTGGTGATCCCGGGCTCATACACAGACATGAGCTGTGCGAAGGGAGAGAGACTGTCTCCCTCTCTGGCTCTTTTCTGCCTGGGTACTCTTCCCTACTTACGTTGCCCCTGCAGTTAACCCTCTCTCTCCTATCAGCACTGCTCATCATGTTTGCCCCCCCGCCCCCCATCATTCCCATCAGCATAAAGACACCCAGTAATATCTTTTCTCTTGCAACACAAACAAGCAAAGTGCTCTCCTACCTACCACTCCCATTCTCTTCAGAGCAGAAGCCCATCAATGGTGTTACCTGTGTCTGTCTTCTTCATTTCACACACACACACACACACACACACACCCACACACACACCCACACACACCCATTGGTCTCTTCACCCCCATCCGATCCAGATTTTGCCCCCACTACTGCACTGAAACCACAGCCTCCAGCTTACCAAGGTCACTGTCAATCCCCAGCCCTCATCTTAGTCAAAGGACGCCGTTGATCATCCCCTCCTTAAAAATGCTTCATCACCTGTCTTTCAGGACACATCCTTTCATGTCCTATGTTCCTCCACCTCTCATCTTCTTGACTTTTAAATATGAGGGTTCCCAGAGATTAGTTCTTTGATTCTCCAAGGGACGTCGTCCAGGCCCATGACTTTAACCCCAAATGTACTCAGACCGCCTCCAAGTTTACACCTCGAACCCAGCCTTTTCCTGGGGTTCCAGGCTTATATACCATGATTCTTTCTTTCCTTTCCTTTTCGTTTTTCTTTTTTCTCTTCTTTTCTTTCTTTTTTCCTTTTATTATGGAAAAATTCGAATCCATAGAAAATAAAGAGAACAGAAGGATGAACTCCATGGTCTTAACTGCTTTCGAGATGTCTTTCCATGGATTTCAAATGAGTATCTCAAAGTTAACTGTGGTCAGATTAAAATTCTTGACACCCCCTCAAATATGTTCCTTTCTTTTCCTTTCTATGAGCTCGCACCCAAACCCTGTTTGTCATTCTTTGTTGAATGAAGGGCAAGCAAGGCCCAGACTATGCAGATCCTCTGTTATCTACCCTGCAAAATCACAGTCCCAAAGCTGGTAAGGGCTACACATTCATCTCTGCCCATGGGGTGTATACACCCTCATTAGATATGAGGCTGCAGCGCCCTTACCTTCCAGTGCTGGGAGGTAGATACACAAGCCTACCCCTGGACCCAAGAAAAGCAGGGCCCTTTGGGAAGGAAAAGGAAGAAGGGAAATGGGTGCTAGGTGGGTGATGACTGGTCCACTATACTAGAAAACTAAGGGAAATGTGCCCATTGCTAACATCCCCCCCCAAAAGAAAATAAGAACAAAAGGCAAAAACCAGTTATAGTTTATAGATCACACACACACACACACACACACACATTACAAGTCTTTCTTCACCTGTAAAATAACATATAGTATCTTACTTCACTTAAACTTCATAATGCTGTGATAAAGGTAATAGCACAATTAATATTTAAGTTTCATGGATGCAGAAATCGAAGTTCAGAGAGGTAAAATGACGTGCTTAATGCTACAAAGCTAATAGGGGCAGAACTGGAACTAGACCCCAGGTTTTGTGACCTCAAATCTGTTGTTACCTTGCCCCATACCTCAAAGATTCACCATGTACAGTTGGGCAGGTTGTTCACCATGCTAGCGGCCCATGCCCTGCTAGAAAGACTTCATGGGGTGGGCCCACAGTAACCCTGACCATATGCTGTATCACAATTGTAAAAAAATATTTTGTGTATACATAAAGCTTTACATTTTATAAGGTGCCTTTGAAACTACCTTTTTCTTTAATTTCCTGTTGTAGTGGTTTTGTTTTGTTTTTTTTTAAAGAGATTTTATTTATTTGACAGAGAGAGACACACAGAGAGAGGGAACACAAGCGGGGGAGCGGGAGAGGGAGAAGCAGGCTTCCCGCCAAGCAGGGAGCCCGATGCGGGGCTCGATCCCAGGACCCTGGGATCATGACCTGAGCCGAAGGCAGACGCTTAACGACTGAGCCACCCAGGCGCCCCCCTGTTGTAGTGTTTTAATAGTAGTGATGCAATCAATAAAAAATAAACTATAGTAGAAAGAGTCCAGAGTCCTGAGTTGGATACGCCCAGGTCCTTACGCCATTTACTGACTCTGCAATTCTCACTTTTCTCTTCTGTGAAAGGACGCTAATGTCCATTTACCTAATTCTATGGAGTTGTTGTAGGGTCAGTGAGATGATGCACTTCTGAGAGTTTTGCGAATGATAAAGCTCTTTGCTAGGCTAGTTACCTTTATTTTAATAAAAACTAAATGGGGCACTTGGCCGGCTCAGTCGGTAGAGCACGCGACTCTTGATCTCAGGGTTGTGAGTTCGAGCCCCACATTGGGTGTAGAGATTACTTAAAAAAAATCTTAAAAACAACAACAACAACAAAAGCTAAACCCAAGTACTTGCCCAGAAGCTCTCTCCTGCACCTACCCCATGCTGAGGACACCAGACGAGCTAGAGAGGAACTACGTAGGTGTGTGCCGTGTTACAAGTCAGACCACACGCCGGCAGGGGCACCCGGCCCCTCTTCATTTCTCAGCCTAAACATAGCCCCACATTTCCCCTTTCTTGCCCTGTGCTAATTTCCCCCTCCACCTCCCACCTGCTCTGCCCTCTTCTCATCAAGGTGGGGAGGGCAGAGCATGCCTTCCAGACCCCTGTCAAAGTAGGTTCTTCAAGGGACCGCAACGAAAGCCCTCATCTGCACGCTGTCCATTCGGCAAGACAAAGAGAGCTCAGCCTCCAGACTCCTGCAGCAACCACCAACGGCTGCTGGCTCGCGTACGAAGCACATGCTTCCCAAGCACTTTGTCTGGGTCAGGCATGGAGCTGAGCCCTGGGAATACAGGAACGTGGAGCAGATGAAGTAGCTGAGAAGTTCTAAGAGCTGAAAGTCAGCTGACCCATGATTTCACATTTTTCAGGGCTCAGTCGCATGCTTCCTCTTCTTCATTTCTCACAGCCTTATGTAACGTTGTGTGCGCCGAAGAATCTCAGGCCTAAGATTCTCAAAGCCCTGGGGAACAGTCAAAATCAGCTTCTCATTAGAAAGCTGTTCCTGTACAAAACTTCAGTATGCCTCAAGGTCACCCAGTTCCTTTGTTTCAGGGGGAAAAAAGCCCTAAAATCGGTACTGTAGATATGGAAATAGAAAGGAAGGGCTTTTTTCTGAAATGGAGATGTTGGATGTGTCCTGACTCCCAGAAGCTAAGTTGGCCTTAGGGGGCTGAGGGACAAGGGCAGAGGACTGTGGAGAGGAAGAGGTCTCTTGCCCAGCAGATCCTTGGTCTTGGTTCCCACCCCTGTGGTTTGAGGACAAGGGCCAGAAGATTAACCAAATTGTTCACAAATGGCTTTGGGAGACTTGGACCATGCCCTGCAGCTTTGGGTCACACTGACAATGCTTGGCACTGAATCGGGGTGAGGGGCATTATCCCCACACAGACAGAGAGCCCGACTTCTCGGGGCACCCAGAAGCATGGCAGTTTGGGCTCCCTCAAGTGGCTTAGGGGTATGTGTGGTCAGCCAGTGGGAGCTGAAGCCAGAGACACGGAACCTGATGTAGGCTGGCTGCCCCATGACAGACTGGCTTGAGGACGCACATGAAGCACCCTCTTGGGACTCCCTGAGAGACCTGGGGACCCTGGGTGGCACTAATTTCCCACCTGGGCAGTCAAAGGGGCAGAAATCAAAATTCTCAGGGCACCTGGTGGGCTCAGTCGGTGGAACGTATGACTCCTGATATCAGGGCTGTGGGTTCAGGCCCCACATTGGGTGTAGAGATTACTTAAAAATAAAATCTTAAGTGGCGCCTGGGTGGCTCAGTTGGTTAAGCGTCTGCCTTCGGCTCGGGTCATGATCCCAGGGTCCTGGGATCGAGCTCCACATCGGGCTCCCTGCTCGGCGGTGAGTCTGCTTCTCCCTCTGCCCCTGCCCTGACTCGTGCTCTCTCTCTCTCTCAAATAAATAAAATCTTTAAAAATAAAAATATATAAAATCTTAAAAAAAAAATCAGAATTCTCAAAGGATTGTCTTACTTGCCCACTTACTGTCCTGCAGAGCTAGCAGCAGCTTTGACATTAGCGCCCAGCAGTCTGAGGGTTCTGCTGTTTGTTTCTGGCTTAGCAGGTAGTGCTCAGAGACGGGGCCCAGCCCAGTGCCCAAACATCCTTTTCCTCAGTGGGCAGGCTGGGCACTGACGTCAGGTCTGCACGCATCTCAGAAGGGGAAACCTCAGCTGCTGAGGGAAAGCACATCCCTCTGCCCAGGGCACCATCTGATACCCCTCCTTCTTCCAAACCACAGCCCCTGAACTTCTCGGCCTGACTTCTCAGGGTTTTTTCCTTGGTCCTTGATTTTCCACTGTCATCTCTCACTTCTGCTGTTTCCCTGTTCTCGACTTAGACACCAACCAGCTGCTGCCTGCACCCCACCCCCGTCCTTGTGGTAGCACCTCTCACCCCCAAATCAAGTCCTTCTGTAACTCCTTGCAGCTCCTGTTGGGGGGCGGGGGTTGTGAGAGAGACAGAGACAGAGACAGACAGACACTTCCAAATTTTCCCAGAGGCTTCTTGGCATCATCAGGAAGTTCTGAACAAGTTAGATACTTATTACTACCCCGTTGGACAGACTGAAATGGAGACTGACTAGGCCCAGGTCTCCAGGGTGACGCAGTGCTGGGGCCACTGGGATGGCCAGGCTCCCCACTGCAGCCCTGTCGTCCCCTGAACCACAGTACTTCGGGCCTGCACAGCCCCGGGCACACACAGATTATGTGTCTCATGTCTCCCAGGGCAGTTCTAAACTGCCGTATTTTTAAGCACTCAGTCCTCCTTGTTGGATCACACGTCCCAAATTTTCCCTCAGAATATGCGGTGATGAGGAAGAGTTTTCTGGAGTCACAGGGTCCAGAGCGCTGGGAGCTGGGACGGCGCCTGGCTGAGCCCCGTGAGGTGAAGCCCAAGACCAGGAGCCCCAATATCCTTTAGGAGGCCGTCGGAGCGGTCAGGGCCGGGAGTCAGCCTCGGCGGGCAGGTTCACCCGAAAGCCCGCGGTGACGACACTGAGGTCATGTTCTGGTGAGCAGGGCCAGAACTGGGTCTTCCTCCACCCTCCTGACTTGCCTCTCCCTTCCCTCCGGGGATAATCTGTCATCAGCCTCCCGTCCTGCCAAACTAGAAAGCCTGAGGGGCGATGGGTGGCACCAGGACTGCTGAGGCTTTAATGGGGAACAGATTGCACTGCAGGAGGTACTCCTGCCAAACCCCCAATTACTTGGGGAGCCGCAGGGAGAGAGGGAGCCGATGAGCGGTAGCCACAGCTGTGGAGAGGCGGGGCCTGAGGTAACCCCACCACTCAGGTCCCCCCTTCCCCGGGGTGGGGGAAGCTGGCCTCTGGGCCTGTGCTTTGTTTCATGGGGCTCTTTTGCTCTTTTTTTTGGAGGAGAGAGCCACGCGCCAAGGCCTCTGGGATTGTTGCCTTAAAACCCCGCTTCCTGTGTGTCCTGTCCCACCCACAGGTGTCCCCATCTGGCCTTCTCGGGTTCCCCTTACCAGGGGCGCCACAGCTGGTCCTTACCGTGGAAATCACCTCAAGGCTGTAAACTTCTTCCTCAGGTCCAAGGGAAGGGGCCCACATCTCTTCTCTGTCCCAACCTTCTTGGTTCCCTTACTCCGTGAGTCAGACAGGGAGTAGGGGACTTACGTTCTTAATTTTTGATACTTTTTGAAAAAGTATTTCCCAGTTCTAGCTTTAAAATATTTTTGTGAAAGAGAGCACCTATTTTCTTCTTCGTTTTACTTTGGAACAAAGCCCAGGTTGAGCTAGTGGGAGTTGAGCCTAGATGGCTTGCTGGCCTGCAGGGCTGGCCTGGGGAGTGCTGGGGGGACCCCCTGAGCGGGGCACAGGGGGCCCCTCAGCGGTGAGGCTGATGGGGGCGGGGGGGCACGGAGGCGGCGAGGAAGCTGCTGCCCGGGCAGTTCTCTAACTCCTGGCTTCATCTCTGACCTGTGGAGGTGCTTTTCCGGAGGCTGTAAGGCCTCCCCTCTGGTTCCGCTCACCCCAGAAGGAGCCCTGGGCCAGGCTCCTTGCGCAGTTTGGAGCTGTGTCTCCAGAGCCCAAGTGCCTCGACTTGCTCTCTGAGGGGAGAACAAGGAGGAAGTGCGGGCACTTGCCAGCTTCGGCAGGGAGAAGCTGTTCCAGACTCCTGGCAGCCTGCTGGTCCAGGTCCAGGCCCAGGTGGCTCTAGGCTACAGGATGGATGACTCAGGTAAGCCATGCTGGACAAACAAGCCAGTATTCTCAACCCAGCAGGGTGATGACAGTAATTAGCTTTCCTGTCATCATTATACCCCCACCTTCTGAGGGTGGGCTTGCCAGGCCTGGAGCCAGGGCCCAAGGAGATTGGCAGGAATGTGGTTATCTTGGTCTGTATCTTGTTGCCCAAGATTCTTCTTTTTGCTTCTAGAACTGGGCTTGGAGCTGAGCCAGCAGCACCTGCGTTGTCAGATGATGTCACGGAGGCTGCTGGGTGGAAAGAGCCTCCCCAGAGCAAGACTAATGTGCAGAAATTCTGGTGTGCCTCTTTCTCCTGAGCCCAACACCTGCTCTTTCAGTGCTCCCTTCCCTCAGGAGACCCAGAAGACCAGGCAAACTGGAGAAACGGCCAGAGGGACGATTGGGTTGAAGCCAGTAGGGTAGCTGAGTGGTCGGGTGTGCAGCTAAGGAGTGTGGTACCTGCCTTATTTAAATCATATATTTTTAAAAATCCCTACTATTTACTGAGCACTTTACGTATCTACTCTGCTTCTCAAAACATCCCTGTGATGTAGCGACCAGCACAAGCCTCATTTTATAGATGGAGCAACTGGGGCACAGAGTACCTGGCTTGGAAGCACACAGCTGGTAACCAGTGAAACCAGAATTTGAACCCAGGCTACCGAGCTGAAGCCCATGCGTGTAACTCGTACAATCCTGCCTCTCTTCTGCTGCCTTGGGGGCTGTACAGGGGGCCTGCATGCAGAACCTCAGGATTCTAGGCCTGGCCCGCTCACGACACCCACGGCGTGGTCTTGACTGTCCCTCTGGCCTTCGGATTGCTCACTATCAGGGGGTGGAGGGGCGTTGGGCCAAGGAGTCTTTGCAACTGGAAGTTTCTAGCTCTGTGGTCTAGCACACATGGAAACAGCACTGAGGAAAGGTCCCCACTCTCCTCATCTGGACAGCCCATTGAAGTGTTTGCTCCTGGGGCGCCTGGGTGGCTCAGTCGTTAAGCATCTGCCTTTGGCTCAGGTCATGGTCCCAGGGTCCTGGGATGGAGCCCCGCATCCGGCTCCCTGCTCGGCGGGGAGCCTGCTTCTCCCTCTCCCACTCCCCCTGCTTGTGTTCCCTCTCCTGCTGTGTCTCTCTCTGTCAAATAAATAAAATCTTAAAAAAAAAAGGAAGTGTTTGCTCCTGATTATCAAGGGCAGCTTCAAGGGCATTTGAGCTGGGCTGTGATAAACTCGTGGCCTAGTGCCACTAAGGGAGCAAAGCTGCTTCCCCACTCCACACGTCAGTTTCCCCACTGGATTCAGTGGAGACAATGACCTCTTTGTGCTCAGTGTTACAATGAGTCAGGGTTAATTAGTATTAGTCACAGGCTTTGGAATCCTCACAAGAAAAGGGTCATCTGCTGGGTCCGGGCTGTACTGTGGCCGTGATGACACACCATTCAGGCCCGTGCCCCTATGAACATGTCCGCAAAGCTTCATTAGTGGCTCTGTGGGTTGACCCTGAGGCAACCCAGCTCCACGTGCTGGTGCTGAGACTGGCACGAGGATGACACCTCAGGAGGACCACCGCGTGAGTGCTGCTGTAGCTGCCAAGAGCTTCTCGCCCCCTGGGTTTCCTCTTGCAGCCGAATTGCCACTCAGATCTGCTTCTCATCCCTCCTGTTCTTGCCTCTATTTCTGCACACAGGGTCCTAAACCTACCTTAAGTTTTCTCCTTCTCCGGCTCCTCAGTAAACATCCATTCTCTCCATTTCTCTCTTCTCCCTACCCAGTATCTTGTGCTCTCTGGCCACCTCTTCTCCCATCTCAGCCCAAGCCTGTGGAAGAAGCAAGGCAGCTTCAGCCTTTAAGGAACATCAGTTTGGTTAAGAGACAAGACCTGTTGCGAAGTAAGGACGACGTAAGAACGATGCTGAAAATGAGAATAAGCCACGTGAGAAAGGAAGAGCTGTCACGTCTGCCGCGGTGGATCTGTTAGTGATGAATACAAAGTGGCGAGGCCAGGTTTGTCTGGTCTCCGCAGTTCCTGCTAAGTCAGAAAGCCTGCCGGAAATCGTGTGGGGCAGGGGCGCCATCTAGCGGCTATGGAAGGTACTGCTGCATTACTGCTCAGGACTGAGGCCACGCACCTCGTCTTGACCCTCAAAGTAGCCTACAGGGGCTTCCGCTCTTCCGGCCGCGGCACGGTGGTTAAGGAAGGGAGATTTTCTCGTCACTTAATATCTGATAAGTTGCCTTTCACTTGACAGATAATTTCCTTAGATCTACAGAAGAAAGGTTTCACATCTATTTTCTTCCCCTATTAGAGGAGGACTCTTCATGGAAGACCAAGACCAGGGCACAGCTGGAGGATCTGAGCAAAGATGTACCCAGACATGTCAACGGAAGGAAAAGGGATGATGGACGATGCTGCCCACACCTCGATGGGAAAGATTAAAAGGACAGAATTCAAGTGGTGGTTTGGTTCTGCGGAAGTGGCCTTTTCTTCTTGATGTGATAAAAACACATCTAAAACATACCATTTTTGAGAGTACGGCAAGTACCGTTAACTACATGCATATCGTTGTGCATAGATCTCTAGAACTTTTCTGTCTTGCAGAACTGAAACTCTATACCCACTGAGCTCCCCATTTCCCCCTCCTCCCAGCACCTGGTGATCACATTCTACTTTCTGTTTTTGTGAGTCTTGACTCCTTTAGAGAGAAGTGGAATCGTACAGTTTTTGTCTTTTTGTAACTGGCTTATTTTGCTCGGCAAAATGCCCTCAAGTTTCATCCATGTTTAAGTGTCTGACGGGATTTCCTTTTTTTTTTTTTTTTTTCCTAAATGGCTGAATACTATTCCATTGTATGCAGATACCACATTTTCTTTATTCATTCATCTGTCCATGGACATTTAGTTTGCTTCCACCTCTGGCTATTGTGAATAATGCTGCAGTGAATATGGGTGTGTAGCCATTCCTTTTTTTTTTTTTAAAGATTTTATTTATTTGGGGCGCCTGGGTGGCTCAGTTGGTTAAGCGACTGCTTTCGGCTCAGGTCATGATCCTGGAGTCCCGGGATCGAGTCCCGCATCGGGCTCCCTGCTCGT
>NC_138380.1:20009244-20061359 GCF_054177405.1 Leptonychotes weddellii
TACCGCCTGGGTAATACTGATGGCACACTGAAATTGTCAAAAATTTAAAATGAATCTAATGAGCATGATTCTGTGTTTTGCTTCAATGACACTAGACTGAGCATATGCAGAGTCACTGGACAGTCGGTGTGCTCATTTCCTAGAACTGCTATAACGAGTTATCGCAAACCAACTGGCTTAAAAGAACAGAAATGTATTCCCTCATAGTGCTAGAAGCTAGAGGTCTGAAAAGGTATCGGCAGGGCTCTGCTCTCTCGAAGGCTCCAGGGGACGATACTTCCTTGCTTCTCCCTAGCTTCTGGCGGTTGCTGACCATCCTTGGCATTGCTTGGCTGGGAAGCACATCACTCCAGTCTCTGTCTCTGTGGTCACATGGCATTCTCCCCTCCTGTGTCTGTGTCCAAATTTCCCTCTTTTTATCAGGATATCGATCATTGGATTAGGACCCATACTAATCTAGTATCACCTCTTAATTTGAATATACGTACAAAGACCCTATTTTCAAATAAGGTCACATCCGTGAATTCACTTCAATATATCTTTTAGTGGGACACAGTTCAGCCCATGACAATTGGATTTGAACCAGAGATGGGTTTTGCCAAGTGAACACCATGGTGGAAAAGACAGCAAGGGCGTGTGTTGTGTGGTGCATATAAGAGTCCCTACAGGGGCACCAGAGTGGCTCAGTCGTTAAGCATCAGCTCAGGTCATGGTCCCAGGGTCCTGGGATCGAGCCCCGCGTCGGGCTCCCTGCTCAGCAAGAAGCCTGCTTCTCCCTCTCCCGCTCCCCCTGCTTGTGTTCCCTCTCTCGCTGTGCCTCTGTCAAATAAATAAGTAAAATCTAAAAAAAAGAGCCCCTATAGTGATTGCTATGGGCTGAATTATGTTCCCCAAATCCATATTTTAAAAAAACTATTTATTTATTTAAGTAATTTCTACACCCGGTATGGGGCTGGGACTCAGAACCCCGATACCTTTTCAGACCTCTAGCTTCTAGCACTATGAGGGAGTACATTTCTGTTCTTTTAAGCCAGTTGGTTTGCGATAACTCGTTATAGCAGTTCTAGGAAATGAGCACACCGACTGTCCAGTGACTCTGCATATGCTCAGTCTAGTGTCATTGAAGCAAAACACAAGGATCAAGGATCAAGTTACATGCTTTTCTGACTGAGCTAGCCAGGCACCATGCCCCCGAAATCCATATTTTGAAGTCCCAATCCCCAGTCCCTCAAAATGTAACTGTATTTGGGGCTAACATCTTCAGAGAGGTGATTAAGTTAACATGAGACCATTAGGATGGAGCCCTAATCCAATCCCACTGGTGTTTGTATAAGAGGAAAACACACAAAGGCCACAGAGAGATGACTATGAAGAAGTAGCAAGAGGGTGACCCTCTACAAGCCAAGGAAAGAGGCCTCGGAAGAAGCCAACCATGCTGACACCTTGATCGTGGCCTTCTAGCCTCCAGAACTATGAGAAAATAAATGTCTGTTGTTTAAGCTACCCAGTCTGTGATATTTTGTTATGGTGGCCCTAGCAAGCAAATACAGCGATGGACCGTGGAATCTAAGCGGCTAGGAAGACGGAAAGACCCGAAGAGGGTGTGGACGGTGACACTGTAGTGTTGTTCTGATGAGGGTGAACAATCAGTGGAGTGGAAGGTCCCCGGGCGAGTGAGGTAGCAGAGTAAGAAGTGATGGTTAGAGTGACAGAATCTTGGATCCTCAATGTGTCAAGCCACCTCAAAGGGTGGCTTGGCTGGCTTCTCAAAGGGCCCCGAAGATGGCTGACCCAGCTCCAGAGTCACATGCAGACCAGCCAACATTTCACAAAAGAGGAGGCACTCTTTCTTCCACTGCGTTTTAGGAACCAAGAAATCTCTCCCAGCAGGCCTGTACTTGTCTTCCCTTCATGTCTCAGAGGCCAGAAATTGTATCACATTCCATTCTGAAATCTCTAGCATGGGAAGAAGATGATTATTGTTGGTTTGGTGAAGCGCGTATCTGTGGGAAGGACGATGGAGTTCCCAAACAAAATTGGAGTTACCCTAGCTAGAAGGAAAGGGAGACTGCATGCTCAGTACTTTCTGCTGCCAAGGGATAGCGGCTGTCATTGGCTGCTGTTGGCTTATGCTTTGAGGACAGGGGGTTTCTGAGCAAGGAGAGAGAAGTGGTTTGGGAGCAATCCTGAGGTTACCTGGCCTACTTCTAGACCCTGTGGTATAGAGAATATGGAACCTCTTTCTCTTTCTCCTCTCTCCCTGCTCTCCAGCCACTCTGAATCACAGGAGCCCATCTCACACGTCCCTAAGTACACTATGGTGTCCCCTCGTGCCCTTTCATTGTGCTTCTTCTTCTTCCCTAAATACCTCTTTTTCCCCTACCCCAAATCCCTCCTTAGCCTAGCTCATTTAGATGTTCTGGCTCTCAGCTAAAGGATCACCTCCTCCAGGAAGCCCTCCCTGAATTCCTCACTTTGGGCTACATGTCCAGACTGAGCATCCCACACATGTAGCAGGTATGAACTGTTCAGTAACAGTGAGGGTGTCAGTTATGTTGTTTTTTTTAAAAATGGTTTTGGCATTAATTAGAACCACCCCCAGCCTATCCACTTGGATTGGAGAGAAGTCTGATATCACTTGTTCCAGAGATGGGTTCCACTCTTTTGGATCATCATTCAACCCTGGAATGCTTAGGAGTCCTCCAGACTTCTGGTCCTCCAGCAGAAAGAGGCCCTGGTGTTTCTGCTGAAGTGCTCTGCTGTTTCTGTTATGTTTGTCATTGATCTTCCATGGGATTCTGCTGCGTCCTGGTTCAGCTCCCTGCTCAGAGTTTGAGCATCTCCACCCCTCCTCCAGGCCCCACAGCCTTAATCAACCTAATTCTTCATCCCAGTCCTTAAGACTCTCCTGGAATCTAGCTTCAGCCCTTTTCCAACTCCCTGAATATCCCACCCCTTTCTTAGACAATAAATTCTAATCTCACTGATAGGAGATTACACCACCTCCCATTATTACTTCCTGAAGGTAAAGATTTCCCATGAATCGCAATAGAGGCCTGCTTTGCCATACTGGGAGGGGTAAATGCCTTTCATTCCCTCTAAGGCATCCAGAGCAGCAAAAGGAAACACAAGTCGATTTGTAGTAGATGAGTCTGCTACATATATCATGCATTTACATCTCATCCTAACCAAAAAAGAGAAAAAAAAAAGAAAAAGATTTACCTGTACTCTAATTATGTATGTTTCAGTCTTCCTAATAGCCTTAGAAATATCTTTTTTTTTTTTTAAGATTTTATTTATGTATTTGAGAGAGAGAATGAGATAGAGCATGAGAGGAGGGAGGGTCAGAGGGAGAAGCAGACTCCTTGCTGAGCAGGGAGCCCGACGCGGGACTCGATCCTGGCACTCCAGGATCATGACCTGAGCCGAAGGCAGTCGCCTAACCAACTGAGCCACCCAGGCGCCCCTAGCCTTAGAAATATCTTGAGGACAGATATCTCATATTACAAATCTTTGAACTCCCCAAATGAGTGCTTAATAAATTTTGGATGAATGAATACATTGCCTGTGGAATGCAGGACTCTCAGGACAATATTGTACTTACTGGCCGTGTTGCAAGGCGTGATTACCAAGGTTTCTGTCTGGCATTCTCTTTTACCAACAGAGAGCTCCTGATTTTCACAGCGTGATAGCCGCTTATCTTCCTAGACTAGGGACGGGTTTGTATAAGGCTGCAAGTTTGTCCTGGAATTTTCTATCATATCTGGCCAAATCTTTGCCAGCTTATGAAGATCAGTTCCATGTTTAGTCGATAGACTTGATGTTCCTGATTCCAGGCAGCTAACAGTCAATGTGTTAATAATTTAGCAAATACAGTCTCATTTGAGGAAGTTTTCACCCAAGGAAAACACTGGAAGACCATTTACGTGATTGGACAGGTTTTTGTCTGTTTGTTTCCTTGTGTATATGGAGAATAATTGTTTTGTTTTTGTTTTGTTTGCGGCTTGTTCCATCAAAACCTTGGCTTCGAGGTATTAATTAAACTGACCAAATAATAAACAGCTGAATCAGCACTGCCCCAGAAACCAAGGTACCATGGGATGAAGTGTTTCCACCCGTGCTGAAAATGAACATTATTAGTACAACTGACCACTGCAAGTAGGGTTATTTCATTGCAGAAGGCAGCCAGCCAAAGGAGAGCTCCTTGGCATAATCTTCTGACTCAATATCTCCTTCCTTTCCCCTAGAAACAGAGGAGGGCTTGGAAATGCACTCAGTTATCTCAAGAGCAGACACACTGTTATCCCTCAGTGAGAGAAATTTAATTCCAGCGATCTGTGTGTGGGAGCTCAAGGGACACCGATCAAAACCCAGCAGGGTTTGAGAGAAAAGTATCTAATAACCAACAAACACTTATTTCTCCAAAACAAGTTGTACCAAGCACATTTATAGATTATTTTCTTTTCTCTCCCTGACTGAATTGCTGATCTGGTAGATAGCTGGAATGCAGTGGGAAGCAAACTCAAGCACCGGTATTCTCCTCCCCATGACAGCATGCTCACGCCCAGGTTAGATGTGAGGTCATCCTACTTGGGTGACGGGGGAGGGTGACTTCCGGTGGGCCTGGCAGCAGAGGCCTCCTCATGGAAGGATGTGATGTGAGAAATTGGTGCCTGGTGGGGATGCTGTGTGTCTGACACAGAGAGAAGGCAGCAGTGAGGGAAGGGAGCAGAATAGGGAAAGGAGAGAGGCTGGGAACAATATTGTTGGATCGGATGCCTCTGTGCCACGGGAATTCTCAGGGCCTTCTTCCTTAGATGGCAAGGAAGTTCTGGCAGAGAAATTCTCCACAGAAATGGGCCATGGCCACCTGAGATAGAAATCTAGAAAGCGGCTTTAGTGGAATGAAAAGGGAGGTGAGGAACTCCATCTAAGTGTATGTAGTAAGTCCTTATTGAGCACCTGACTATATACACCAGTTGACTCTGCTGGGCACTGGGAATCTATCAGAGGAGAGACCGGTTTTCACCCTTGTGGAGCTTCTAGCATTGTGAGAGAAATGGAGATGATCAATCAGGTCCACAAAAACAATCATGACCATTGATATTCCACAAATATTCTGGCCATGGCCATGCCTCAGGCACAGAGAGTGTGGCCTCCAGCTGCGGCCAAAGACGAATTCAGCTCTGACACAACATTCTGAAGATCTCAGAGGACAGCTCCTTTTCCTCCCTCAGCATCCCAGAAAGGCTAACTTGTTAATGAACCAAGTTAAGTTCATTTTGAAGGGGAAGGGAGTGTCCATGATTTATTACTGATGGGGGCTGTACAACCTTCTGAAAAATCCAGTTCACGCCTTGTGCCCAGGAGTTCCACTTTATTTGCAATCTATCCTACAAAAATTTTTTTAAAAGATTTTATTTATTTATTTGAGAGGGAGAAGATTTTATTTATTTATTTGAGAGGGAGAGCCGAGCAGGGGGGAGGGGCAGAGGCAGAAGGAGAAGGAGACTCCCCGATGAGTTGGGAGCCTGGATCGTGACCTGAGCTGAAGGCAGATGCTTAACCGACTGAGCCACCCAGGTGCCCTATCCTATGAAATTTTTAAAAATTAGAATGTGGGGGCACCTGGGTGGCTCAGTCGTTAAGCGTCTGCCTTCGGCTCAGGTCATGGTCCCGGTGTCCTGGGATCGAGCCCCACATCAGGCTCCCTGCTCAGCAGGGAGCCTGCTTCTCCCTCTCCAGCTCCCCCAGCTTGTGTTCCCTCTCTCAGTCTGTCTCTGTCAAATAAATAAAAAAATAATCTTTAAAAAAAAATTAGAATGTGAAATACAAGCACACAGTATTAATTATAACAAGAAAGAAAGGGAGGCAGCAAGTATCCATAGATCGATCAACAGTTAAATACATGATGGTACATCCACATGATGGAATAATTTGCAACAGCTAAACACAATGATAGGAGCAGGTGCACATGATTTAGTAAGTGAGAAAAATTGATACAAACTCATATATACAGTATACTTCAATTATGTAAAATCATGTAAACATAAAAATGAAAATATGCCAAATATCGAGGCATTTTTCTCTGGGATGTGGAATCATGGATGACTGTTACTTTCTTTAAATGTTGTAAGTTTTCCCTGCTGGGAAGATATTACATTTATCTATCTATCACCTATCTACTTTTATTTTTTTTAAGTTTTTAAAAGATTTTGTCAAAGAGAGAGAGAGAGAGCACAAGCAGGGGGAGCGGCAGACACAGGGAGAAGCAGGCTCCCCGCTGAGCAAGGAGCCCCATGTGGGACTCGATCCCAGGACCCTGGGATCATGACCTGAGCCGAAGGCAGACGCTTAACCAACTGAGCCACCCAGGTGTCCCTCTATCTATTTTTATTTTTATTTTATCTTAAAAATTTTTAAAGATTTTATTTATTTGACAGAGAGAGACACAGCGAGAGAGGGAACACAAGCAGGGGGAGTGGGAGAGGGAGAAGCAGGCTTCCCGCTGAGCAGGGAGCCCGATGTACATCCAACGTTGGGCTAGAACTCATGACCCCGACATCAAGAGTCACATGCTCTCCCAACTGAGCCAGCCAGGCACCCCAGAAGATATTACTTTTAAAATCAGAAAAGGGGGCGCCTGGGTGGCTCAGTCGTTAAGCGTCTGCCTTCGGCTCAGGTCATGATCTCAGGGTCCTGGGATGAGCCCTGCATCGGGCTCCCTGCTCAGCGGGAAGCCTGCTTCTCCCTCTCCCACTCCCCCTGCTTGTGTTCCCTCTCTAGCTGTGTCTCTCTCTGTCAAATAAATAAATAAATAAATAAATAAATAAATAAATAAATAAATATCAGAAAAGGATAATTACAAATAAAAAATAATAATTTCAGGTGTCTGAGTAGCTATGGCTGAGTTTTGAATCCTAAATTTTTCTTCCATTTTCCTGCCTGGCTCCTTTTCTCTTTGTTCCCATTTGAGGAACCGTGGGCCTGCAAGGTAGGGGTGGGTATTTGGTTAACTAAGCTTTGAGGGGCCTCCTGGCACTCGCTGAAAATTAACTGCTCCCCTAGCCTTGGTCTCCCTCGCCCTCCCTCTGAGGGTTAGGGCAGGCGCCAGGTGAACACACACCACGCAGACCTAGCAGGAGGCCTTGTTTTGGGCCTCAGGAGGAAGCAAATAGCTCTGAGACGAGCTGGGAAGTGGGGGAGGGAGGCTGCGCTGGGCCAGAGCGAGCAGAGAGGCCTCTGGGGACTTTGTCTGGCAATTTCCCTGTGCTAAAGATGGGCATTCCCAGCAGCTGCTGCACACCTTTCCTCCTTGTCAAGGTGAGGGAGGAATATTTGAGATATATGGGATAACCTAGATGTCAGGAGTATAAAAAAGGAATGCGGATGATAGACCGGTCCTGGCTGGGTCTGGACTGGGCGACGTGTTGTACCCAGCTGGTAACCCGTCTTGTTTGTAGGAAGAGGCCAGGCCAGTGGGTCTGAGCCTCTTAGTGGGTTTCAGAAGCTCGGTGGTGGGGGTGGGGGGTGTAGAGGATGTTCGAGGTTTATCCCCTCTTTGTGCACTGGTCAAAAATCCTGGGCAAGGAGGTAGTTCGGACAATGTGACAATGTATCACATACTGGGATGCTTGCTCCGCTGCAAGAGTGTTTCCTGTCTTTATTCAGTGACAATGAATACCCAAAAGAGTTTCCTCTTCAGGAGTTCAAAATTCAGACAGCCCAGAGGCGAACACAGAGGCAAACAAAGGCGTAGGCCCCTGTGTGTCCTGTGCAGCCACTATTTGAGGGGAGGAAGAGAGGGGTTCTGGGGGCCTCCTGGGGAAGCCAGGGTAATCTATTTAGAGGTGGGAGGAGAAGGAAAATGGCCTCACAGGACCAGAAAGTCTACCACGAACTTCAGAGGAGGCAAAGCCAGAGCCTACGTGTTACTTCTGGGGCAGGAGATACAAATGATGAAGGAAAGGAGGAAAGATCTTTTAGGGACTGGAGTGGGAAGGTTTGAGGGAAAAACTCAGGCTATTCGGTTGTCCTTCCTCTGGCGTGTCCTCTCATTCTCCCTTGTCACCCTGTTCCAAATGATCTCTCTACTCAGATAAATCAGATTTATTTCCCACCTATTTCTCCACTAAGAGAGCACAGGAAGACACAGGTTGTCTTCAGTTCCTTTCATTGATTCACTAATTCATTCAACAAATATTCCTCTGACCTGCTTCTTACAACAGTAAGTCCCAAACATTTTCGATTAGTGGGCCACTTCAGGGGGAGCAAAATATCCCTTATTAAAAGCATGATTTAGGGTCACCTGGGTGGCTCAGTTGGTTAAGCGACTGCCTTCAGCTCAGGTCATGATCCCAGCATCCTGGGATCAAGTCCTGCATCGGGTTCCTTGCTCAGCAGGAGGCCTGCTTCTCCCTCTCTCACTCCCCCTGCTTGTGCTCTCTCTCTGACAAATAAATAAAATATACATATATTTTTTAAAGATTTTATTTATTTATTTGACAGAGAGAGACACAGTGAGAGAGGGACGCAGTCACCAGGAGCCTGCTTCTCCAGGGCTGTGGGGGGCCAGCTTTCCTCCACACACCTATAACCCACATCTTGGCACACCATTGGGGATCTCCAGTCTGACGCTCAGAGCCTAACCACTAAAAAATTACAATAATAGGGGCACAAGGGTGGCTCAGTCGTTAAGCGTCTGCCTTCAGTTCAGGTCATGATCCCAGGGTCCTGGGATCGAGTCCCACATGGGGCTCCTTGCTCAGCGGGGAGCCTGCTTCTCCCTGTGTCTGCCGCTCCCCCTGCTTGTATTCCCTCTCTTGCTGTGTGTCTCTCTCTCTGTCAAATAAATAAATAAATAAATCTAAATAAACAAACAAATAAATAAATAATTACAATAATAATAAAAAAAAATCCCTAGAACTAATCAACGGATGGCATGCCTGTCAGTGACACAATGATGACTTAAACTATGTATCTTAAATACTGGGAACACATTTTAAATTTATGCCCCAGGGTGCCTGGGTGGCTCAGATGGTTGAGCGTCTGCCTTCGGCTCAGGTCATGATCCTGGGGTCTTGGGATCGAGCCCCGCATCGGGCTCCATGCTCCTTGGGAGCCTGCTTCTCCCTCTGCCTCTCTCTCTCTGTCTCTCATAATAAATAAAATCTTTAAAAAAAAATAAAAAATAAATAAATTTATGCCCCAAACAAAATATGGACATTTTGTTTAGTTTTAAAGATTTTATTTATTTGAGAGAGAGAGTGTGCACGTGGGTGAGCACAAGCAGGGGGAGGGGCAGAGGGAGAAGCCGACTCCCCGCTGAGCAAGGAGCCCGATGTGGGGCTCGATCCCAGGACCCTGAGATCATGACCTGAGCCGAAGGCAGACGCTTAACCAACTGAGCCACCCAGGCGCCCCAAATGTGGACATTTTAATATGACACTATCATCCCTATTACCAGTGTCATTCCTACGAAAGTCCCTGCCTGCCTGCTAAAATTGGACTACACTGGGAGAGCCATTGGCTAGAGGCAGCCTGCTTGGGGGCCATAGAAGACTTGGTGTTCTTTAGATACCTATTCTTGCCAGTGAGGGGTATGAGGGTTCTTTGTCATTATTGTAATACTCCTAACAATAGCCTCCCCAGCTACCACAGGTTCTGAACCAAATGAGAACAGGGCGTGGGAATCAGATAAATTGAGATGAAAATATAGCTTTAGGGGCAGATGGGTGGCTCCGTCTGTTGAGTGACCGACCCTTGATCTCAGCTCAGGTCTTGATCTCAGGGTCTTGAGTTCAAGCCCCATGCTGGGCTCCATGATGAGCATGGAGCCTACTAAAAGAGAGAGGAAAGGAAGGAAAGGAAAGAAAGAAAGGAAAGGAAAGAAAGAAAGAAAAAGAAAGCAAGCAAGCTGGTATCTATATCCAAACAGGCTTCCTATTTTTAATTCCCTGAACTAAGCTGACACAGTCTTCAGCAAAGCAGCTGGATAACTACAGGGCACCCCCATCCTTCCTGCCAAGGACGGGTGGCTCACCCCATGGAGTGCCAGAGATCAAGAGAAGGATTAATGTGGGGCGCCTGGGTGGCTCAGTTGTTTAAGCGACTGCCTTCGGCTCAGGTCATGATCCTGGAGTCCCGGGATCGAGTCCCGCATCGCGCTCCCTGCTGAGCAGGGAGTCTGCTTCTCCCTCTGACCCTTCCCCCTCTCATGCTCTATCTCATTCTCTCTCTCAAATAAATAAATAAAATTTAAAAAAAAAAAAAGAGAGAGAAGGATTAATGTTATTTTCCCAGTACCATTCCCTCCCAGAGAAGCAACCAGAAGTCTCCCTTTAATGGGGCAAGGTAGGATGCAGAGTAATGAAAATAGCCTTTATAAACCCTTTACTCTCAAGTAAATGCATAGTTTATCTGTCTTGGCTTTCCGGAAAACAGAGCTTGAGGCAAAGCTTAAGGGTTAATGTTTCACTAGGAAGATTGCAAACCCAGGGCAGCAAGAGTGAGGAAGAGAGAGGAAGTAAGGAAAGAAGGGAAGCAAATAATAAGGTCATGCGTTATCAAGTGGCTAGGGCCTCCCAAGAAAATACACGTGGTTGTCGCTTAGTCACTTGGGATATCTGCAAAGACTGGAAGAGTCCGCTGGGGAGAAAGAAGCAAGCAACCGATGGGCAGTGTCTCCCGCTCTCCCCTCCCTTTTTGGTCAAAGTTTTCTCCCTAGGGGTTAAATTGCTGTGTCTGGGTTGTGTGGGCCCTTCTGAGCAGCCGCTGGGAAACCAGAAGCTCCTTGAGTCCAGCTGGGTTAGCCTTGGGTGCTGGAACTGCTGTGCCCTCGCTCCCTCAGGGGGGACTGACACAACGCCCGGAGCCAAATAGAGCAATGGCAGTGGCTGGGACTCTAGAGCCACGGAGAGCAGTCTACAGTCTCTCCAGCTGGGAAGCGGGGCAAGATGTGGCAAGACGGCTTGGGAAGGGGTGGGGCTTGGCCCATCTAGGAAGATGTATAAACTGGGCCCAGAACACGAACTTACAAAAAAAATCCACCTTGGTTCTGAATTTGCTTAGGACCGTGATGCGCAGAGCGGCGTAACTGCAACTTTGATAAGCCCTGGTTAAGGTAAAAAAAAAAAAAAAAAAAGGGATGTGCATTGAGAGATTGCTTGTGCTCTCTCCTCATGATGAAATAATCCAACTGTCTGCAAGGGCCCAGAGGCCTTGCCAGTCTGAGCGGGGCAGGCAAAAGTACAGAAGGCCTGGGTCACTGGACCTACCACTAGCCAGGTAGCCCCAAAACCTGGCAGTGGAAGGGCATCATTTTCATGTTTTTTTCAAGCTGTATATGATATTTTTATTTGTTGAGATCAATTTCACCTATCCTGAGATTCACTCTTCTAAAATACACAACTCAGTGGTTTTAGAATATTCACAAGGTTGTGCAACCAGCCGCACAATAAATTTTATTTATTTACTTATTTATTTATTTATTTTTAAGATTTTATCTATCCATTTGACACACAGAGAGGGAGAGAGTGCACAAACAGGGGGAGTGGCAGAGAGAGAGGGAGAAGCAGGCTCCCCGCTGAGCAGGGAGCCCCACGCGGTACTCGATCCCAGGACTCTGGGATCATGACCTGAGCCGAAGGCAGACACTTAACCGACTGAGCCACCCAGGTGCCCCAGCACAATAAATTTTAGAACATCATTACCCCCAAAAGAAATCCCATTACCCATTAGCAATCACTTCCCATTTCCCCCTCCCCCAGCCCAGGAAACAATGAATCTACTTTCTGTCTCTATAAATTTGCCTATTCTGGACCTTTCAGATAAGTAGAATCAGACAATATGTGGCACAGTGTGGCTGGCTTCTTTCACTTAGCCTGTGTTCAGGGCTCATCCATGTTGTTGCATGTGTTAGAATTTCATTCCTTTTTATGGCTGATTAATATTCCATTGTATGGATATAGCACATTAATTTTTCCATTCATCAGTTAATGGACATTTGGGTTGTTTCAACTTTTTGGCTATTAGGAATAATGCTCCTATGAACATGTATGTACAAGTTTTATGTTTTCATTTCTCCTGGATACATATCTAGGAATAGAACTGCTGTGTCATACGTTAACTCTATGTTTAACATTTTGAGGAATTACCCGACTGTTTTCCGAAGTGGCTGCACCATTTACTTTCCCACCAGCTATGAAGGAGGATTCTAATTTCTACATATCCTCACCAACCCTTATTGTCTGTCTTTTTGATTATAGCCAACTTAGTGGGTAAGAAGTGATAAGTACCTCAACATGACTTTGATGCACATTTCCCTTATGACAAATGATGTTGAGCATCTTTTCATGGGCTTATTGGCCATGGTGAAATTTCTCTTCAAATCCTCTGCCCATTTTTAAAATTGGGTTATTTCCCTCTTTATTATTGAATTGTAAGAATTCTTTACATATTCTGGGTAGTAGAACCATAATCAGATATATGTTTGCAAATATTTTCTGCGTTCTGCACCTTGTCTTTTCACTTTCTTGCTGTGTCCTTTCAAGTACAAAGCTTTTCAATTAAAAACAATTTTTTTTTTAACTTCTCAACTTTTTTAAAAGATTTATTTATTTATTTCAGAGAGAGAGAGAGCACAAGTGGGAGGGGCAGGAGGGAGAGGGAGAGAGAGAATCTCAAGAAGACTGCGCTGAGTGCAGAGCTCTCCTCGAGCCTCGATCTCACCACCATGAGATCACGACCTGAGCCAAAACCAAGAGTTGGACGCTCAACCGACTGCGCCACCCAGGTGCCCCTAAACTTTTCAGTTTTTAAAAAAATATGTATCTGATGCATATCTTTTTATCATTTTATGCATGCATGTATTGATGTGTACTTTTTTGAGATATAATTGATGTATATAACATTATATCAATTTCAGATGTACAACATAGTGATATATGTACAAACTGATTTTTAACCAAGTAGAAGGTGATTGAATCACACCTATCATGGTATAGCTTTTTTTTACAGATTTATTTATTTATTTTAGAGAGAGAGAGAGAGCACACATGGTGGGGGAGAAGGAGCAGGAGAGAATCTTGAGCAGACTCCCTGCTGAGCGTAGACCCACCACAGGGCCGACAGGGGGCCAACAAAGGACTAGATCCTACAACCCTGAGATCATGACCCAAAATCAAAAGTTGGACGCTTAACTGACTGAGCCACCCAGGTGCCCCAATCGTGGTATAGTTTGGTGACAATCCTCTCTCCTTCCCCTGCCTGCCATCACGGGCCAGTCAGCTGAGGGCACATTTCCTGGACCCTTTGCCCTGTGACCACTGGAGGAAGGCCAGGGTAGCCAATATGCCCTGAGGGAAACCTAACTGCCTCATAAAACATTGGGAGAAGGGGGCGCCTGGGTGGCTCAGATGGTTAAGCGTCTGCCTTCGGCTCAGGTCATGATCCCAGGGTCCTGGGATCGAGTACCACATCAGGCTCCCTGCTCCTTGGGAGCCTGCTTCTCCCTCTGCCTCTCTCTCTCTGTCTCTCATGAATAAATAATAAAATCTTAAAAAAAACAAAACAAAACAAAACATTGGGAGAAGTCAGAGAAGACAAATTCAGGGAGGAAAAGGGACCAGGAGTCCCAGTTTCTCATGTTAGCTTTCTTTTTCTTTGGTCAACTGAGCAAATTCATACATCTCACTTTCCCCCAGTGCAACTCCACTTCTCCTCCAGCAAAATTAGCAGAAGATACCTGGCCAGCATTGAGAGGACTAAGAAGAATTTGGTTAAGTGCCTTAACCAAAAATTTCTTTTAAGTTCCTGGTTCAGTGTAAACTATCGTAAGTGTAACCTTCCTGGTATTAGCCAGTTCCCTCTGCCCTGCCCCCCTCCCCAGTCTCTCAGGGGTAAGCAGATGAATTCCCCAGGTGCCTGTGACAACTGGGATTGGAATTCAGAACCCCAGATTTTGAGGCCATTTCCTTCAGGGCAAGTGCCTCCCCATTCCTTCCCAGAGAGGCAGATTGGAGCAGTGGGTGTGGAAACCCTGACTCCACGCTTCTGCCTTTTAAATGCAAACGTCTGTTTTAGGCACCGAAAATACAAAGATGAACAAGACCGTTCCTGTGCACAGTGCAGTAGGGAACCTGGACTGGAAATGAATAGCCACTCCAACCACATGACACCCACAAAATAGAAGTGCTATGTAACATGGAACCTGGCAAGGGTGACCTGGACACCAGTACATGGTCTCAGATGGGCAGCCATGTTTGCCCTTGACCTGCAATAGCCAAACAGGCTGGAGGAAGGGGCTAGTCCCACATCTCGTGGGACAAAAAGGGACTCTCTTTCTCATAGCACCTTTAGTGTAAAGAAAAGTTGAAGTTCTTCTCAGTCAACAGACTAGAAGATAAAGGACCCTTCCACCAAAGCAGGTGACACTTCCATTTCTCCATTCCTCCACACTTCTGCCATGTTCAAAGGGAAGGAGAGTCCAGAGGAGGGGAGATGGGAGAGGAGGAAAGAGGATGTTTGG
Source organism: Leptonychotes weddellii (assembly GCF_054177405.1). NCBI lineage: Eukaryota > Metazoa > Chordata > Mammalia > Carnivora > Phocidae > Leptonychotes > Leptonychotes weddellii. Next base: position 20,023,772 of record NC_138380.1, read on the forward strand.
TCAACATCTGTTCCTGCGGTGATCTGGAGCAACATGGAAGAATAGGACTGATTTGTTTTGTTTTTATTTTTTAGATATACCTTTATTTTTAGATTTTATTTATTTATTTATTTTGAGAGCGAGGTGGGGAGCATGAGCAGGGGGTGGGGCAGAGGAAGAGGGAGAGAATCCAAGCAGACTCCGCGCCAAGGGCAGAGCCTGACACGGGGCTCAATCCCACAACCCTGAGATCGTGACCTGAGCTGAAATCAAAAGTAGGATGCTTAACTGACCGAACCCCCCAGGTGCCCCTAAATAATACCTTTACTGAGCTAATTCACTTACCATACAATTCATTCAAAGTGTATAATTTAATGGTTTTTAGTATAGTCACAGAGTTGTGCAATCATCACCACAATCAATTTTAGAACATTTTCATCGCCTCAAAAAGAAACGCTTGCACCCCTTAGCTGTCACCCTCATTCTTCTATTCTCCCCAGCCCTAGGCAACTATCAATGTATTTTCTTTCTCTACAGATAGGCCTATTCTAGACATTTGGTGTAAAAGGAACATACAACATGGGGTCCTTTGTGACTGGCTTCTCTTTGCAAAATATCTTCCAGGCTCATCCATGGCAGAGCGTGTAGCAGGTTTAATTTCGCTTTATGGCCGAATAATATTCCATATTCCATTGTATAGACAGATCCCATTTTGTTTATCCATTTATCAGCTGATGGACATTTGGGTTGTTTCCACTTCTTGGTATTATGAATAATGCTGCTTATAAACATGCACACACAAGTTTTTGTATGGAGGAGTAGGACTTTTCAGCTAATCATTATCAATCATTTATTAACTGCCTGTTGTGTACATAACATGGAGATGGGAGTAGGAATGAGAGAGGGGATAGAGGAAGGCTGAGGCCCAAAAGAGCTAAAATGTAAAATATAATTCCCCAACTATCCTCTGACTAAAGAGATATAAAATCAAAATATATTATATGAATCTTCAAGGATTCCAGCTCAAAAAGAAGAACTGGTGTAGAAGGGGCAGTGAAGAACATCTGATTATCAGATGGTCATTACCTTAGTCATGGTGAGCATTTCATAATGTATGTAATTGTTGAATCACTATGTTGCATACTTTTTTAAAAAAGATTTTATTTATTTATTTGACAGAGAGAGACATAGCTAGAGAGGGAACACAAGCAGGAGGAGTGGGAGAGGGAGAAGCAGGATTCCCGCTGAGCAGGGAGCCTGATGCAGGGCTCGATCCCAGGACCCTGGGATCACGACCTGAGCTGAAGGTCAGACGCTTAACAACTGAGCCACCCAGGCGCCCCCATGTTGCATACTTGAAACTAATATAATACTGTATGTCAACTATACTTCAATAAAAAAAGAGATTTATTTTTAAAAATCTGATTATGGACTGGAAACTAGATGATATTAGGGAATCACTGTTCATTTTCTTTTTTTTTTTAATTTTTATTTATTTATTTGAGAGAGAGAGAGAGAGAACAAGCAGGGGGAGCGGCAGGCAGAAGAAGCAGGCTCCCTGCCGAGTAAGGAGCCCAAGTGGGGTTTATCCCTGGACCCCGAGATCATGACCCGAGCCGAAGGCAGCCACTTAACCGACTGAGCCACCCAGGCGCCCCTCACTGCTCATTTTCTTAATGTGTGATAATGATATGGTTATCAAGGAAAATGTCCTTATTTGTAGGGTATGCATGCTGAAGTATGTAGGGCTGAAGTGTCATACTGTCTGAAGGTTATTTTCAGAAGGTTTAGCAAAAAAAAAAAAGTAGACACATTTCACACACACATGCCTATAGGCAGATAAAGCAAATATAGCAAAATGTGAACAGTTGTTAAATCTGGATGATGGTATTTGGGTGATCATTGTATTTTTCCCTCAAATTTTCAGCATCTTTGAACATTTTGCAAACTGCAAACTGTAAAAAAAAAAAAAAAAAAAAAAGATTACCAAAAAACTAAAGCAAGGTAAGGAGATAAAAGTAAGGGGTATACCTTTTAACACAGGGTGGTCCGGGAAGGGCTTCTTTTGAAGACAGGGCATCCGAATAAAGACCTCATGCAGAAAGGAGGGAGTTGGCCCTGAGGATGTAGGGGAGAGCATTCCAGGAAATGGGAATAGCAGGTCGGAGGCCCTGAAGTGGGAATGAGCTTGGTGTGTCCACGAATTCAAGCAACTAGAATGTCTGAGGGGATGTGGGGGAGGTAGGGAATGAGGTTGAGAACGTAGCCTAAGCCTAGATTATATAGCATCACAGAGGCTACAGAATTGAGATTTTATTCTGAGTTTAAGGATGACCTACTGAAGGACTTCAGTGAGTGGGGAGCGATTTGGGCTGAATTATATATATATATATTTTTTAATAAAGATTTTATTTATTTATTTGACAGAGAGACACAGCGAGAGAGGGAACACAAAGAGGGGGAGTGGGAGAAGCAGGCCTCCCGCGGAGCAGGGAGCCGGATGCGGGGCTTGATCCCAGACCCTGGGGTCATGACCTGAGCCGAAGGCAGACGCTTAACGACTGAGCCACCCAGGTGCCCTCTGAATTATATTTTAAAACCCCTGTCTGGCTCCTGGGTGGAGGATAGACTGTGATGTGAGGGTGGGGGTCCTGGGGGGGTAAGAGTGGCCAATAAATGGATTTATTGCAGGGAAGGTGGTACCTTCGATGAGGTGATGTACACAGGGAGAAGGTTGGGTTTGGCAGACATGTGGAAGTGAGCTCTCATGGAGTTTCCTCACGGACTGGGTGTGAGCATGAGGAATAAGAACAGTCAAGGGACACTCTAAAGGACAGTCAGCAACTGGCCGAATGGTAGTACCATCTGCTGAAATGGGGGACACCGGAGACTTTTTCTTTTCAGAGGAACATTAATTTGGTTTAGAATGGCCTGGAAGTCTTCGTGGTCATAAAGGAGGTGGAATTTGGGTTGGGCCTTCAAAGGAATGAGTTCATCAATGTCAACAAATTACATTTTTCATTTGAATTAACTAACAGGGTGGCAGGGCCAATTGCAAATGTCATGGGCTTTGAAGTCGAGGAACTGGATTTGAATCCCAATGCTGTCATTTACTGGCTAGGTGACCGTAGGCAAAGTATTTAACTTCCTTGAGCCTGAGGTTCTTCTTCGGTAAAAGAGGCAAATAACATCAGTCTTGCCAGGTTGTTAGGTTCTAAGTAACATACCTTGGCACAGTGCCTGTCACAGAGTAGGGCTTCTCCTTTCCCTCTGCACCCCCCACCTGGTCTTCTCTCTCTCTCAAATAAATAAAATCTTTTTTTTTTTTTTTTAAAGGAGAACTTTGTGAGCTTCCAAGGGACTGCGTTAAGCTGTTAATGTTCTGTTGCCTTCTCAGCTAGAGCCTTCCTTTTTTCCTTTTATTCATTCCACATTTGAGCATTCACTGTGTACCACATGCTCTTGTAGGCATTGGCCATAGAGCCGTAAGTGCAACAGACAAAATCCTTGTCTTCACAGAGCTTACATTCTGGTGGGGAGAGAAGATACACCGCGAGCTAAGTAAAATACAGTAGGTAGTATGTGAGATATTGGTAAGTCCTAGGGAGAAAAGCTAAACAGAGAAGGAGAAGAGGTGCTGGGATGGCGTTGGGACTGCAGTTTGAAATAGGGTGCTCAGGGAAGGCTCTACAGAGAAGGTGACATTTCTGCAGAGACCTAAAGGGGATGAGGGAGTAAGCCCTGTGTTTATCTAAGTGGAGACTTTTAGATTTAGATTAGAAGAGTGGCAAGGGCAAAGGCCCTGGGGCAGGAGCATGCTTGATGTATTTGAGGAACAGCAAGAAAGCCATTGTGGCTAGACAGAAGTGAGGGAAAAGGGTAGGGGCAGCTCCTGTCAGGCCTGGGAAGCCTATGATGGCTTTGTCTTTGACACAGAGTGAAATGGGAGTCTCTGAACAGTGAGGAGACAAGATTTGATTTATGGTTTAAGAGGATCACTGGCTTCTGTATAAATGAATTCGGGGGTTGAAGAGAGGAGGTCAGCTGGGAAACGATTATAGTAATGATGATGATTTGGTAGAGATGGTGGGAAAAAGATTCTGGATATACTTCATAGTAGAGCCAACAGGATTTCCTGATAGTTTGGATGTAGGGTATTAGAGAAAGAGAGGGGTCGAGAATGGTAGCCCCAACTCTGACCTGAGCAACTGGCAGGATGTATTAGGTCGAACCAAAGTGGCCAATATTTGACTGTTCTTAACTTTAGAAATGGCAGTTTCTTATATTTCAACTTAATAGCTGCCATTTACTGACTGGGGAAAACTGTATGAGGAAGAGGTGGGGATGGTGTCAGAAGTTTATTTTGGGACTTCGGGAGATGTCGAAGAGGTAACTGTATGTATGTGTCTGGAGTTAGGGGCATGGCTCCAATCAGAAATGTACATTGGGGAGTCAGAGTATGCATGGCAATTTAAGCTGAGACTGGATGAGGTCACCCAGGGATTAAAAATAGATAAAGAAGAACAGAGACTGAGGGCTGAGTCTGGGGCCTCCAGCATTTCCAGATCAGGGAGATTCGGAAGCAGCAAAGGAAGCACAGGAGGCTACAGGTGGCAAAACAAAGGCTCCCCACAGGACAGCTGGCCCAGGTGAGCGTTCCCTGGATGGAGCTGTCAATAGTTCGAATCTTGCTCCCTCCTTGAGCCTTGGCATTGGGGTGTGCGTGCGTGCGTGCGTGCGTATATGGGGGGGGCGTGATAATATTTTATATATGACTGGCACTTTAGAGGATGCAACATCTCTTCCATTTGATCTAGGCAAGGGTAGTGCCAGTATTCTCGTCCCATTTTACAGATGAGTAAACTGAAGCGCAGAGGTTAGGTTACTTGCCCAAATGATATCAATAATAGGCAGCAGGCCTGGGACTGGAAGGGGTTGTCTGTCCCTAAGTTCCATGCTCTCTCTGAATCATGCCGCTTTTGGGGGATTGCTGTTTGTCCAAGGAGCCCATTGCCACAGGTAGCAAGCACAACAACCTGTGCAGGAGATGAAATCTTTCTGTCCTCGCTGCCGTCTGACCTGCATGTGCCTGAGCTCCCCCTGACTGCTTCTGTGGGGACAAACTGTAACAGGGTTACACGGAGATGGCTTGAAATGATTACATTTCTTTCTTTCTTTCTTTTTAAGTTATCTCTACACCCCGTGTGGGGCTCGAACTCACAATCCTGAGATCAAGAGGCTGAGCCAGCCAGGTGCCCCTTGAAGTGATTTTTAAGCTTTTATTTCCCTAGCAGCAAAGAAACGGCTGTTATTTTGCTGTCTAGAGGGGTCTGGACCTGTGATCTCAGATGCCGAGTGTGCCCGCTCAAAATGAACCCATTTCCCAATAGAAATGGTCAAATGGAATCAGGAGGCTTTATTTGAGGGATCTTCACATTTGGTGGGGACAGTGATAAATTCACTTTGGCTTTAGAGCTCTTGTGTTAACAGGTGCCTTCAGCGAGAGAGAGAGAGAGAGAGCGAGCAGTTTTTGGGCTGTGTGGGCTGCGGTCCTCCACTCACTCCATCAAATGATGGCTTTCCTCTTGTTCCCTCTTAGTGTATTGTTCAAAGCATTATATTCTCTCCAAACTTGTTTGCTTGCCTTTGGGAAGCAGCTCCTGAGATCGGAGGCTCCATTGGTCAAGCTTGGCCCTGCCCTGGGGAGAGATAAACAGGCCCAAATACATTTCCCAGATTGCAACACTGGTGACTCAGGCAGGGTGGACAGCTGTTCCTTCACGGCACCCTGCTTGTACCTGATAAGGAAAAACATGGTTCATTCCAGCACATTGCCATGTGTGTGCACACATATAAACAGACACTACCAGGCCCCAGTGTTGTCTTAAATTATTGACATTCTGAATAGCTAAAACATTGGATAAAAAAGGTGAACGCAAAAAAAAAAAAGAAAAGAAAAAAAGTAAAGGAAAAGGTGAGCACATACTTACATTGTTCAAGAGGAACTCCAGGTTTTGTAAGCCAAAAAACTAAGTCAAACAAAGGCTGTCATTTGGCACCACTTTGGGGCCACCTTTTGAACCTACCTGGTCAAGGGCAGATTCAGGAGTCTCCTGAGGCTCTGGAGAGATGAGGGGAGGGGTTGCAATGGAGGAAAGGGGATGAAGTCAGAACAGAGGAAATGGATTTACGAAGGAGCAAATGGCAAAGCGCCCAGAGAGAAAAGACATGTCATAAAAATGTGAACATACTTTTACCACAAAGAGAAAGAATTGACACTATGACATCTTAAAAAAAAAACAACATAAAAACCCCACCGGAAGGCCTTTCTCCTTCAGTGATAGAGAGTGCATAAGGAGTGGGGCAAATGGGGGTTTGAGATTAATAATATAATAATACCACGACCAATAATATATTTATTTCATCTTGTAATCAATACTTCATGTTACCTTTATGAAAAGCAATTTATAATTTACAAGGGGCTTTCACATTAATCCTTTCCATTTATTCCATCAACCCACTCAAGTGGGTAGGGCATTATGGGCCCCATTTTACAGATGAGAACACTGAGGCTCTGGGAGGCTATCTGCAATTAGCTGAGGCATAATTAAGGGCTGGGGAAGGGCAGGTTTGTCCTGAGTAACCCAGAGCTAAGATACGTACTAGACAATAACTCTTCTCTAGGTGATTGCTTTTCAGTGACTTCTCAGAGGGCTAAATCTCCATTGCGTTTCTAGGTAGAGCAGCCCCACCTTCTTGTCTGGAACAAGTGTCTCTAGACACGTCTCTGAAATTTTTGCTTAGTGCTTAGATCACAGCAGCATAGCATCTGTAAAAATTAAAGCCCACCAGGGATAATTTCTAGATCCACCCCATGCCCTTTTTTTCTCAAGAGTCCCATCCTTGACTTGTTCTTTCTGTTCTGGAAAAAAAACACCTTTGGGTCCTCTGAGCCTGCCACCTTGCTCTCAGGTTGGGAGGAAACATCCTTATTTGCATAGGATATTATGGAAGCACAGGACTCACCTGGAGGGGTCAGGCAGATGTTTGGAAAGTGCTGATGTCTATTGGAATCTTCAAACAATGGTTCTCAAACTATGGCCTGCATCAGAATCATCTGGGGAACATGTTAAAGACATGGACGTCCAAGCCTCACCCCAGACCTTCTGAATCAAAATTCCCAGTGGCAGGGCCTGGACATTTGTGAGCTTAACAAGCTCCCCAGATGATTCTGAAGTACACCAAAGGTTGAGAATCACTGTCTTAGCACGTGAATGTGGGTTACTCAGGTGAAGGAGAGTGAGGAGCTGTGCTGGGAGAGGAAGTAGTAACAACAGGAGCCTGGAGAGCCTAGGGGAGACAGGAATGATTTTCTGCTCTATCCTTATCTCCCTTTAACAAAATGGTCACATAAAAGGGGTTAGAAATCTCCTCAAGTCCTCCTTCTGACAGAATTGCTATGTGCAATAGGAAAGACCAATGTACCCCTTTTAGAAGCAGTTAAAGTAGTCTGTCCTTCTCAGAAAGTGGAGTAGAGGTTATCAGGGACTTGGGGGGCGGGAGTGGAGAATGAATGAGGAATTATTGTCTAATGCGTATGGAGTTTCTCCTTGGGATGATGAAAAGTTCTGGAAATGGAGGGTAGTGATGGTTGTACAACATTGTGAATGTATTTAATACAGTGAATGTGCACTTAAAGTGGTTGAAATGGCAGATTTTATTTTATGTATATTAATCACACACACAATTAACTAGTCCTTTGGAGGGATGGAATGATAGGAGTAAAGAATGCTCAATTTTAGTTGATAGCTGCTGCCCCAGGTGTGTGTGTGTGTGTGTGTCTACGGGAGGTTATATAAGGGGACCCATCTCACAGCACACGGTCTGACAAAGTACAAGTGTATTCATAGGAAAGAGGGAATAGATAAAAATTTTGGCAGCAAAAATGTGATATAAACATCAGGAGATGCCTAGATCACTCTTTCCTGCCCCCTTTGCCTGGTTGACTCCTGGGTCCTAAGCCACTTCTTATGGGGTGCTTTGTAGAGCAGTGACTCTCAAACTTCACATAAGAACCACCTGGGGACCTTGTTAAACTGCAAATTCTGATGCAATAGGGCTGTGGTGAAGCTCTAGCCTGCATTTCTAACAAGTTCTCAGGTGATGGTGACACTCTATATCTACAGACCACATTGGGAGGGCTGTGTAAATTTAAAGTCTTTCTTAGTTCACCATAGCCTCATGTCCAGCAGTGATTTGCACACAGTAGGTGCTCAATAATTATTTATGGAGTTAATGATGGAGTATATAGCATTGGTACAGGAGTGTGGAGGGCAGAACAATCTTTGTCCTTTGAACTACAGCATATTTTGGGTGTTTCTGCTTCTATCAGTCATTCCCTTTTTGAAATTACCTCATACTCTGTGGGATAAGGATGCTAGTACCAAATTATTTCTGGTCTTGTCAACTTGCTGCCTCAAGTCTAATCCTTGAAATAGTGGCCCTCTCTACATGGAGGGTAATGAACCCTGGTTTGCAAGCTCTGGGGAAGCCTTGCTGTTGTCTACAATCGCTGCAAACAGATTCTCTCCATCCAAGGAGGGGGCAGGATGCAGGGAACCTGCTGGTGTGGGAATTTCCAGATTTTGGTGCCTATCCTAGTAATTGCCACCTCAAATCAAATGAACAGCATTTTTAACAGTGTATGTGAGAAGGAGGTTCATTACCCTAAAACACACAAATGTCATAATATTGTCATTATTTACTGTTAGCATTTATGATGATGATAACCACACTGGCAGTTGAGCGATTAAGTGTGTGGGGGAGTTGGGGGAGGGGGCACAGGGCTCTGAGGGCAAGAGAAAAAAGGAACTACATCTCCCAGAAACACCCGGGAAAGTCCACGCCGCGGCGGCGGCGCCCCACCCCTTTTGCCTGCTGGGCCCGCCCGCCGATGACGTCACAGAGGTGACGTCACGGCGCCCAGAGCGAGGCTGGGGTAGAGAGGCCGACTGAGCAGGAGTCGTCCGCTTGTCGTGGAGGCTGCTAGGGAGCCGGCGAGAGGGTGAGCGGGCGAGCAGACGAGCGAGCCAGAGCAGGCAGGAGGGAGCGACGCGCGGCGCAGAGTAGCGCCGGGGCCAGGCCGCGGAGGAACCCACAGCCGGAGAGGGGCAGCCCGAGCCGGGCGCCGCGGGGTCCCCACCCCCACTCGGCCGGACAGTGCCCGGTGTTCCCCCGTGCGGGGGGCGGCGGCGGCGGCGGCGGCTGACGGGACCGGACAGGACCGCGGGGGTGTTGCCACCTCCACCGAGAAGCCGGCGCGGCCGCGGGCTCCTCAGAGCCGGGGCCCGGGGCCCGTGATAGACGGGCCGAGGAAAGGAGAGAGGCGGCGGCGCAGGCGACGGGGAGGCAGCGGCGACACCATGTCATCCCCCAGTCCGGGCAAGAGGCGGATGGACACGGACGTGGTCAAGCTGTATCCTTCGTGGAGGGGGGATTCGGGCTGTCGAGTGGGGGCGGTGTGGGGATGCCCAGGGCACCCTGAAACCCAAGCAGGGGCCCTGGGGCACTCCAGGCCACTGTCCGAGGCTCCCTTCCTCCACTCCCTCCCCCCAGTGCCTACGGCGGCTCCTTGGCACCTCCCAGGAGCCAAGAGCCTTTTCAGCTCCCCCCTTTATCTGCAGCACCCCGAAATGTGCGTTGTTCCTCGCTCTTCTGCACCCCCATTGCCCGTGACTTTCCTCCACGACGTTTTGGATTCCCAAGACGGCCTTTTTTTTTTTTTTTTTGCAGGACCATCCACCTCTCTTGACCACCGTGCCCACCTCAGGGTCTCTCCTGTTTGCTCGCCCTGGATTTAGGGACTCGTGATAGAAATTCTCGAGAGTGAAGCCTTTCTTCCTTTCTTGAGATGCCTCCATTCCCTACATTCACTATGCTTCTTGAACTGGGGTAACTCAAGTGACCTCCTTTATCCCTAATTCCTTTCTATATTAGGAAGAGTAGTCTGCTCAGTGCCCCCTGTTGTAATAAAGAGCTCTGAGTGTTTTAAATCGGAGACCCTTGTTAAGCTTTCTGGTCCCTAGAAGAACCCTACCGTTTTTCTTTTCAGTGACAAAGCCTGTCCCACCCATAGTTGGATGTGGTGAGGACCCCCAGGCCCTCCAGCAAGCCACCCTCCATATTGTGGATATGACAGCTGGGGGAGGGAGAGAAAGAGGATCTCTCCTTGACAAAATAGCCCCTGTACTAGCCACTTAAGCAAACTCCCTCTATGAGGGTAAGGTTCTTGGGGGAATAACTGCCCTGATTTTACCAAGTGACACCCTTTATTTCCACCCCCCCAACTTTATGTACTCTGGAGGTAGCAGTGGGAAAGCTGTAACTGATAAGGGGCCTTCAGGCAGTGGTTTTGGTTGGAGTCCAGACTGATTATTTCATGACCAGCTAGAGAAATTCGCGAAGGTTCCTGTGACAAATCTAGAAAATTTTTGAGGGGTAATTTAGAGGGTTGGGCTGGGGGAGAGGAAATGAGCCCAGTGTTCTGAACAACTAATCCCTGGGGAGAAGGGGAACCGGGGATGGGGAGTGGTGGTGTGTGAAACGCAGTTAAAAAGTCCTGTCTCCTGCTTCTCTTTCTCCCTCACCCCCATCCCCCCACCATTTCCCCCTGTTGCAGGGTTTTGTTTATATAACTCAAGTTGTTTGGCTAGATTCTTCAGGTGAATTCCTTCTTTCTTCCTTTTATTTGTTACTCTTTTTGATTGGGCATTTTTCTCCTTTTTAGAGATTGATGATGATTGTTAAATACTCAGTTATGGAATTCTCCGAAGTTTTAAAAAAAGTAGTGTTTGTATTTGGTTTGGAAGTGGGGGATGGGATGGAAGTTGCCTGGGCAAGAGATTTTTTTTTTTTCCATAATCTTTTCAGGAATAAGGTGTTTTTCTCCTCACTCAAGAAAACTTAGCTAGAAACTAGGAACAGTAGATAGACTTCTAAGTTTTAGGGTTTGAAGTTTACAATTTTTGGGAGGTGGAAGGGGGGGATTACAGAGAGGAGCAAATAATGAAATACATGTTCCAAATATATGTCTAGGCACAAGCGAAATTGACTGAGCTGTTTGTGACTGTGATTGAGTTTTGTAAATGTGTGAATGATACCAGTAATGTTGGATTTTCATAAGGTTGCCGGAAAACTTGTGGCTATGGCTGTGTGTACATTTTACACAAAGCAGTTTCGGGTTTTATTTTTGTTTAGAAACTAGGAAATGACATGGTGGCAGAATCTGAGTTATTTTTATCCTGAATTAAGAGTTACTGTCACACCTAATGCAATTTTCTGCCTAATGTTTAATTGGGATGGAGGTGGAGAGAGAATTCCAGCTGTTTTTGATCAATGTCAGAGTCTTGAATTATATACATGCATATTTTTTAGAAGATTGAGGATAAAGGGTGAGGCCTAACTTGACCTGATGCCTGTTCCATATAGTGCCTTTTGTTCATTTAGTAGTTGTGGCATCTAGAATGATTACCGCATTTAGGAGTCGGGGTGTGGGGGGTGGAGAGGGAGAGGAAAACAGACAAAGAACAGCAGGGTGTCTTTCTCTTTTTTCTTCCCCTAAGTGGCTTATTTCATAGCTTATTTTTAGTAGAAGATGAAGAAAGGCAAAGATGCATTGGCCTTCTGTTCTTTCCCCACCTTCCTCCTTTCTGACAAAAGAAAGCAGAGGCGCTTTAAAATCATAGATCTCGATAGGAGGACAACAGTCTCGGGACTTAAAAGCCAGAGGTTATCTTTGTTTCATATTTGTTATTTTCTGGTCTCACGTAGTTTGGAAGTTAAAATTTTTCTGTTTCCTTTTGTGTGTGCATGTGTGTTGTGGGGATGAGAGATTTTGTGGCCTCTTTTCTCTGTTGAATTCGTATTAGTAGGCCCAAATGGAGCCACTAATTTTTGAGCAAGGTATATTTAGCAAAAAATTGAAGGAAGAATTTTCCAACCCACTATTAAAATTAGTACAATTGTGTGAAAGGGCCGGGGGTTGAAAATGAAAGATGGTGGAGAGGAAGTAGAGAAGGTCTGAAGGAATGTAGTTGCTTTTTGCCCCTCAGTGCCCCTTGATTTCTTTGGTTTGGAGGCCGATAGCTGGTTTCATTGCAGTCTCCTGTTTCAGCCCATTTTTGGTTGTCTCCTGAGTGTAATTATGCCACCACGATTTACAGCTTGGCAGGGAACCTATATAGTAGGAAAGTAGCAGTGTGGGGGTAGGGAGAGAAGGGGATGTGTAACTAATTGGCCACTGCTTTCCACCAGCTCGCGAGATTCTTTCGGAGACACTGTCTCTGGTTGTTGTTTGGAGTCGGTGATATTTCTTTTGTGACGGGTTGGTAGGAGGAGAGCTGACTCTCAAGTTATGCAGGGAGTGAGTGTTTTGCACCGATGCACTTAATAATCTGCTGGGCGATTATGTTCTGAAACTCTGACTCATTCATTGTTTCTGTTCTGATCCTTTCCTGAGGGTTGTGCAAACCTCTCCAGGAGCCTAGAGACTGATGTACTGACTTTTGGGCCCTGTAGGAATGTGTCCCAGTCAAAAAACTTACAGTCAGCCCAAATCCTGTGCAATGGTCGTGAATAGTGTGGCCATTTGTTTGCAAAGTCAGGTAGATTGATTATACTGTGCTGTTCCCAGCCTGGCAAGCATTGAGGTTTCCATCTCTGATTATTTAGATCGTCTGAGAACTGGGACTCTGGTGACCTTAAAGCGTGATTTGCCCTAAAGGAATATCGGTTTAAATTCTCCCTGGTGGAGGAACAAACAGCTCAGATTACACGGGTTTCCTTGTTGGTGGGGGTTACTCGTCTCACCCTGTTGCACAGCCTGGTGATCCTTTTATCTGTGAACCAGTGGCCCCTGCTGAAGGCTGGAGCTGCTTGTTTTGGAAAAGCGTATGCAGGCAAAAGGCCTCAGGCACAGCTCCTCCCAGCTCATTGGCTGCTCTGTTACTACCCGGAAAAGGAGGAGGGGCGGAGCTACCAAACAGCTGATGGAGTGTGTGACCAGAGTGTGTTTATATACAAAAGAAGTAGGGGCTGGGGAGGCCTTGTGAGTAGAGTTACAGGATCAAGGGTATTTTCAAGGGATAAAAAGAGGAAAACCTGACCTTTTAGAGTACAAGAAATAAATGTTCAAGGTTAAATCAGAAACGTGAACCTGGTAATAATGGGGACTTGGCATATGCTCTATTTGTTATTGGTGAGATTTTGGAACTTTATAATAACTAAGTCTTCAGAGGGAGTTGCAGTAACTTAAAATAGGATATGCCACCGCTTTAAATGTACTTATATGACTCACGCAGGGATTCAAAAGGATGGTAGAAATGTAAATTTTCCCTGCAAAAGCTTGAAGAGTGCTAGAAAGGGGCGGTGACTTTTACTAAATTCATTAATGGCGTTAGTGAAGTCTTAGAGAATCCTGGGTGTCTGCTTTAGGGTTTCAGACGCTTTCAATAACAAGTTCTTCCCCCTAAAACATTTGAGCACCGTCTCTCTGCCAGGCTTGGTGCTAGGTGCTGGGGGTTTAGTAGTGAAAAATTTCAGTGTGGGTGGTCATGATGCTTATGTAACCAGTTAAAACAAAACAAAACAAAAAAAGTAGAAGCTGTTTATAGTAGGTCAACACTCTGTGTAGCAGCTTTTTGAATAACTTGTATTTACTTTCAGAGTTGACTTTTCAAGGAGTAAAAAGGTTAAAAAGTGAATTTTATGCCATGGGATGTATGGGGATATGTATTCCTAGTATTTTAAAGATAGATGTTAAAAAATGGAAACAAAAACATTAAAACGCTTAGCTGTTTCTTTCACATCAACTTTGGTATTTTGTTGTTAATCAGTAGTTATTATATCCCTAAATCAGTAGTCTTTGTTACTCTTTAATTTGTGCTCAAAGTGTAGATAATTCTGTAATCTTTTAACTAGCTCCAGTGTCAGTTAGAGAACCTGTGTTTTGCTTTTATTTCCTGTGGCCTCTGTTTTTGTGAGATGATGAGGTGGAAGGTGGAACAGTTTTATGGTCTTCAAGCTAAAAGTTAAAGCTTTGGCAGCTCCCAGTGTTCTGAATTTGCCTTCTCTGCATAGATTTTGGTGACAAATATAACGCACTGGTACTTATTTTTGTTAAGCAGGAACCTACATGAGTAAGCATTCACAGCTTCAGAACATCAGAGTCCTGCAGTGCAGTTCTAGTAAATTACACACACACAAGCCTAAAAATTCATCTTTTAGGGGGCGCCTGGGTGGCTCAGATGGTTAAGCGTCTGCCTTCGGCTCAGGTCGTGATCTCAGGGTCCTGGGATCGAGTCCCGCATCGGGGTCCCTGCTCCTTGGGAGCCTGCTTCTCCCTCTGCCTCTCTCTCTCTCTCTCTCTCGGTCTCTCATGAATAAATAAATAAAATCTTTAAAAAAAAAAAAAATTCATCTTTTAGGGGAAAAAATCTTTTGCAAATGTGACCCTTAAAAGTCACTTAACACTGTTTGTCTGCATGTAGTAGAAAAACCTGGATTTGTTGGTTTCCTAGTGTTGTGCAATTTCCCTAGCACCTTGACCAACATGTTTTATATGTGTGTGTACACACACAAATATGTAATAGTATCTTGTTCACTTTTTTTTTTTTTTTTAAGATTTTATTTATTTGAGAGAGAACCAGAGAGCACAAGCAGGGGGAGTGGGAGCAGGAGAAGCAGGCTCCCTGCTGAGCAGGGAGCCCGGCAGGAGGCCGGATAGGAGGCCATTCCCAGGGTCCTAGGATCATGAACTGAGCGGAAGGCAGATGCTTAACCGACTGAGCCAGCCAGGTGCCCCTATCTTGTTCACTCTTAATAGATTTGATGATTCCAAGAATCATTGCATTTTTAGGCATGCAGTTCAGACTGGTAAAAGTGCTTATGGTATAATAGCTTCTTGACTATAGACCCACAATATATGTTTTAGTAAAATACTTTAATGAAAAAACTTAATTGGATTATGCAAGTAGTAAGATAATTGAGGAAAGTATAGGTTACAAAAAGGGAAAGAAAAGAGTCACCCATAATCCTATCCTTTAGACAGTGGTTCTCAAACTTCAGTGTGATCTTAATTACCTGGAGGGTTTGTTAAAACAGGTTGCTGGGGTACCAGCTCTGGAGTTGTCTGATTCAGTGGGTCTAGAGAGCTTTTTTTTTTTTTTTTTAACAGGTTCCCAGATGATACTGAAAGGTTTGTCCAGGGACTACAGTTTAAGAACCACTGTCCTCAAATATTAACGTTACAGTGTTTTTTCTTATCAGTCTCCTACCCCCCATATATTATTTTCATACTATATGTTGATCATACTGTATGTGCCCTGTTTTTGCTGACTACTTCTTACAGCTTATTTTCCTGATTAAAAGTCTGAAACATAATGAAGAGGTCATGTAATATGTCATTCTATGCCCATGCCATTGATTTAATTCTTGGCCATTTTTCTGTGATAAGATTGAAATTAACATCTTGCGCATAAGGCTTTTTTTGTCTTTTTGGATTATTTGTGTTTTTTACTAGATCAAAGAAAATAACCATTTGAATTAAAATATTTAATTTCTTTTTTCTGTTTTCTTCTAGAGCAAAGAAAGTAACCATTTGAATTAAAATATTTAAAAATCGTGGGGCCCCATACTCTGTGCTCTCATTTTGTTCTGTTGTGTTTTAGTTGGTATGATTTCAGCAGTGAAGCAATCAACCTGTCATAGTGATGACAAATGAGTTCTGATCTCTCTGTTTTAAACTGTGTGTGTGTGTGTGTGTGTGTGTGAGAGAGAGAGAGAGAGAGAGAATGGTGATCCTTAAATTAAGGACACTTTTGTATTTCTCAGAGTGCCTACTGTGAGTTGGTAGGTTAAATATATTACATTTGTGATTAGATCTGACTGGCAAGAGCTATAGAATTAGTTTTGGTATCTGGAATTTTCCTTTTGTTTTTTACTGCGGTATAATTGACATAACTATATATATTTAAAGTGATAAATTAGATAAGTTTTGACATAAATATCACCCATGAAGTCTATCAACATAACCATTGATCTGATTTCTGTCACTATAGATTATTTTGCATTTTCTAGAATTTTATATAAATGTAATTATACAGTATGTACTTTTATGTGAATTCTTTCATCATATTTTGAGATTCACCCTGTTCTTTTCACTGCTGAGTAATATGTCATTGTATAGCTATACCACAATTTGCTTATGCATTTACTTCTTTATGGGCGTTTGGGTTATTTCTAGTTTGGAGCTATTACAAATGAAGCTGCTTGGATGGATATTTTCTTTCTCTTGGGTAAATATATAGGGATGGAATAGCTGAATCATGGGGTTGGTATAAGCTTAACTTTTTAACAGGTGGCCTGAATTTAATTTTGACTGATGATTGTATTTCACACACAATTAAATTGTGACATTGAACTATTGTTTGTTTTGTACTTTGGAATCCCATTAAATAACATTCTAAAGCACTGATTTCTAATCTGTCAAAGCTAGTTTTGTAATTGTTTTTTCTCTCTCCTCCATTCAAAATTAGTGAACGAAATTTTCATTGTAAAATATTTTTTGTTTTATGGCCCTTTGACATGATACTTTCAGGAAGTATGGTCACAAAAAACTTTTATTTTTGCATTTGTTAGTAAGACTATCCTTTTCTGAAAAGATAAACACACCTTTTGTTGATGGTTCCCTTTCTTTTTGATATTGATAAGAATTTTTTTATGTTAGTTTTACTTAGCACCTCCAATTATATTTATAGCAGTTTATAAATACTGATGTAGAACTCTGTTGAGCTCTGAATAGTATCTTAATTTTCATATGGACTAAATTCAGGAACCAATGGCAACTCAGGCAGAACCGGGAACAGATCATATGTTTCCTTAATATGTTTCCTTAACGTGTTTCTTGATAGTTTCCTTAATATGTTTCCCTGGAATTTTTTTAAAGTTAATTTCTAACAAAATAGGATTTTTTTTTTTTTGCTTTTTTACTTTTTGGCGTTACACGATGTAATTTATTTGATAGGTTGATAGACATTGCTGTAAGAAAAAAACATTGCTTTGTAGTAGTTGCTATTGTCACATTCTTATAAATGACAAGCATTTGAATTTATATGCAGGTGTTTGCGTGCATGTTGCTTTAACAATTAACATACTACTGGCAGCTGGAACTTTTAACTAGGCTAACAAGAAAAAAGAACTTCCTGGTTTATGCCTGTTTCAGGTTGCAATCAATGACAATTTGGTGGGGAGACTTTGGGTTCAGTCATCAGACACAAGGATGGTGCTCTGAGCATATTTATTAAGAGTGTGTTATTTTCAGATTGCCAAAATGTAATTAAAGTGCAGTACAGGAACCTTTGGAAAACACAGAAAAGTCTGTGTACTTTTGAGAGACTGTTGTTACATTAGTGATTCTCAGGTGGGGTGGGGGTATGGTGATTCAGTAGAACTATCTTTATGTGTAGGTACTATTGTAGTTTCTTCTCTGTACCTCACCAGATGCTTGCAGAGGGTGTCTGGTTGTTTGCAGGCTGGTGCTTGTGCTGGCTGCTACGCCTGGCAGAACCCAAATCCTCAAGAGCCAGGTGGTGGAAAGCCCCACAGGGCAGCTGTATGTGGGCGAAGGATCCTTTTGCCTTCCCCCCACTTTTTAGGCATCCAGGGCATAAGATAGGAGGTGTATACAGGTGCTGCTGATCTTTTGACCTGGCCCTGCAGAGAAGTCAGGGAGGAGCAGGAAACCCATGTGAAGGGGAGAGGCTTGGCTGAACTTTGTCATGCTCTGGAAGACAGTCATGGCTGGTGGGTCTGCTTCTGGGCCCACAACAGGTACCACTTGGAGGGACCATATTTAGGGTTATAGAATATTACTTAATTGGAATGGAATCTTATCTCTTCAACTTCTCGGTCTCTAACTTGTAGACATTTTTAGGGAGGCATTATGTATAAAAGAGATATTCCCTATGTGTGAAATTGTTACTAATATTGTAAGTTATGAGTTTTCTGTTTAACATTAAGTAAAATGTTTCTTTTTCCATGTATCATGTTTTTATCATGTACACTTTTCAAGGTTTCTTGGATTCTAAAATCTTAGTTGAGGTAATATAAATAGAAAAGTAGATACAGAGTGTGCCTGGTTCGTGTTACCTCAGAAGCAATTGGATTACTACTCAGCTTAGTGAAAATAAATTTAGTTGTTTTGTCCACATGGTGCCATTATAACTCTGGTTACCTGGATATTGCTTTTCAATCAGTTGACTTTATGTTGCTTAGTTTCAGAAATGTTGATTAATTTAAAAATTAAAAAAATGGGGTAAACCTTTCCATTGTGGTTACCTATAGGAAGTTGAGTCAGTTAGAATTGTGTTCGTAAGAGATCACTGGGTGTAATAATATAGTTGATTATATTGTTTTGTGATCTTACAGACTACTGAATGTTTAGTACCCTTTTGCTAATCTATGTAAATCTGTATATAAATTAGTAAGTCTCCTTGGGAACACAGCCTGAAACTACATAACCCTTTTTGTTTCACTCCAGAGGAAAGAAACAATTTACTTTTTTTCATTAACATTCACTTTTGTATGGCCTTTATATATGGTACCACAGCTGTGAATTAGTACTTGGTCAGACCGCTAATTTAAACTAAGGCTTTTATAATGAAATCATCCCATGATGTAGATCTTGGAGATTTGGGGTTTTTACTGCACTGTATATTCACATTCACATATTCAAAGCACATTAAAATGTAGAACATGATACATGTTTGATAACAAATCACCGATCTTGGCAACAGCATTTGACATTATTAACATCTGTTAATTTTACGAACTAATTCAGTCAATTCGCTATAGCCACCATCTTCATAATGAGTAAAGGGGAAAAAAACTGCCCCTTCTTGCCCCTTTATTCATTTGTATCCTTAGATATTAGAAACAAAAACAAAAACAAAATACTTTTAAGTCAGATTTGTTTTATGGGTGGAAGAAAGAGAGGAAGTAGACCTTTGAGTGTTCTTTAGTCTGATTGTCTGGATTGCTGCCCATTTCTCCTGGCAGTTAAGAAAGGCAGGTCTTGAGTGCTGTCATTGATGATCAAATGACATATATTTGAGTATACCTGTATTGAATCATTTATATACTTGAGAACACTTACTTTGCTTCTGTCTTGTCATTCTATAGGCTCCTGGGTTAGAATAGTTAGGTACCAGATTCTATCTTTGAGTAATTAATGTGGCATTTCCTTTGAGATTTAGCTGAATTTTATAACCTATGAACCATGATATATCAAGAAGACTGTTGGTGGGTCATCAAGACTATCATTTCATTTCATATATTTCCATTTGTATGTCTGTTTTCTTTTTCGGTTGGTGTTCCTAACTTACACTTTGACTAATTTCTCGAAATCGAGCAAAAGTTAAATACACTGGCAGGAAAGTACACAAATAAACCTTTGAAGATAAGGTATTTCCAGATCCTTCACGTTATCTTACATTCAAGCTTAACCAGAAGTAGTAGTGAAGCCAGATCCTTTTTTCTAGGAGTTTGGAAATCAGTATACTTGGCCTAGTTCACTTTGTGCGGTTTGGCAATTATTTATCAAACTAGAACTTATGCTAAAAATACATAGTAGTATACAACTTTGCTATGTGTCCTCTGAATGTAAAAATAGGCTATGCCTTAGATTTGCCTTAACTCTGTTCAATGAAGTCAGACACAATGGAATGTGACACCTGAATTTTGTGTTCTTATACTTTAAAGATCCTGGTCTCTCCTTGCCTCTGAAGAATTTGGTGTTTCTAAGCTAGTTTTATATTATCTGGTCAGTGTTTCTGAGATTCAGAAATTGCTGACTCTGCTTTCTTTGAATAAGTCTCAAGGTAGGAAGTCTAGAGGTCTTTATCATCCAGCATCCATCTGTCTGTGTTCTAAGGCAGGGTAAATGGGAACAGTCCCCTACTCATGTGGGAGCTTATTCCCAGGACTAAGTTCGAGCCCCTTTGCATCTTGTAATTCAAAGAATGACAAATGAAATTCCATGTTTACTTGTGCTTGTTTTCCATTTTTGGGGGTGATCTGGTATGTATGCACAAGCCTTTGAACTGGATTATCTTTTTTTTTTTTTTTTAAAGATTTTATTTTATTTATTCATGAGAGACAGAGAGAGAGGCAGAGGGAGAAGCAGGCTCCCAAGGAGCAGGGAGCCCGATGCGGGACTCGATCCCAGGACGCTGGGATCATGACCTGAGCCGAAGGCAGACGCTTAACCATCTGAGCCACCCAGGTGCCCTGAACTGGATTATCTTAATTGACACAGATACATGTCTTACCTTTCCATTTGCTTAATGGGTAATAGAATTAGAAATTCTGTTTTTTATAGAATCAGAAATTAGTGTATGATTTGTATGCTTTTAAATTGGGGCTTATTGAATTGGATAAAACATAAGGATTTTAGTCTGTCAGTTCTGGTTGTTTTATTTCTTAAATGTCATTCCTACAGTGTTTTGTCAGCTCTGATGAAGTTCTGATGACATTTTAGTAGATATTACACTTAATAGATTTTAGCATGGTTTTCTACTTGGAGAAAACCTGGAATGCAAATAATAGTATTACAAAGCAATGGTTGCTTTCTGAACATAATGGCTCTTTTGAGTTGAGATTAATAATTGTATTATTTCTGGGCAATATCCTTTGTGCCTTTAAAAAAAAAGATTGTATTTATTTGAGAGAGAGAGAGTGCATGAGCAGGGGTGGGGGGGAGGGAGAGGGAGAAGCAGACTCCCTGCTGAGCAGGGAGCCCAATGGGGGACTCAGTCCCAGGACCCTGGGATCAGGACCTGAGCTGAAGGCAGATGAAGGCAGATGTTTACCCGACTGAGCCACCCAGGCACGCTGCCCCCCCTTTATGGCTTTAAGTAATAGTTTGAGAAATACTAATTCTTGGTTGTATTGCTTCAGATTAGGAGAGTAAACTCTGGTAACTTTATTGATACCAAAAATAGAAGCCAAAGTTGAAATAAGGAGTCTATTTTTCATTCCTGACTTACAAAATCAGTTTTACTATTTAGTAGTCACATTTGTTATATGAAAAATAGAATTAAAAATAGTAAAGCCTAATGCCTTTGTTAATCTTATTTATGAATGTAAGAGTCAGAGAATGAAGAATGACACTAAGTAGGTCTTAATATAAATGTTCTCGTGTCTCTTTGTAGATTAGATGGCATTGCGTTTGTATTTTTGAGGTGTCTGAATTGTATGTGACCTGTCAATAATCAAAAAAAATAATATAAGCCCTGTAATAGTGCCTGACTTGAAGTTTTTATCCGCATAGAATGACATCATGCTATTCCTTTCAAAACTTTGTATTTAATTACCTAAATCATATTTTGGTTTTTAAAAGGTAAATTTAGGGAATGGGAATACAGGTGAGTAAAAGGTATGTCCAGAGCCCGAATAGGATCCCATCAGAGTTTAAAACAGTTCAGTACTTAATATTTTACATATTTTATAATATGTCTTTTAATACTTTCTGGGTATTTTGAGGATATCTTCTGTAGAAAATTTAATTGCTAACTTTTTTTTTTTTTTAAGTAATCTCTACATCCAACATGGGGCTCAAATTCATGACCCTGAAGTTCATGCTCTATGGACGGAGCCAGCCAGGCGCCCCAATTGCCAACATTTTCATTGATATTGAAACTCTGGGTGTCTTTAATGGATCACTTTTGCTCCATGTTAACAGTAATTTCAGTTACTAGTCTTAAGACAGCTAAGTGTGTATAAAGACTTTGGATGCTTTTTTATTTTATTTTATTTATTTTAAAATTTTTTTATTTTTTTAAGTAAGCTTCACACTCAATGTGGGGCCTGAAGTCATGACCCTGAGATCGAGTCGCATGCTCTACTATCTGAGCCAGCCAGGCGCCCCTGGATGCTTAATTTTTTATAAAAGTTGAGATGAAGGCTTGGGAAGTAACCAGCCTTTCTCATTTTCTACTGTTTTTGCCTTAATGTTTGATAACTTTTTACTTTTTTTAGATAAGCTTTTAATTTTGGATTTACAGAAAAGTTGCAAAGATCGTACAGAGAGTTCCTGTACCTCATTCAGTTCTGGTTACCCCTCTGTTACGTTACAGAGACACATTGGTCAAAACTAAGAACAACCAACAGTGGTTGTTTGGTATGTTACCGTAAACTAAACTTCAGGCTTTATTCATATTTTACCAGTTTTTCCGTGAATGTTCTTTTTGGTTCCATGATTAAATCCAGGATACCACATTACAGGTAGTGGTCATGTCTCAGTATTCTCTAGTCTGTGACAGTTGCTCACTTCTTTCTTGTTTGACAGAACATTGACAGTTTTGAAGTACTGGTAGGGTGTTTTTTGGAGTATTCCTCAATTTTGGTTTATCTGATTTTTTTTTTTTTACTACTCATGATTAGACCTCATAATAGTAAAGGTATTAAAATTGGCCAAACTCATTGTGGGGTTTTGGGAAGAATACCACAGAGGTGAAGTGCCCTTCTCATCACAAATGGACGGTATGAGGGGCATACCTGTGTCCTTAGGACATCACAGGTGATGTTAACCTTGATCCACTGGGCCTTAGTGGTGCTTGCCAGGTTTTTCCTGTAACGTTACTATTTTTCCTTCAGTATTCAATTCTTTGGAAGATAGTCACTAAGTGTAACTGACACTCAAGAAGCCCGGGGGAATTCGGTTCTACTCCTGGAAGGAGTTACTGTTTTTTGACTTTTCTGTGTGTGTGTCTGTTTTGTTGTTGCTTCTGTTTTTGACTTTAAAAAATTTTTTTAATTTAAATTCCTTCTTTGTTGTGGCCTCTTCTCTCCCTTTAGTTGTAGAGTTTGTTCGTCAGTCTTCAGGTTGATTTCTGGGGATATTTAGGATGATTTGATAAGTTATCTAATTGTGTTCAAGGGCTGAGGTGAACTTGTGGTCTTCTTACTATGCCGCCATCTTCCTGCTCCTTGCTTTTGACTCTTAATTGTAATGTATTAGTGCATTAATCTAAGTTGTTAGCTTTTGTTCAGAAGTTACACTTGAATGAAGTATAGATGGTACTGCCTTATGGAAACAAAATGGGATGTAAATATATGAGGATGTGGTCTGGGAGCACACAGATTTGTTGGATATGTTTATTTAGCAATTTGCAAATGGCAAATTTAACTTTCTACATTTGGCTGGTTTTAGATCTGTAATAACATGTGAAAATGAAGATAAACTTAGAATGAGCTGCAAAGGTATTAGTTAAAAGCTTCATAAGTCAAGGAATTCTATAATCTTAGAGTTTTAGGGTGGGGTACCGATAAAATACTATTACATTCTGTGTGGCTTCTTGTTATTAACCAGTTACATAATTAACTCAGAGAAGAATATATTCTTATCCACTGCTAATTCGAGCAGAGGATCATTATTTTGGCCCATAGAAACATTTTATTCTAAAAGGAATGCATTTTTCACCATTTTGGTATCTTTTTTTTTTTAAGATTTTATTTTTTTATTTGACAGAGACAACATGAGAGAAGGAACACAAGCAGGGGGAGAGGGAGAGGGAGAAGCAGACTCCCCACTGAGCAGGGAGCCCTGTGCGGGGCTTGATCCCAGGACCCTGAGATCAAGACCTGAGCCGAAGGCAGACGCTTAACGACTGAGCCACCCAGGCGCCCCACCATTTGGATATCTTTTTCTTTTTAGCAGTTCTGTTTGTAGTTTCACTGAAAATCTTGACATAATTGTAGTTGTCAGTTTCAACCAGAAATTTTTTTTTTTTTTTTAAGATTTTTATTTATTTGACAGTGCAAGTAAGCACAAGCAGGGGGAGCGGCAGGCAGAGGGAGGGGGAGAAGCACCCAGGACCCTGGGATCATGACCTGAGCCAGTCAGATGCTTAACCGACTGAGCCACCCAGACACGCCCAGAAATTCAATTATTATGGGAACAAGAGTTGTGTACAACTTCACTTTTTCTTTACTTCAGAATTTCCTTTTTCTTTTTTTAAAGATTTTATTTATTTATTTGACAGAGAGATAGCAAGAGCAGGAACACAAGCAGAGGGAGTGGGAGAGGGAGAAGCAGGCTTCCCGCCCAGCAGGGAGCCCGATGCGGGGCTCGATCCTAGGACCCTGGGATCATGACCTGAGCTGAAGTCAGATACTTAACGACTGAGCCACCCAGGCGTCCTGAAGCTTACTTCTTTAAATGAGAAAATTCATTTTACTTTGACAGTTTTTGGTGTATTTTTATTTTGGCTGATGTTTTTGCCATTTTCTCCTTTCTTCCTTGGAATAACACTAACTGATGATGAAAGTCATAAAAGTATGTACAATACATTGTTTTCTTTCTAAGGTTTTATTTATTTTTAATTTTTTTTAAAGATGTATTTGTCAGAGGGAGAGAGAGAGCACAAGCAGGGGGAGTGGCAGGCAGAGGGAGAAGCAGGCTCCCTGCTGAGCAGGGAGCCCGATGCGGGACTCGATCCCAGGAGCCTGTGATCATGACCTGAGCCAAAGATGCTTAACTGACTGAGCCACCCAGGTGCCCCAATACATTGTTTTCTTGAACAGAGTATATTTATAGTTGAGGCTATTAGGTAAGCGACCTTTGGAAAAATAGTAGATATTAAAATTTGGCCAAATCCATTTGGTTTCTAGGCTAAAATGTTAAGCTAAAGTATCTCTCCTAGGAGCTTCCTTGAAAATAGTGAGGAAGAAAGGTAGAAATTGAATATTAATGGTAATTTATCTTGCTGGATATAAACATAGTAATAAATAGTAATACATTCTTTGAGGTTGTAGAAGATAGTTCAGAATTTGTGTATCAACTCATGGGGACACCTGGGCTTTTGTGTGATATAGGTCAGAAGTGTTTATAACCAGCTGTTTATTGGTTTAGTAACCCGAGTGGTGCACTTTTAGACCTTTGGCCTTAAATAATACTAACACCTGGATGTCATGTAGATGCTGAGAGTCAGGAGTGTGGCACTTAGAGCCATCTTACTGGCTTGATGACTCTGTCAGATGTTGAACTGGTTCTTTTGTGTTTGTTTCCTTTGCTCATTTTAAGTCCTTCAAAAGAAAAGAAACAACTTTTTTTTTTTTTTTTTAAAGATTTTATTTATTTATCTGACAGAGCAAGAGAGGGAACACAAGCAGGGGGAGTGGGAGAGGAAGAAGCAGGCTTCCCGCCGAGCAGGGAGCCCGATGCGGGGCTTGATCCCAGGACCCCGGGATCATGACCTGAGTTGAAGGCAGACGCTTAACCGACTGAGCCACCAAGGTGCCCCAAGACTTAATTTTTAAAGAGCAGATTTAGGCTTATAGCAAAATTGAGAAGGTACAGAGAATTTCCCATATCCTACTGGCCCCACTCATGCACAGCCTCCCCCATTATCAGCATCCCTTACCAGAGTGGTGCATTTGTTACAACTGATGAATCTGCATTGACACATCATTATCACCCAAAGGCTGTACTTTGCATTAGAGTTCATTCTTAGTGTTGTAGATCTGTGTGTCCGGACATATATATAATGACATATGTCCGTCATTATGGTATCCTACATAGTATTTTCACTGCCCTAAAAATTCTCTGTACTCCACCTATTCATTCCCCTCTCCCCCAACCCCTGGCAAAGTTCTCTTTTTATGCCTTTATTAATTTTGCCTTTTCCAGGATGTCCTATAGTTGGAATCATATAGGATGTAGCCTTTTCAGATTGGCTTCTTTCATTTAGTAATAATGGACTTAAGTTTCCATTATGACATTTCATGGCTTGATAGCTCATTTCTTTTCAGTGCCGAATAATACTGCATTGCCTGGATGTACCACAGTTACTTTGTCCATTCAGCTTGGTGAGCTGTTTTTAGTGAATAGAGCCAATATTTTTCTTACGGTTCCTCATTTTTCCAGATTTACCTTTGTACTTAAAAAAAAAAAAAGTATCTCTTAGTAGCAAGTAATTACATTTTATACTGCTGGCTTATTCTGTCCTCAGTTCTACCTTTCTTGACCCTTAATACTTGGTCTATAATGTGCTGCTTCTCATTCTGGTATATTTCAGTTTATTCTTATGGCATCTTTGAGGTGTTATGGCCCACTTTTTATGGCTTAAAAACCTGGGTTGCACAGGTTGGCTGAATGTTCTGAGATTGTAGAGGAAGTCCTTCTAGAGAGGAGTCTGAAGCCAATGAGAGTTTGTCATGCTTTTGTCCCTTTGGCACACATTTAACTTTGCGTAAGAAGTAGGTGCTCAGAAAACATCTGTTAAGTGAATTTTGATCCTACTATCCTATAGGTTTTTGCCAAGTCCTTGGGTCAGTTTTAGACTAAACTTTGGCATCTGTATGGAAAATTAGAACCCTATATATAGAAATCATGCTGGGAGAGGCAAATCTTTCTCAAATGATGACTTCAGTTCCTTCTGTACAAATGCCATTTGCCATTTCACGTACACTACTCTTTTTTCCACGCGTGATGTGAGCTATTTGTGTTCTGAAATTGTCCTAAATGCTAATACTTTATTTTTTAATATTTTATTTATTTGACAGAGCATACAAGCAGGGGGAGCAGCAGGCAGAGGGAGAGAGAGAAGCAGACTCCCCACTGAGCAAGGAGCCTGATGTGGGGCTCAATCCCAGGACCCCGAGATCATGACCTGAGCCAAAGGCAGACGCTTAACCGATTTTGCCACCCAGGTGCCCCACTTTAGTTTATTAATAGTCATTTTCAGATGAGTTCCCTTTTAAGATTCTTTGCTGGTTTTATTTAAGATCAAAAAAGCTCCTAGGATTGTGGATTGGGGAAAGAAACAGTTGGAACTTCTGTTACTTTGTAAAATAGAATACCTTAAACTCATCAAATCATATAGCTTATTAATATCTCGGTACTTTGTGAAGTATCTCAAGTTGCCCTTTTATAAAAATTATATGTGGCCTGTTTTTAGTTATTCAAAATAATGGGGAAAATAGCAAGATGTTTAAAATCTCATAGGTGCAGAACTTGAGGTTCAGTGATACATTTAATGTACATACACATAAATACAACTTTTTTCTTTGTGCATGGGCTGTTAGGAAAAGATTTTTACTCATATTATTGGTAAGTTCTTTAATCACTGGAGTTCTCAAAACAGATTCCAAAGTGTTGCCTGCAGACTCCTTGGGATCCTGGAGACACTTTCAGGGGGACTGTAAGGTCAAAACTTGTTTCATAGCTACGTTATTTCTTCTCCTCCTCCTTTTTTTTTTTTTTTTTTTGCCTTTTTTGCTGTATTGGCATTTGCTCTGATGGTGTAGATCCAATGGTGGATAAAACTGTTGATGCCTTACCACGCCAGAACTGTGGTCATATTCAACATACTCTTCACCAGCACATACCTACAGTTAAAAAAGGGCAGTTTCATTTGAACATGTCCTTGATGAGGAATAAAGATAATTAGTAAATTTTGGCCTTCAATTATGTGTCTTTTATTTATTTTTTAAAGATTTTATTTATTTATTTATTTGAGATAAACAGAATGAGAAGGGAGAGGGTCAGAGGGAGAAGTAGGCTCCCCACTGAGCTGGGAGCCCAATGCGGGACTCGATCCCAGGACCCTGGGATCATGACCCGAGCCGAAGGCAGTCGCCCAACCAACTGAGCCACCAGGCGCCCTTATGTGTCTTCTAATATTCTGTGTGATGAAATGGGAAAACCTTTCCTGCATGTCGAAAGTATGGTGATGTTTTCTAGAAGAAACAACTTAGCTGATTTTGAATTGCCAACTGAACTAGCTGTTTTTCTAGGGAATGCCATTTGTACTTGAAAGTATGTACTTGAAACAATTGTATGTTGGAAGAGAAGTTGTCATGTTGTACAAAGGCTAGGACATACTTTATTTGTACCTAATGCATAGTGTTGGCAATATAGTAGTTTTTTTTTTTCCCCAAATTTTTATTTAAATTCTAGTTAGTTGACATATAGTGTAATACTGGTTTCAGGAGTAGAATTCAGTGATTCATCACTTACATATAACACCCAGTGCTCATTGTAATAAGTGCCCTCCTTAATACTCACCCCCCATCTAGCCCATCCCCCACCCCCTCCCTCCATCAACCCTCAGTGCTCTATGGTTAGGAGTGATACTTTTTTTTTTTTTTTTTTTTTTAAGATTTAAAGATTTTTTAAAAAAATGAGCGGGGGAAGGGGCAGAGGGAGAGGGGGAGAGAGAATCTCAAGCAGACTCCTTGTTGAGCGTGGATCATGACCTGAGCTGAAATCAAGATTTGGATGCTTAAGTGACTGAGCCACCCAGGTGCCCCAAGAGTAGTTTTTTTTTTAAGATTTTTTATTTATTTATTAGAGAGTGAGATAGAGAGCATGAGCAGGGGGAAGGGTAGAGAGAGAAGCGGACTCCCCGCTGAGCAGGGAGCCCAATGTGGGACTCAGTCCTAAGACCCTGGTATCATGACCTGAGCTGAAGGCAGACGCTTAACTGACTGAGCCACCCAGGCACCCAAGAGTAGATTCTTTAATAAAATATTCAAACCAGGTTGAATTGAATTATACAATAAACAAGGTAAATACACATTTAGCCGTGAAGGGAAATTGGTGTAATGTGAAGATGG
The DNA here is from genome assembly GCF_054177405.1 of Leptonychotes weddellii. NCBI lineage: Eukaryota > Metazoa > Chordata > Mammalia > Carnivora > Phocidae > Leptonychotes > Leptonychotes weddellii. Next base: position 20,052,425 of record NC_138380.1, read on the forward strand.
GAAGTGTTTTCATGTCAGTAAAGAGCGTTAGAGTTTATACTGTGTTTTATAGATTCTAACACCTTTTTTTCCATATCTCAACATCTTTGAAATTGAGATGTCTTACAGTTGGTGGTGAATCAGTTTGTCAGCTTCTTTGTTTCTTTTTTTTTTTTTTTTTAAGATTTTATTTATTTATTTGAGAGAGAGAATGAGATAGAGAGAGCATGAGAGGGGGGAGGGGCAGAGGGAGAAGCAGACTCCCCGCTGAGCAGGGAGCCCGATGCGGGACTCGATCCCGGGACTCCGGGATCATGACCTGAGCCGAAGGCAGTCACTCAACCAACTGAGCCACCCAGGTGCCCTGCTTCTTTGTTTCTTGATGTCATAAAATAATGTAGATACGATGAAATAAGGTGGCATTTTTTTTTTTCCCATGTTTTTGTTTGAAGCTGAGGAGGAAACATTGAATAGCAGTTTACTTCTTGGGCTATAGGATATGTTACATTAAATTTTATTTTATCAGACCCTGAGTTGACTGGGCAGTTGACAGTGGGTCCATTGTTAGAATATTCCATTCATAGGGGCGCCTGGGTGGCTCAGTCGTTAAGCGTCTGCCTCCGGCTCAGGTCATGATCCCGGGGTCCTGGGATCGAGCCCCACATCGGGCTCCTTGCTCAGCACAGAGCCTGCCTCTCCCTCTGCCTGCCACTCCCCCTGCTTATGCTCTCTCTCTCTCACTCTCTCTGTGTCAAATAAATAAATAAAATCTTTAAAAAAAAAGGAATATTCCATTTATAAAGCATGTATCTTCATTCCAAGGGAGAAGACTAGATTCTACTGCCAGAATTCAGGCTTTTAAAATAAAATGTAAAATAGGGCACCTGGGTGGCTCAGTTGGTTAAGCGACTGCCTTCGGCTCAGGTCATGATCCTGGAGTCCCGGGATCGAGTCCCACATCGGGCTCCCTGCTCAGCGGGGGGTCTGGTTCTCCCTCTGACCCTCTTCCCTCTCGTGCTGTCTCTCATTCTCTCTCTCAAATAAATAAATAAAATCTTTAAAAAAAAAAAATAAATAGTAAAATGTGATGTAAAATTTTTTTATGTGCAAAACTTTTATTTTTCTATTTAATCATCGTTGTTGCTGGGAACATAATGGTGAGTATTGAGTTATTCCCATTTCTGTTGTAAAGCAGGCCATGGGAGATTTTACTGTGTAGCTCTTACAAAATGAAGAATAGTGGGGTGCCTGGGTGGCTCAGTTGGTTAAACATCTGCCTTTGGCTCAGGTCATGATCTCAGGATTCTGGGATCGAGTCCCTTGTTCGGCTTCCTGCTCAGTGGGGAGTCTGCTTCTCCCTCCCCTCCCCCCGGCTCGTGTACGTGCTTTCTCTCTCTCTCAAAGAAACACAATCTTTAAAAAAAATGAAGAGTAGCAGAATTGAAAGACTTAAAAAATTCTCTTTTAAAGATTTATTTTCAGGGGCACCTGCGTGGCTCAGTCATTAAGCATCTGCCTTCGGCTCAGGTCATGATCCCAGGATTCTGGGATTGAGCCCCGCATCGGGCTCCCTGCTCCGCGGGAAGCCTGCTTCTCCCTCTCCCACTCCCCCTGCTTGTGTTCCTTCTCTTGCTGTGTCTGCCCTGTCAAATAAATAAATAAAACCTTTTTGAAAAAAAGATGTCTGTTCGACAGAGTGTGCGCATGAGCTGGGTGAGGGGCAGAGGGAGAGGAAGAGAATCCTCAGACTCCCCGATTAAGCATGGAGCCCAATGCAGAGCTCCATCCCATGACTCTGAGATAATGACCTGAGCCACTCAGGTACCCCTAAAAATTTCTTTTAATTAAAAAAATTCAATATTTACTAATACTGCACTGGAGCTTGAAGAAGTTGTAAGTTTACTTTTGGCTTCTGTTATTCTGAACCTGAGTACTGTTAATATTTGTTCTGTGTCGTCTTCAGAGGACCTGGGAGATACAGATGCTCATTTGTGTATCTTTAGAGCAATTTCTGTTCTCTTGAAAAGGTCTATTAAAAGATGAGTTATTGGATTCTATTAATAACCTTATGCCTCTGTTTCATTCTCTATAAAAACAAAAAGGACCATAACATGGAGCTACAAAGATACTGTACAAGTAAATAACATAAGCATCCTTAATAAAGTTAGAAAGAGGGTAGGACCTTGGAAAAATTACTGAGTCAAGTCTATGAGAGAAGGCTTCCTGGAGGAAGATTGACTGTCCTAGAGATAGGAGGTAAATAAGCAACAGGGCACATGTGGGGATGTGAGGTGGTTGGTGGCTTAACTCGATTAGATCAGAGGTTGTAAACTAGTCACTGTAAGTATGTATGTGCTAGAGCACTTCACGTGTGACCAAGATATGTGGGTTGCTGTAAAAGGAATAGGCTGAGCTTTTTGCTTTTTATGATCTAATAGACACTGGAACCAGTAGAACCACACCTGATACTTTGCTGGAGGTATGACTTCTCATCTGTCAACTAAAAGAGGATTCTTGGTAAATAATTTACCCATAGAAATTGAAATCTGATACGGGTTGGCAGGGTTCTACTGGTGTTAATAGAAGAGAATGCATGGGTTTGTGGCACATTATATGAGAATGATTAAGGTAACATTTTGAAATGTGTATACCTTTTCAGGTGTATACTGCATTAGAAAAATAAGATATAGTGGAATGACTGTAGGCTTTGGATTTGCAGCTGCATTTGGTTTCTTCAACCAAAAAATGAAGAAAATACCACATTATAGGATTGTTGGAAGGATGATATGAAATAATGTGACTGCACTTAGTACATAGTTGCTTAGTGAATAACTGAGGAATTGTAGTTGGCTGTTAGTACTAAGATGTGAAATAATGTAGCTGGTATGTGAAGTTAGTAGGTAAGCAGATAAAGGCAAGATTGAGGTTGTCAAGGACCCAGATTCCTTCTGTTTTCTTCTACCCAGCCACCTTTACTGTCCTAAAAGGGTTGCTCCTACCATCACATTAATGTTATATGCAGGAGGAGGAAGAAAGGGGTGATTAAGACAAACTTAAAGTAACTAGCTAAGACTGCCTCCCCCCACCCCCAACTTTTAAGGAGCTTTTTTGAGTGTCCCTCCCTACAAATGGCACTTATATTCTGGGCCAGAAGTGTCAGCTGACCAACCCTAACTGCAAGAGAGGCTGGGAAACGTTACTTTTTTGACTGCCCTTAATAAAATTAGTTTTATTAGTAAGGGGAGGGGTGCCTGACTGACTCAGTTGGAAGAGCATGTGACTCTTCATCTCAGGGTCATGAGTTTGAGCCCCACGTTGGTGTAGAAATTACTAAAAAAATGGAAAGGGAAGAATAGATACTGGGTTGGGTAAGCAGCAGTGTTTGCCACAATGAATTTTTCTTTCATTTACATATTTGGGGGTATTATCATTCAGGCTTGGCTTCCCACGCCTTGAATTTTGGTTTATAAATTTTATTTATTTATTTTTAATGATTTTCTTTTTTTGACAAAGAGAGACACAGCGAGAGAGGGAACACAAGCAGGGGGAGTGGGAGAGGGAGAAGCAGGCTTCCCGCCAAGCAGGGAGCCCAATGCAGGGCTCGATCCTAGGACCCTGGGATCATGACCTGAGCTGAAGGCAGACACTTAGACTGAGCCACCCAGGCGCCCCTATAAATTTTATTTCTTGCCTTTATCCCATGTCTTCTAAATTCTGCTTTGCTGGAGGACTGGGTTTACCTGATAAAATTATTTACTCTGGGGCATTAAGGGAGAAGACAAACGATTACCTTGTCTCTTTTCACTTCTAGTTTATCTTCAAACTTTTAACTCACGACCTAATTTGGGAGGTTGGGAGAAAGAGGGGCAGCATGTCAGTATGAAAGAAGACTGCCTGGCAGACCATCCAGTGTTCTTGCCCTTAACTCTGCCGCTCAGTGCTGCGAGACCTTGTGCCTTTTCACTTCCTTCTTGGTTATCCCTTTCCTTACATATCGAATAAGGAGGTGGCTTAAATGATCCTAAGTCTTTGCAACTTGAATACTATGATTTTTATCTGCAGACAGTTTGCATATAACTCTTAACTGTGTATGTATATGTACGTAAAATGTGAAAGATCTTCAAAGCCATGTGTATACCTGGCATTGCCTTCTAGGGAATAGAGAATTGAAAATAGCTTTATGACAAATTTTTTTTAATTTTATTATGTTAGTCACCATACATTACATCATTAGTTTTCGATGTAGTATTCCATGATTCATTGTTTGCATCTAACACCCAGTGCTCCATTCAATATGTGCCCTCCTTAATACCCATCACCGGGCTAACCCATCCCCCCATCCCCCTCCCCTCTTAAACCCTCAGTTTGTTTCTCAGAGTCTATAGTCTCTTCATGGTTCATCTCCCCCTCCGATTCCCCCCTTCATTTTTCCCTTCCTACTTTTTGTTTTGTTTTTTCTTTTTAACATATATAATGTATTATTTTTGTTTCAGAGGTACAGGTCTGTGATTCATCAGTCTTAAACACAATTCACAGCGCTCACCATAGCACATACCCTCCCCAATCACCCAGCCACCCCATCCCTCCCACCCCCCCACCACTCTAGCAACCCTCAGTTTGTTTCCTGAGATTAAGAATTCCTCATATTGGGCGCCTGGGTGGCTCAGTTGGTTAAGCGACTGCCTTCGGCTCAGGTCATGATCCCCGGAGTCCCGGGATCGAGTCCCAGATCGGGCTCCCTGCTCAGCGGGGAGTCTGCTTCTCCCTCTAACCCTACCCCCTCTTGCGCTCTCTCTCTCTCTCTCTCTCTCTCTCTAATAAATAAATTTAAAAAAATCTTTAAAAAAAAAAAAAGAATTCCTCATATCAGTGAGATTATATGATACTTGTCTTTCTCTGATTATTTCGCTTAGCATAATACCCTCTAGTTCCATCCATGTTGTTGCAAATGGCAAGATTTTGTTTTTGTTTTGTTTTGTTTTGTTTGATGGCTGCGTAATATTCCATTGTATATATACACCACATCTTTATCAATTCATCTGTTGATGGACATCTTGGCTCTTTTCATAGTTTGGCTATTGTGGACGTTGCTGCTATAAACATTGGGGTACACTTACCCCTTCGGATCACTACATTTATATCTTTGCGGTAAATACCCAGTAGTGCAATTGCTGGGTCCTAGGGTAGCTCTATTTTCCTTCGTACTGTTCTCCAGAGTGGCTGCACCAGCTTGTATTCCCACCAACAGTGTAGGAGGGTTCCCCTTTCTCTGCATCCTTGCCAACATCTGTTGTTTCCTGACTTGTTAATTTTAGCCATTCTGACTGGTGTGAGGTGGTATCTCATTGAGGTTTTGATTTGGATTTCCCTGTTGCCGAGTGATGTTGAGCACTTTTTCATGTGTCTGTTGGCCATTTGGATGTCTTCTTTGGAAAGATGTCTGTTCATGTATTCTGCCCATTTCTTGATTGGATTATTTGTTCTTTGGGGGGGTGAGTTTAAGAAGTTCTTTATAGATTTTGGATACTAGCCCTTTATCTGATATGTCATTTGCAGATACCTTCTCCTATTCTGTGGGTTGTCTTATGGTTTTGTTGACTGTTTCCTTTGCTGTGCAAAAGCTTTTTATCTTGATGAAGTCCCAATAGTTCATTTTTGCCTTTGTTTCCCTTGCCTTTGGCGATGTTTCTAGGAAGAAGTTGCTGTCTGTGTTCTCCTCTAGGATTTTGACGGATTCCTCTCTCAAATTTAGGTCTTTAATCCATTTTGAGGCTTTATGATAAATTTTAAATTTTACTTTGAATCTTACTATCTTTGCAGATATGTATTGTAAAAATAAGTTCTGAAACTTATGACTTTCTTGGTTTGAATTTTTCCTAAGGCTTTTAGAAGCCCTGGACATCTTTATTTCTGATTTCCTGAGATAAAATTTTGCTTCATGTTTAGAAACCTGTGTTAATGTTAAGTTTGAGTAGGAAAAGTCTCTGTCTTAGGCCAGTAATAGTTGTTGCACTTTCATTTCTAGAAATGGATCCCTGGAGGGAATCTGGGTGGTTCAGTAGGCTAGGTGTCAGATTCTTGGTTTTGGTTCAGGTCATGATGTCAGGCTCCACGCTCGGCCCTTCTCTCTGCCCCTCCCTCTGCTCTCTTTGTCTCTGTCTCTTAAATAAATAAATCTTTTTTAAAAAATGAAGGGATGGCTGGGTGGCTCAGTTGGTTGGGCAGCTGCCTTCAGCTCAGGTCATGATGCCAGTGTCCTGGGATCGAGTCCTGCATCGGGTTCCCTGCTCAGCGGGAAGCCTGCTTCTCCCTCTGCCTGCCACTCCTCCTGCTTGTGCTCTCTCTCTCTGACAAATAAATAAAATCTTTTTTTTTTTTTTAAGATTTTATTTATTAGAGAGAGAGAATGAGAGAGAGAGCATGAGAGGGGGGAGGGTCAGAGGGAGAAGCAGACTCCCTGCTGAGGAGGGAGCCCAATGAGGGACTTGATCCCAGGACTGCAGGATAATGACCTGAGCCGAAAGCAGTCACTTAACCAACTGAGCCACCCAGGCACCTGTAAATAAAATCTTTAAAGAAAGAAAGAAAGAAGAAAGAAAGAAGTGTAATTTAAAAAAAATAAAGAAATGGATCCCTGGAATTAGTTGAAGTATTATGAAAGTACAGTTATTAAAACACTATTCAGTGTTTTGTTTTGTTATGTTTTAAAAGATTTTATTTATTTGACAGAGACAGAGAGGGAACACAAGCAGGGGGAGTGGGAGAGGGAGAAGCAGGCCTCCCGCAGAGCAGGGAGCCCAATGGCGGGGCTCAATCCCAGGACCCTGGGATCACAACCCGAGCCGAAGGCAGATGCCTAATGACTGAGCCACCCAGGTGCCCCAAAACACGATTCAGTGTCACGTGATCACCTGCTTACCTGAGAATTCAGATGCTTTGTTTACCATGTTTAAGTCAAACTTTGGCTAACTATGAATAAATCGGTTGTTACCATTATTACAGATGGTGGAATTAAAGCAAGATGTTACAGTCCTTGTCTGGTAATGGGGAGCTGCCAAGTTAAGAATGCCTTCTGATTTTGTCCGGTGGGGTGAGTGTATCTGTTCCTTGTATGTTTTAGGAGAGAGGGACTTAAGGTTCACCCATGTCATATTTCAGTTTTGTTTTTCTTGTAGAGTATGTCATGAGAGGCAGTATGGTTTAGTAAGTGGGACAAGGCCCGTGCTAGAATTCTCTGAAACGGGCCCCCAGGTGGCTCAGTCGGTTGAGCATCCGACATTTGATTTCAACTCAGGTCATGGTCTCGGGGTCCTGAGATGGAGCCCTGCATGGGGCTCCCCACTCAGTGGGGAGTCTGCTGCTTTCCTTCTCCCTCTCCCCCTCTCCCTGCTCTCCCTCTCTCTCAAAATATAAATAAATCCTTAAAAAAAGAAAAAGGAATTCTCTGAAACAATGTAATTTCAAGCTAGTATATTTCTCTTTCATCTTTGTTCCCTTATCTCTGGTGTTATGAACAACAGATTTCAGATTGCTTCCGTGTTTTATTTAATTAATTAATTTTTAAGAGTTTTAAAAATTTATTTATTTGAGCAGAGCGAGCAAGAGAGAACAGGACAGCAGGGAGGGGCAGAGGGAGAGGGAGAAGCATGCTCCCCACTGAGCAGAGAGCCTGATGTGGGATGCGATCCCAGGACCTCCATATGTATGTATGTATGTATGTATTTATATTTATATTTATTTAATTTTAAAGATTTTGAGAGCACGAGTCAGAGAGAACATGGGGAGGAGGGGCAGACGGAGAAGCAGACTTCCCGCTGAGCAGGGAGCCCAACGGAAGGCTGGATCCTAGGACCCCAGGATCCCAGGATCATGACCTGCACCAAAGGCACATGCTTAACCGACTGAGCCACCCAGGTGCCCCAGTTATAGATCCTTTTACTGAAGTTTGGTTTATTAGTTAGAAATGCTATGATTCAGGAAATTGGTATCAGTTTTATGATTTTTCTAAATTACTACATAACTTCTAATCACATAAAAAGAGTCTAAGCTTGTCCAAGCTACTTTAAATTATGATTAATAATGCAGAACCGATTTTAGGTTGGCAGTAATATTTACTGGTTAAAATGTAGTGGTAGGCCTTTAACTTGGATGTCTTATAGATCTTTTTCTTTCCAGCTACCACATTTTTATGAATAAAACTACAAAAGCAGAGAAAAGTTCATTTTCTGGAAATTGGTTGATGAGGGTAATTTAGATAGAATTGCATAATGTTGGCATTAAGTTTTTTGTTCAACAGATACTGACTGGAAAATTTTCTTCATAGTTCATGAAAAATCTCAGATACATAAAAGTGGAAAGAATAAAATAAAGGAATACTTACTTATCTTCCCACCATGTAGACTCAATAAATATTTTGCTGTATTTGCTTTATCATATATATTTTTAGTTGAGCCTTTTCCAAGTAAGTTGCAAATATCATAATATTTCTGCGTAAATACTTCAACATACATCTACAGAGTCAGGGCTTTTCCTGTGTAAGCACAGTACCATTATCACAGTAGAGGATATTAACAGTAATTCCACTGGTATCATGTAATTTTTCCATAGAGGAAATATTCAAGTGATGAGATTAATTTATCCATTTTCAGTGTAAGTAAAGCATATACTTTTACTCTAAACTCTTACTCTGAACAGTATTAGGCAAAGTTACGCTGAAAAGATTCCTTTAAAACTCAAGTTATCCTAGTAGGGAAAATATTTTTCACACATTCTGGTAATTTATATAGTATATGTGCACTCCGGTAATTTATAAACTAAGCTTTTAGAGTTTAACTGTTAATAGCTGCCCATTTTATTTAAAGATTTTATTTATTAGCTCATGTGCACCTGCTCAGGCAGGCATGCCTGGGGGTGGGGTGGGGAGAGGGGGAGAGAATTTCAAGCAGACTCCCTGCTG